>NC_044192.1:18226991-18566991 GCF_900880675.1 Sparus aurata
CTAATATAAATATTTAAATATATATATATAAACTTATATATAAAAGCTAAAAAAGAAAAACTAATCAAAACTAGTCTCCATGGCAGACTGAAAAGTCACATGTACAACACAGGCATCCTTCAAATTCAGAGTGTCTTGCTCACAGATGAGTTTAATTAACTGTACATTGGTTATTGGCTATTTTTGTTTTATAGCTTTTATATAGCTACATTTGAGCTGTTCAATATGAGCATACAGATGGGACTCAATAGGCTGTGTACATAATACCCTCCATCGTGAAAACAGAGTAGCCCATGTTTCAAACCGCACACGTCTCACCTGGTGTCCGAACTGGTTGCAGGGCACACCCAGGATAACGAGCCCCTTGTCGGAGTAACGACTGTGGAGCTCGTTCATCTGAGTGTAGTCCCTGGTGGTTGTTCCTCAGAGGGACGCCACATTCTCAATGAGAACAACTTTCCCCTTCAGCGCAGAGAAACTGAACATTTCTCCGGACAGCAGATTGGCTGTCAGGGCGTAAAACCTTTTCACATTCCCGGCCATTCTCACGACTTCCGAATGAACTGCACGAACAAGCTGCTTTACTTCAGAGAAGTAAAAAAAAAGAAAAACACAGCTTATCTTTATTCAGGCGGGTCAATGTCAACAAGTCAGCTGCAAGTCCAGCCTTCGTTTCATTACGGGGCGGGCCTACATGTAGCGCAGCTGTTAAGGAAGTAAATATGTTTTCCGTTGCCTTTGAGGAAGTAGGCTGATGAATATGTATGACCCTTTATTTCTTTTTCTTTTTTCTTTTTAACCAAATATGGTCATCAGGTAAAACAGTGTTTCTTAAAGGTCTACTACACTTTGGATTTTCAGCTGCTGTACTTCCAATCAAAAAAGAAGGCGCCAGTTCACCTCCAGGACACTGTAGAAGTGCCCTTGTGCAAGGCACTAGACCCCTAAGTGTGCGTGTATACATGGCAGCCCCCCCTCTCCACATGAAACCTCTCCATTGTGTGTGTGTATTTCGGGCCTGTGCGTATGTGGGTGGAAAAGTAACAACAGAGTGAAAAAATTATGATTTCCTTAAAAGTATGTCTGTCTTCTTTTTCCTCCCCCTCTTCTTCTTCTTCTTCTTCTTCTTTTCGTTCTTCCTGAACCAAATAGTCTAATGTTTTTCTTTTCTTATTTGATAACTTTAGTGAGGCTACTAGTTACTCTGCCTAGCCAAGTGAATTTTTAAACCAATGTATTTTATCTGCAATCAGATAAGACATAAGAAAAACTCATACATGCATCAGAAAAATGCTGAATATCATAGCCAATGACTGGGCGACCCATATTTATCCAATACTTAAACTTCCATTCTGAAAAAGTTAAAACGTTTGCAACACGTATTGTCTTAATTAACATGTGCGAATGTTGACTGTGCATTGACACTTAATCTGAAGTTTAAAAAAAAAAAAAAAAGTAGTTAATATTATTTTTCTTTTTACACTGTTTTCCTGAGTTTTACAAGTTTATTGGGAGCACATTTCACCCCTTCGAACGGCACAAGTGGTACTTTCCAGGAAGTCACGCGCAATCTGATCAGGTCAAAGATCAATAGCTGCCTGAAAACAGCAAAACATTAGGGGTTTTACAGGAAATAAATCGTGTTAAATGCCCAGGAGAAGGTAACAGCACCTGTTAGACAACCAACATGGCGGCCTGGCTGGTGTCCGGCCTGTCGGTTGGTGTTGTATCCATGGTTATTATAACGGTCTCTTACTTCTTGTACTCGGGACTCCTTGCAGACGTTACCGTAGCAACTGGCCCTCCTCCCATAAAGAAGGTAATTACCTTCGCCTACAAATACAGAAAAGGACCCTACAGAAACTGCTGGAAACTTTTTCTCGAGACTTCAAAAATTGGACCAGAGCTTTCGCCTATAGCCGTATTTTATGATGACCCTGGCAAGGTAAAGCATCGCTCTAATGGCAGTTTCTTTTCCCCGTGTTTCTGGGTGGTTTGCTCTATTTATTTATTTTCTTAAACTTATATGTCAGGCAGATTTCACTCCGTATTGTGGTCGACCGCTAGATGGCGGTAGTGTCATTCCCTCCACACGAGTGAAGCAGTCGAAGATGAATCCCTTATTCCTCAGCAGATAGTCTTGATGGTTTAAATATTTGAATTAATATTTGAATCAATGAACAACTGATTTAACTGCATTTGATGTAGTCTTGACGCTCTGTCTTTGTTTCTATCTTTCCCCCCCCCCCTCAAACTGTTGGCACAAACTGATTTTTTGATGTTTTTCCCCTGAGCAACATCATAGCACATCTGGCCAGGGTGTGGTGTGTTTTGTGGATACAGATGTCATACAATATTATCCAAGAGCGTTTTGCGGTTGTATGTTTAAGATGCTGAGATACTGACCCAAACCAGAGATAGCATAAGGTCGAATGGGACTCCAGAATGTTCGGTGCTTAAAATTATATCAATAATGCAAAGCATTTTTAATTAATGCAATAAACTGTGAATTTTGTTCACAGTAAATCATCAAATTGTTCACACAGTTCATTACTGAACTAAATCCCAATTTCTTTTAGAGTCTGATTTAGCCAATTTCTCAGTCTGAATGAGATATGTGGATGAATTTAACTTCTTTCAAGCATTTTGAAAAACAATCTTGTTTGCCAATCAGCAGTATCTGGAGAGTTTCAGTCAGCCTCCTCAGCTGTTGATGTGATGTGTACTGTGTGTGTGTTTGACTGGTGTTGTTATTTTGTGATGTATTGGATGGTGAGGGGCCACTATGCAACTTTAGGCCATTAGGGAGTAAAACTACAGCTGTGTGGATTATAGTGTATTTTTATTTTTTAATTTATCAAACACATTTCGTCAATCAGTCATACAGTTGTCCATGCTGCTTTTGTTTGATTCGCCATTTGACAGTCAGATCAATAGCTTGTCTTATCAGCTTGCGGTTTTCACAGGAGCAGCAAGTTGTATAAATAAGAATCATGTTGGTGCGGTTGTTGCTCTAGCTGAGAGGAGCTGAGATGTAACAGTGTAGTATAAGTGTCATTGGAAAGTAAAACCAGGGTACTTTGAAATGCAAGTTATGAAATATTCATTCCAGTAAAACTGGTCTAGGGAAATAATAATGATGAAATACGCGTTAGACAAGTCAAAATGAGGGCTTTATAACAGTTTTGTGACTGTGACTGAAGCTCTTGTGGTCTCCTTTACTGCCACACTGGTGCTGCTGAAAAAACACAATTAAAAACAAAAAAGTTGGATCACTCTTTGAGATGATTGCCTGCATTCCCAAACCGCTCCTGGTGTGAACTCATCCATCCCAAAATCTCAGTGTCCATAAGCAGCAGGAAATAATATCTGCGTGCTCTGTTTTCCTGATACCTAATCCTGCACACTCTCTGGGGTCTCCAAACGCATGTGGCGCCGGTTCCCACATTTTAAAGCGAGCCCAGCATGATTTGTTTTTGCAGTAGGGCCGAACAGAACAAGAAGGAATGAAACAAGGAGTTGCACCTTCAAATGGTTAAGCAGTAGAGTTTGGTGCACCGTGGAGGGTCTGGAGGTTAAGGTAACAAGGGTGGAAAACAGGGTCCTAACAGACTTGGTCTTCTGTTTCTATAGCATAAGCTACTACTGAATGCAGAACACTGTATGTAACTACCGGTCACAGAGCCCAACTGATACCTAATTTTTGGGGATGATGCCGATACGATATAAGGGAGTGAGAAATTGCAATTGACTTTATGGCCAATAAACACATTTTTTGCGATGATCCCTTAAATGTGATTGGGGCAAACTTGTGACATATCTATGTAATGGAGTCAGGATATTTTACAGTTTAACAATAAATCTTAGTGTCCAAAATGACATCAGTGCACAAAAACATGAAACTTCCCTGGGAATTAGATAATTATACATTTTTCAAAGCATTATAATTGATTAAAATAATGGGTTTTCATATCGATAATTACTTATTGGACAGCATATACGCCGAAATACATTATGATGTATCATGTAGAGCTGGGACATATTTGAGATTATATACCGTTACATTGTTGTATTATCATGATGATAGGATGAAATTATTCACTATATCTTTGTTAACTTCATATCCCATTCCACAGTGAATCTCAGACTCTGAGACGTCACAGAGCCACTGCGAATGACAAAGGGAAAGTATGAAGGGAAATTAAGTTGAAAGAATGTGATTATTGTAATGAAGGAGTGCTTGTTGATGCTATCATGCTGACCTTTATTTAACTGATATTCAACTTGGACCATTTTGTTTTTTTTATCAGTTCCTTCCTCTATTATCTTTAATAAATCATAAAAATTGTGGGAAGTGTGAACTTTCTGAAGGGGCGGCGTGCCAGAACAAATTTGAGAACCACTGCCATACTATATCATTATGTACCATATTTTAGTATTCTATCCTACACCATGCTATTTTGCCATCGACTTGCTTTTTATCCTGTATTATAATTCTATTGCATCTCTATATCAATACCCATTCTGTTATCTGAGATATCACATATTAGTCTGGTGCCTGCTGTTAAACTTGAACCTAATTTTGGCTCAAAATACTGTTAGTTTCTAATGTGTATTCTTGTCTTATTTTTGGTTTTATATAACTCTATTTTATACTTATATTTCTTATATTCTTATAACTTCCTGTGGCTCTATAATGGTTTATCCTCTAATAAACTAAGACTTTCCATGTGTTGAGCTGAGGCAATTATCAGTATTTCAGACAGAAAATCAACTATCAGTTCATGATTTAAGTCATATATTAAGCTTAAATGTGGATCTGGTTTCAGCTTGTCAAATATGAAGATTTGCTGCTTTTATCTCAGTGTAAACTAAACATATTTAGACTGTTGGTTGGATAAAACAAGTTATGGGAACTGTCATTTAATGAAATAAATCACCAATAATCATCAAATTAAACAAAATATAGTCATTGTTTTCATCTCAAATGATTAGAGACCCTACTACTATGAGTGGACCCTACTATTTCATTCACCCCTATTGAGATAAATGTGGTGGAGAAAATAATGTGAGATTAAAACAACATATAACTTTCAGAAGTCAGGATTTATCACATTGTGTTTGAGACATTAGCTTTGGACAGGTATACTTGATAAACTGAAAACTGAGTGCATGTGTGTATGTGTACTAGTACAAAGTTACAAATAAGCTGCCCAAGCAAAATGTTTGATCCCTGTCTTGCTTGGCCCTCATTTTTGATTCTTTGTTTCCATGTTAAAGACCCTTATTTTAGAAGAAGTCTAGAATCCTGAGGCGCCAATACAATCAAACATCGTCAATACTGAGGTACTGCGTAAACTATCCTGTGATACCATCTCTTTCACTCAACTCTGATATTCTCTGATACATACCATTTTTAGAACCAGCTTTCCACAGTATTGACTTAAGTGGCACAATTTAAACCTGCCACAGTCTGATGCACGACAACCTGATGGAATGTAACCAGAGTTCAGTGATGGACTCTTCAAAGCTTTGCTTCAAATCCCTTTTATTGTGCACATCCTCTTTTTTTTTTTTTTCCCAAGCTGGCAATTAGGCTAGCAGTGGGTCCTGGTTCCCCTGCGCAGTCACAGCCAAGTCCTGATCTAAGTTAAAATAATTGGGGTAATGATCTCAGCTCATTAGCGTCCAAGCCTCAGAATGCCATTCAGTCCCAGCGTCAGGAGCCCCAGAGAGTGATCTCAGATGGAAGGACTGTTTTTTTGGTGTCTAAATAGTGAGAGACTATCTATTGATATTTGCTGTGAGAAAGATTTTCAAAAGTGCAGCTGACAGAGGATAAGTGTCAGTGAGGCTAGTTTCATCCTCTGTTCTCGGCTTTCTCACTTTTACCTCCTTTAATCACTTCCTCTGGAGAAACAAAAGACCTCAACGAGGACTTAAGTTGGTCCTGAGCTGGTTGCCATGGATACAGGGCTGGAGCTGCTCCGTCTGCTCCTTCAAACGTTGAACACACATATTCTGGTCCCCCCACTCACTAAATCCTTCTCCACCAGCAGCCTCTTCACAGTTTCAAAAGCAGGGGGTTTCCAACCCCACTTCACCTCTACCCTGCAGCTTTCCTCTCCTCCTCTCCTCCCCCCTCTGCTCTGTGACAAACTTTGACGAATGCCAGAAGGAGGATAGGGGGGCGGATCATGTAGTTCTCTGTCAAATTCGATATTTTGAGTAAGCGACTGGGTTAGGGTTTGCAGTCCTTGAGATGTAGAATGTCTTAAAAAAACAAAACAAAAAAAAACTGGATGACAAGTTGAACAGTGATGAGATGACACATGTGTCCCCATGTCTCCAGGGACCCATGTTTGGGTCACAATATGATGAAAGCTGTGGTAGGGGGCCGGTCAGGAAATGTGCATCATTTTGAATGTTAGTCGTTGTGTTGAATGATGAAATATTAGAACATTTTCCCAATATTTACCCTTTCAGAAAGTAATTGTAAGACATTTAAAAAGCAAGCTTCGCTGAATTTCAGTGTAAAATACTTACCTCTTACCCAGTTGCTTTACTGCTGCCAGTTCAGCCAATGTGCGACAGAGATGTGGCTCCTTCAGTTACATTTTGGAAGCTTTTTGCTTAAGATGAGCTG
Source organism: Sparus aurata (assembly GCF_900880675.1). Classification (NCBI taxonomy): domain Eukaryota; kingdom Metazoa; phylum Chordata; class Actinopteri; order Spariformes; family Sparidae; genus Sparus; species Sparus aurata. The sequence continues at coordinate 18,233,638 of NC_044192.1, forward strand.
TCAGTGTATTGAAGAAACATCAAAAGACAGCACACTTGTGTCTTGATGAGTGCAGAGAGGCAAAACAAAGATTGTGGACAGAGGATTGTGCTTTTAGGCGGTGGTTCTTTGTTCTGGACTCCCTACATGGAGCCCTGTGATGATTAATAAATCCGCTTGGCTCAGATGTCCCGCTGTGAGCCCCCAAAGCAACTGAAGTGTCAAAAAATATCCTCAAAGTTTCCCAAATGTACTCGCAGTTCTTAGAATAAGATCAGTCAAGCCATTAAATGGATGTTAAAGATCAATATGTTTTGTATTTAAAGTGTTTAACATCTTATCTATTTGTCTGAAAATGTGAATCTTATCAATATTGTGGACATTTGATGGAGTTTATCTGTTTTTCTTGCAAACCTTTATTGTGTACGGCATTTATAATCTCCACCGAGCATCCAAAGCATTATGGGACCAGACTTTCTGGACAACCATGGTGGTGTTAACCTGTCATTATCCTGGGATTGATTTGGCAACACATGGTAGGAAAGTATGCATCCAAAAAGAAAGGGGCTTTCACTTGAAGTGTTTTTCCAGAGCTGCTTGTCCCCATGCATTAAAAATAGACAAAATGACAAGAGAAAACAGCTTGGAAACTGGTCTCATGTTAGACTGAATGCAGTGTTTACATCTGATCAGCTTGGTTCAAATTGAAGATTCTTTACCTAAGAATAGAACTGGAAACTGACAGTAGATACATCACAAAACCTGGCCCTTAGATAATTGTTTTTTTTATCAAAAAGATGACTAACGTACAACAATTCTCCCTACAACCCTGAGACAGGGCTGCAACTAACAATCATTTCCTTGTTTGCAGACCATTTTCTCTGAATTGATGAAGCGTTTGTTCTATAAAATGTAGTGGATCTACCGCTACGTTGAGTTTTGGGCGTTTTGGCAATTTTCTGTAGATTGACGAATTGTGAGGGTGTGATAATATAACCGGCGTCTTCACATCAAAAGTACAACATCAGGGAACCACTGTCCATCCACTCTGACTGCGTTTGAGCACCAAGCATCAATGTTATAAACATGGAGTCCACCTCTCCTTGTCTGACTGTAGTCCTGCGCTCTGTTGGCTCAGAACACACATCCCTCCTGTCAAGTGCAACAGCTTGATCGGAGATGTTGTGGAGGAGACAGGTCTGTGTGCGCATAATGTTCCATTTGTCCATTTTCTATTCCCTTCAACCTGACATTAGCCAGAGCCAGGAGCAGCCTTAAACTATTCTGGATTTTCTGGATTTATTCTGACTCTTTTCCTCCCTGGGTTGGTCCAGCTGGTCAAGATGATCGAAAGACATCGTGGGTCACGATGGACTCAAAGAGTTAGAGAGATAGCCAGTAATACTTCAAATAGGATTGTCCCTTTTTTGTCTGCTGATGCCAAACAAATCTTACACCAGATTTAGCAGATTTCTCACTTCTTGCAGTTTTCCTTTGTGTTTGAAACTTTGAAAAATTAGCTTATCCTGCAGTGCACGGAGAACACACACACACACTCCTACCCATGACTGGCCTTGCGTGTTGAGGAGCAGAAGGAGAAAATGGGCATTCTCAGACACACTGGCTGGGCTTGAAGCGTAGCATTGATAGGTTTATGAACAAATTGGACCATTCCGGCGTATTTATTACACAAGCCTTCAGTGGTGCTCAGCTCAGCACAGTGGGAAGAAAGTCTTGGATGTCCCAGGAGAGTTCATTTGTAAAGAGTGTCTCCCTTTCCCTCTTTTTTAATGGGCAGCAGGGTGCTCAGAATGGAGGAAGGAACAATAATTGCCTAGCCGCCAAATGCTCCAATTAGAGCTCTGACTGATGAGCATATTTCTCTTTGAATTTGACACCTGGCTAACATTAGAGGATCTATCTTTTTTTTTGTATAAATCCCACTGTATCTCTGCATTATTTTTTTCCTTACATTACAGTCTATGGTTTGTGACTCGTCAATCCTCAGAGACAGGTCCTTTAGAAGTATTGATGGTGGCATTTCAGAGTTTTTTCCCCCATTTTTTAAGGAAAAGTAGCATTTTCTGCTTGAGAGCATTAATCTTTCTGTCAGTGTTGCTATTGTCTCATAGGAGGTTCTATATAATTATGGCATTTGGAACCATTATAATGAGGGAAAAGGGGAAAGGTCAAATGCTGGAAAGACTGTGACTGTGGACCAGGAGGTAAAGCTGGCCCTCCACTAATCGCAAGGTTGGAGGTTTGATCCCCAGCGAAGTGTCCTTGGGCAAGATATTGAACCTATAATTGCTCCCTATGGCTGGTGTTCTTTGTATTTTTCTTGTGTATATGCTCTCTCGTATCAATCTGTTTTTAATTGTTCATCTGATCTTTTTTTCCAGGTACCCCAACTCCAAAACCGCTACATTGTCGGCAGTATTCTGAGCGAGGGAGAAAATGAGGTCGATGAGGAGGTCCAAAAGAGATATGAGACAAAGGGCTATAAGGTCTATTCCTTTCCCTTTCCTGAAATCACACACATGGTCATTGCCTCATTCCCCAACAGGACGCTTCTCTCCGCCTTTCTGAGACTGATCAAAGTTTACAGGCCGTTAATCCGCTACATGAAGGTATTATCACTCTCTTTTCTACTAATCACAGTCGCTTGAATTTAGTGTCACGGCATGTATTCTTTAAATATTTGTTTTCCGTAACCAAATATGGTGTTACTTTGCATTGCAGCTCGGTAATAACATGGTAGTAGCGGGCTTTGATAATAAACAGAGAGCAATTAACCAATTAATGCCATGTGATTACCAAAGTAATGACCAAAGTGATGATTGTGGACCTCCCTCATATAATTGTTGGCCAACACAGTCAAGTGCCCTGCCCCCTTCGCCTAGTGAGTTGCACATGCATATTATGCTACTCATTAATGAGTACTGTCTACATAAAAAGGCATAGTGTTAAAATGGTAATATCAGTGTGACATTTTTTCTGACATTGACAGGACAACCTGACAATAATTATAAAATAGATGTCGCTTTCACAATATTAGAGGCTATCAGTGCCATACCTTAAAAATCACATGGACATTTTTATAATGATAAAATAATAATTACATTATAATGCTGATATTCATCCTCCCTTATGCTCTGAACATTCCCCTTTGTTTTAAGGTGACACTGTACAAACTATACCATGACTTGTTGCCTGAACCCTTAACCAATAATCATGGCTGCACAATGAACTGTGATGTAAAGTGAAGACATGTAAATGCAAAAGTAACCATTAAATAGGAAATAAACTGTACATGTACCTCTCTACGTTACTGCGTTTCAAATCCTGGTGTTTTTGTGAAAAGTCCTTTGTGATATAAATGTACAGGAAGCAGAATTAATCGCTGTGCATCACAGTGAAACAAAGTGTATCTTAACACACCCATCATCGACATCATCTCACCTCAAGTTCCTTACATACTTTTCCCACGGGGGTGTTCAGTGTTCTCACAGTGTCTCGGCTGCACAAAGAACATCATTAAAACATTTTGTAGAACACAGCTTTCAGATACAGATTTGTTTCGGTGTTTTCTGTTTTGACTACATTCATGACCATCAACACAATATTTAACGTCATTTCTGAATGACATTTCTTATTTAAAATGGAGCTAGGTACCATAGATAACCATTGTGAGTTAGTACTTGTGTGCTTATTTTAGTGGGAGCAAAACAGAAGAAATGTGAAGTGTGTGTGTGTGTGTGTGTGTGTGTTGCGATAGAATGAATCACTGCTAACTCCAAGGTGGGCATACATCAAGCCAAGCTGCAGCAAGTAAAAGATCAATATCCAACCCCATGATCGTCACGTGCACGTCTGAGTCATACTGTGTGTTTTCAGGCAGCACAAAGTAAAATTCAGTGTGAAAAGCTGAGCACATGAAATTGTTTCTTTGCACTTCCTTGTGCCTTCTCTGTGGCACCCCCTGGAGGGTTAGGAGGTAGGTGTGTGTGTGTGTGTGTGTGTGTGTGTGTGTGTGTGTGTGTGTGTGTGTGTGTGTGTGTGTGTGTGTTAGGTAGTAAGGCAGGAAGAGATTTATGATTGGAAAGTAGATGTAGGGTGAACTTGGAAGACAAAGAAGAAGAAAGAAAGAGAACAATTTGAGCTCCTTTTAGCACTTCATGATAAACGATCTCACTGCGTGCTGCTTGAGGGATTCTGGGAAAGTGAGTCATTGTGACGAGGAGAGAGTTTTGTGGAAGTGGTCTGATTATGCACGGCACTAAAACAGGTGGCCACGCCGCAGGTTGCCTCAATCACTCTGCCTCTGCTGGAGGAATGTGTTTGTGTGTCCTGTCTGGCTGACCGTACCATCTGCTTGGACGCTGTTTCAGTCTGGCTCTGCTCCAGCGGCACTTAGCCTGTCTGAAAGGTCAGCTTACACAGTCATCAAGCTGGACATCAGTTTCCTTCACCAGCAATCCTAAACCCATCTTCTTCAGATCTTTGTTTCTACACTCACTGGCTGTAGATGTGTAGCTCCACATATTATAATATAATTAATGGTCCCTATAACAAAAAGTCTGTAAAATAGATACTTGTTGAATCAGGTATTGTAACAACTTCAACAAATTGATGTATTTTGACCCACTGGTGATTTTCTCAACTTTTGATACATGGATTAATATTTATATTTAATAATATACAGATTTTTTTTCTTAGTAACAGTCCTGAAATATATTGTACTTTAAATGCATTAGTTATGAAATACTGTTGACCTACAAAAGCAAACAAAACTATCCATGTCACCAGGTCAGTTTCAGAATTATCCTGGTCATGATATTTAGGGTCCAGACACACCAAACCGACATCAAAGGACATGTGGCCATGAAGGTTAGCTGTTGCATTGCCTCAAGTCGGCTGTGTCTCGTACAATAAGCTGCACTTTAACCACACCGCAGAACACAGCCGACCACCAACTATGGGAGAGGAAGTAACCCTCCATACAACCAGGTAGCAATGGTCTGAGTTCGTTGTTCAAATGATGAGACCTATTTTTTATGCTGGTTTGATGATAAAGAAGAATATAGTGGCCCACAAGTAGGGTTGACAAGATACTAGCAACACCTCTTAGTACAATAATAAGATTTAACAGCACCAATACCTCCTTCAGAATTAGAGCTGAGTTCAAAAAACAAAACTGAACTTTACAAACTCAGTGATGGAATAATTTGCTGCAGGCTGTTGTATTAGACATAGTTTTAGCTGCATGTATTGAATAAACTCCATCAACTGATGGTTTACCCACTGGTGTACAGTAAATGTGTTGATTACATTCACCAATGTTGGTTTTCACTATGTCTCACGTGGGTGGCTTTATTGTCCTACAGCTATTATCGATATGCAACAACTGAAAAAAAAGCCCACTCATAAACTCTAACACCATCAATGACCTTTTCTGGAGGAAGGCAGGTTGAGATGGCAGAGAATACTGCATATAAGATGGTATACAAGACATCTGTCTGTGTGTTTATTGGTAGGATTCTTCTAAATTCAGAAATGTATTTTCATGTAATTTAGTTGATAGTTGAAAAAATTTGGATTTCATGGGTCTGGGAACACATTTCAGCCACAAAACCATTCAAGCCATGTGTTTATGTTTAGAGGCTCAGGAAATCCCTTTTATTTATTATGTAAGTAACATGAATGAATTGTGGGTGTAACTCAAGATAGACAGTTGTTCAGTGCAGGTGGAGTTTGCAGCTGTCAAGCTTCTACGGCATAGTGGTGTTACACTGTGATAATTTATTTTAAGGCAGCCAAGTAGTTTTTTAAATGCAGCTGTACGATCTTGAATATCAATTCAGCAGGGATGATGTTGTCCCCCCTTGGTTGTAAACCACACTATGCAACACTTGAGCTAATTTTGTGAGAGAAATTCACAGGGAAGTTAAGTTCTTTCATCTACAGTGTTACCTCCTGGAGATTTATTCTCATCTATCACAGCATCCATCCAAAAACAACATGGACTTCTCTGAGAGGCAGCAGCCATATGTAGTCTGAGAAAATGAATGCAAATTTTACTGAACACATTCACATATCGCAAATTCAAAGAGTGACAAGAAAATATGTTTTCAAGCAAATCTATGCTTTTCCCAGCCATCAAACTGACCGGTAAAACCCCAAAATTTTGAAATTCAAGCATTTAAAACAGCCAAGTAAAGGACCCGCACCACATTTATTTCCAAAACTAAATGGCACTCAGAAGAGCAAATACTTTCGCTTAGGCTCAACAGTCCCTTTTAATTCTATCAAGATAATTCAACATCAAGGAAAACATTTAAATCTGCCAGATCTGTTTTTTTTTTTCTCATTTGGATCAGCATCAAATTGTACTAACTCATAAATACCAGCCACATAAATATTTCAGATTTTCAAAATCCATGCATTTTACCCAGAGAAATGGAAAAAAAACCTTATCATGCAATGTTAAAGAAAGTGAGAAAAAACTTTTGGATCAGTCCTGTTATAAGGATCCTCCCCTAAGGTTAATGGGGTCTGTTCTTGGCCAAGAACCATCTTCTATTCAAGTTTTGTGGAAATCTGATCAGCAGTTTTGTATGTAATCCTGCTAACCAGCTAACCAACAAACCCAACCACCCAACCAACCAACCCAACCAGAAAACAGATTGAAGCAGGCGAAAACATAACCTCCTTGGAAAAGGTAATGAAAATGAGACAACTAGAAAAGCCCTACATTTCTGGTAACCTTAACCCTAACCCAAACACTGTTACTAGTTTAACACGTGTTGAAATGGTGAGGAAAGTTCACGTGTAGGTGGAAGTTGAAATGTAAACATGATAGGTTAAGACTGAATGAGGCAAGGACTTCAGGTTTCAGTGGAAATTGACTGCTTTGAAACTGATGAACTCACCTTGAAGAGTCAGTTAAAATAAAATTGCTGAAAGGAATTGATACATTAGTTGAGGAGAAAGACCAAAAATGATTTAAGCCATATTTGAAATGCATTTCCAGAGACAAATGTCCTGTAAACATTATGAACATATTATGAAACGCTACAGTTTGTAATTAAAATATGGCTCACATTTAATAGAAGCAGCCTAACAGAACACCCAGTTCTAAATTGGTTTCTTTGACTGAATAAAGCATGCTGTTGATGGCTGACACTTTGAATATCCCAAGTGGTGAGACCTTTTCAAACAAGCTCATCAGCATTTAGCGTGCCTGGCTTGTCATGGCAGAATGATTTCTGTCTGTCAGACACTTTGTGTCGCTGCCCCATGGTCAGCCTTGATATTTGCCTAGTCAGACCATCGATCGGCCCCAGTGTTTTTCTTCAGTGCCTTGGCGTTTTGGTGGTGGGCTACATCACAGACACCTTGGCATCTTGAGATTCGATTGGAGTGCGGTGGCCAGGCCTTCAGACTGGATTGGGGACTTGGGAGTGAGGATAATATTGCTGACATTCACAGAGATCTAAAGGTTTGTGAAAGACAGACGATGGAACATTTGTTCGCTTGAGGGCACTGAAGTTTCTTGCCAGCACAGAGGTTCTGGGCTGAATATAAAGCATGTTTTTCTTTGTTCCTCAGAAATTGCCTTTTTTTAGCAACTGAAACACATGGTTAAGTGATCATAAAGTCTTCCTCAGCATGATGCAAAATGAAGCCTTGTTTTTGCGGCATAAGGTGCTGCCTATCTCAATGCTTATTAGTGTCTTCTACATAAGAGTGATGCAAAGCAGTGCACAGATGCTAGTCCGCAGGGCCTGTTAAACATGCAGACTTTTAGCTAACAGTGACGTACATTCAGAAAGGTCAGAAAAGGTTGTGGCGTTTGTACGCTGGACAAAGCAATGCAGGCAGTGTCATATGCTGCCTGGTTATTGTGGTGGTTTATAACTTTTTGAATGTTCCTATCAAAAAGAGAGAGCACTTGAACACAATGTATTCCCATTGGTAGGGGTAGGATGCATTTAGAAGAGAAACTGAAATTAAACTACAAGTCCCTGCGGATGCTTTTCACAAAGAGCTGTTTGACTTGTATTCAAGTATTCAGAAGTTGTACATATTTCTTTTGTCTCTTTCAGTTGTAATTCATGACACTAATGAGGTGCAGGGATCAAGCCATGTGGCTGACCACATGGTCAGACCATTTATTAGCAAACCGTCAATGTATAAAGCTTCTGTCTGACAGGAACTTTTGAAAATGTCCAACCTGTACATGTCCATCTCATTTACATTCAGTCAAAAAACTTTCTGTTGCCACCTGCTGTGGCATTTTTCTTTCACTGGCTATTTTCTTTGTCAATTGAACTCACTGAAGTCATTTTTTTACGAATAAATTGCATACCGGCATAAATTGAGATCCAAAAAAAAAAGATCCCAAATAATTGCATACACAGCACAACATGCTTAAAACATGGAATTCATGTCTGAACATTTCATCATAAACAATTATTTCTGATAACGTTATAAATCTCTGACGAGAAACGTAACCCTGTTTGCTACTGATGATAGCTATGACAGCTATTTTCAGCAGGCCCAATTTTGTCACATAGGTCAAAAATCTGCCAGTCGTTATTGTTCTAATTGTAGTTCCTCATTTGTAAGACACCAAGCATTATCATCACCAAATGATAAGTGAAGTCTGACATATCCAAAATGTCATCATTCCTTAAAAATCAGTCCGATTAATGTCACAAGATTTTGTACTTTGGTTAATAGCGAGATACAAACTAGGTTATCATGTCTGTTTCTGTGTAACTGCTGAAGGCTCATTTCTTTGTGTTTTTGTGTTTTATTCTTTCACTATCAGTCATTTTTGTTTGTTTAAATTGTTCACACCTGATAAAATATCCCAGTTATTCTCCCTAATCCCCTTTTCTGATGTCTAGTAATCACAAACAACAGGCACTGCTTGGAATTAAAATTGTGCAAATAAAAATGAATAGGAATAATATTTTTAATCTTGATACAATAAAAATGAGAGTGAACACTTACATTTTTAATACAGGCCTCGGATATTGAATTAGCAGGTGTTGTTTCTTCTAAAGCCGAGAAAGATTTAGAATGATAATGTAGCTAATGCAATATCTCAGATATGTTATTATTATTATTTTTTCACCAATTTATAGTATTAATTTACAAAATGAGTGGCCTTCTTTTATCAAATATGTTGCATCACGACCCTGCGAGCGGATTCTTCCCACAGGAGGCTGTGGAGTGTGCCCGTCAAATGTTCAAACATGACTTTCATCCTCCTGCAGCTGGGAATCTACTGTTGGTGTTAAATGTCACATCTACATATGATTGATCTGATTTAAACTTTATCTTGTGTTGCACTGTCGCTCTGAATCAAGATCAGGCAGAGGGGTGTGATTACAATGTAAGAAGGGGATTTATTTTTAGATATGGGGCAAAATGTTGGGCGCCAGTGGCCATCTTATCAATCGCTTAGGATGTGAGGATCGAGTCAATGCTTAAAAGATGTAGGCTGTCGTCTTTGATGTTATTAGTCTGTGATTGTCTATAATTCAGTTTTGCTAACTTGTTTATCCTGTATTTTGTCATGCTGATACACTGAAAACATGTCAAATCAGTTTCAGGTGTACTTCCAAGCAGGTTAACATATATGCCTTGGTATATTGGTGCATAACAAACATATAAGTAAAGATGAAAGCAAGTAAAAATAATCACTGGAGTTGCCCTGTTGGTAAACTATTGTGGCTGTAGTCTCTTAACTCCCTCATAATGAGACATACGCACATACACAAGTCAGTCACAACATTATAAAGGACTGACAGGTTAAGTGAAGAACACTGATCATCTTTTTACCGTGCAACGTTCTGTGAGGAAACCTTGGGTTCTGGCAATCATGTGGATGCCACTTGACATGCAACACTCCTCCAAGTCCTGTTGCAGACCATGCACACCACTGCCCCCCTCAGCAGGACAATGTATCCAGCCACAACGCAAAAATGTTCAGACCACAGTAATGTATCAATTCCTTTCAGCAATTTTACTAAAACCGACTCTGCAAAGCAAGTTCATCAGATTCAAAGACATTTAAATTTTCACTAAAACCTGAACTCCTTCCATCATTCAGTTGTTTCTCAAATCAGATCTGAAAGAGCGTCTGCACTTTTATTTGTAAGTGATCAGATCGGATTTATGTGTCCAGACAACACCAACGTATTTGCATGGGTTGCTGTTGTTAAGACGCAGGCGTCGGTCTCTGCGTTCGCTGATGATGTTGCTTTAGCAGGAGATATGGATTATTGTGCATTATTATGCTCTTGGAAAAATCATGCTGTCGCAGAGCAGACAACTTATTTCAGTGTGACTGTCGCTGGACTGTTGTTCTCTGTGTTGTCTGCTAGTAGCAGCGTAGATTCTGCTACATTTTTATGACTCGGGACTTGATGTTGCCATTTATGTCAGATTTGTGTGTGTGCAGCAAGTAACAGAAAAGACACTTTGAAATCCTTGCAGCCAGAGCGTCTGGACTGAGACACATCCTTAGACATCTCATTAGAATTGCATTTCATTTGTTATTTTGCTGTCCAAACTTTCTTAAATGAATATTAATCTTGAAACAATCTGGATTCGCCAAAAAACCCTTAATTAGCCATAGCCTTGATTCCCCTGGTCCCAATCTGATCGAGCGTCAACTGGATGTGCCAGAGCAAGTTCAATCCAGGTGGACAACTCGCATACAACAGGACTCAAAAGGATCCACTGCCAACGCCCTGGTGCCAGACACCACAGAACATCCCCAGCTTCCAAGCCTCGATGGGTCAAAGCCAAGTCAATCCATATTTGGAGGGGTGTGTTTCAAGTGATATCCACATGAATGTCTTAACCCACGGTTCCCTAGCAGAACATTGCTCTGTAATGAGAAGGTCAAGGTTACTCACTGCATGATCACTGTATGTGTTATTAGCTGCTGGCTGCAGACTCCATTAACCAACATCTCTCAGGAATCACACCAGTAATACATTCAGACTTTTAGAAATATATGGGAAACTGGTTGGAATGAGAAAAGAAATGTATCTGATGCGGTCAAAAACAACCTGGAACTACTTTGAAATCGCCCCTTAGTGCTCTATTAGGACAACATACTGCATTTCATAAAACCCAAACACCCAGTCAGTTTGTATATCTGTGATGTGTTTCTGCTATAGAGAAGAAGCACAGGCACGCACACACACACACACACACACACACACACACACACACACATACACACACACTCATTCTCTTATGCCGATTACAATATTTTCAACAATTTGGTTGAGTCCTTTGTTGAGATAGACATGCAAATTAAATGAATTTGCTCCTGTGTCCTCTTGAGGGATTTTCTGAAAAGCAATCCAAGAGGCAATTTTGAACCATTCAAGTATGAGTCCGACAACAGGGTGGGGGCACCTAACCAAGGTGAAGAGGTTTGGGACCTCAGTGAGCTGACTAAAGAAAATGGAAAAGATTAAAAAAAAAAAAAAAGAAGAAGCTTAGGACTTAACTGCTTTATTCAGCTCAGTGACTTTCAAACAGTCTGTGTTCATTTGTCAGGGCTGAATAAGTCTGTGTAAAGACTGTTGTTGCTTGAGTGACACCTGGATTGTTCGTACTGGCAGCGACGACTGTCAGTCATTATGTCCTCAACCCCTTTGAACTGCTTTCCTTCCCCTCAGGGCTTTGAAATGAAATGTAGACTTTAAAGGGGCTGTAGAGATACTATGTTCAATCATACTCTCCTCTGTGTGAAGCAATAAGACTCTTGGAAAATGTCTGAAAAGACTGTAGTACTATTGAGGAAATGCGATTGTTGATCTGCTGTTTTGACATTCAAGAAAACAAGTTAACAAAGCAAAACAAAGAGGAGACGTGCAGCAGTGATATGAGGGGTTCAGTGGATCTGGTTAGAGAAGTAAAGGCAAAGATATGGAGGGAAAGTAAAATGCCAGGGAGAGGAGGGTCATGTGCCTCTGATGGAGTGTTATCCTCCATAATTTTACAGATTACTGTCATTAGTACACAGGCTTCAGGAAGCGGTCAGATGTCAAATGTGCTCTCCCGTGAATTACACGATCTGTTATGCCACTGAGTGGTAGGGTTGGCTTTGCAGCACTCCTTGACCCGGCACATCTAGGTCATTTAATAGAGGAACCTAAAAAAAGAGCTGACACACAGTCAGCAAAGCAAATGACAATCTTGACCCAAAGGTCACTGTTTCAGTTTGGGTTGGAGTCCATCGATTTTGCACATCAAGTCTGTTTACGCTTCTTGGCAAGCACTAACACATTATGTGTAAAAGGTTTTTTCAGAGTCTGTGTGAAACCTCCTGATTTGCTTCAAGTGTACAGCATCAAGTTCAGCTGCTTAAATCTTTATACAAATTACACAACTTTGGATCAACACAGTCCAATTTTGTGTGCAGGTGATGTGCCACTGTTGTGTGGAAAACAGATGAGTCCAATTATTATGCATAAAATATGTCTGGTGACTAAATCTAAAGAGTGAGAAAGGTGCTTGTAGGGTGGTCAGTGAATGGGTCAAAAAATAACAGGACTGTCATCGATGTTCGATTCCTGTGTGAAACCAACAGTCAACGTTGACTCATTCTCATTTTTAGTCTCGAAATGTCATCTTTTTCAAACATGACCAAGCAGTCTTGTCCCTAAATCAAACCAACTGCAACTGTTACATGTTTATTTTGTCACACAAGGATTTGTGACAGCCTGACTATGAATGATGATAAAGGTCACCTGACAATAGTCCTGCTCTCCACAAAAGTTAATTGGAAGCAGTGGTCAATTACCTGTATGCACACCAATTGGAAGTCTAAAGTTGTGTTTCTTCCCAGATAGCACACACAGGTCTTTCAGCCATTGCTGTGACAAATAGAAGTTATGTTGGAAAGATGTTGCATGTAGAGTGTTTGCTAATTGGGAAGGTGTTTCAGAGACATTAGCATTAGGTTGACATCTTTGCAACACCTTCCCAATTAGCAACACTCTACATGCTACATCTGTCCAACATAACGTCTATTTGCCATGCTGTCTGAGAGGCCTGTGTGTGATGTTGAGGTTGTACACAGATTGATGCGTTCAGGTGGCCCAGACTTAGCTGTCGGTGGTCGAGTTGTACTGTGTAGGTGCTATTTTTAGCCAAGAAAGAAGACTGTGTAGAATTGAAAAGACATTCACCATCATTTCTTTTAAATGAGCATTGTGAATCCAGTTTTTATAAGAGTGCAAGTTTAGTCAGTGCAGTTTTAATAACACTGGGGAAGTGAAAGTTTTGGCAATGGTTTAATTCCATTTTCCAATTTCTGTTTTTCTCTACGCTCAGAGAAACTACAATGCCCTCGGGGATAAGATAGAAGGCATGGTCTTATGGTCATGTTATCTGTAAGAGAGAGAGACAGTCTCTGTGCCTCGCAGACATTGAAAGACTGCTGTCATTATCAACCATCAAGTAAATATTACCTTTGAAGTCATTTTACTTCGCTGCAGCCAAAGCCGGGATGGTCCCTGCAGCGTTTAGCTCCAAAATATCTCTTGGTTCAATTCTGAAAGCTTGATTGAATACTCAAGCTTTGATGGATGCTATTTCTCAGTTCTGTTTGCTACATTTTTCTTCCTCTGAAGTATTACACAAGAGAAATATGCTGCATATGTCCTCTTCATATTCATGGGAGCGTGCGGACTGCAATCGAAATTCAAACATGCATTAGCAAATATGACCAGAATGACCCTGAAACGACAGCTGGGCTGGAAACAGCAGCAGTTCTATCGGCTACTCTTGTATTTCAATTAGCACTCGTTGCAGAGTCAGTACCAGGGTTAGTTAGGGTTAGAGGAATCCTGAATTTAAAGGACATATGTGTGCGTTCAGCTTAACAGGCATGGACAGTAAAACTTGTTCGGTAATCATTCGTGATAAATCTTGTCTCGGCACCCATAAGCACAATGATGATAGTAATAATAACATCAATATTATCTGGCATAATTTTTTATGTTCTCTAATGTTAGATTTTGACATGAAAATTGAAAATCAATTTTGCAAGGTGCATTTTCATCACAAGGTCCGATCCTAAAACTACCGCTGTGCTGTGCTGCATACTCAAAGTTGTTAATATTGGAACCTTTTTGTCTCCTCTGCAGTCTGTGTATGAAGAAAGCTTCAGGCCTTTTTCACCGTTATCTGGCAGATGACACAGTGCAGTTACCTGAAAGGAATAACATTGAGGAATATGAGTAATATGCAAAGGCTGTCTCATAAACAGTAAACTTGCTACTTTTGCTTGTGTTGCAGATCTCCAGAAGTCAAGTGAAACAACCTACAGCAGCAACACAGACAGCCTTTTGAAAAGAACAAGAAAACGTAAAACAAATGGGAAAGTTATATAATACAAAATAATCAGCATTGTAACTGTTAAAGGGAACATATGCAAACAGACAGTTATAAAACATGGGCTTTAAAGACATGCATTTTTGATTTGATAATGTATGACATATATACTTAAGGGTGTCCTGATAAAACAATGTAGACAAATCAGACACTGACATCATCTTGTTAAGACATACTATATCTGATACTAGACTTGCTTGTCTTCAACAGAGCTCTTTTCAGGAGATTTTCCTGTATTGTCATTCTTCAATTTAATATTAATAATGATTGTTATAATGTAAATGTGGCTCCTTCTGTAAATGTAGCTTGTCCCACTGTGTTCACTGGTTACCAGTTGCAAATATTGGTTTAGGCTTGAGGCTTCTTGTGTTTCACTGCTGTGTCTATTTGTGCGATGTTTTGTTAAACTGATGGTTGAATAGAAAATAGCTTGACTGGTGGGTTAAGAGTTACTGCTTCTCTTGCACACCAGGAAATGTGGTAAATTGTAGTGAATCTGTCGTAAAACAGGGCTGTTTGCAGTTTATTTAAATCCAGTACAATGGTTCAGAGTGCTTAACTGCCACTTTGTTCCGTCAGCTGTCCTCTTGACTTCTGACAGTGGTGTTCAGTCTCCTCAGGAGACAAGGGGCTATTGCCGAGGCAGATGTTGTTGTTTGTTTCCATCTCAGGACTCGGACTGATCATTTGTTGGCTGTTTTTCTCAGGGAGAAAAAGAATCTGTTTTTCTCTTCTATCTCCCTGTGGGCAGCAGTTCTTCACTTTTCTCCATCAAATTTTCACTGTCTTCGATTTATCTAGGTTGACTATTTCTCTTTGATGTAGGAGTCAGTCAGTCTGAACTTTGCCTCTTTTAGACACGGTCAAATCCTCGTCACCATAAGTTTTGAGTATGTTCTTGCAACATTTCATTATAAAACATGTATTAATTTCATTTGCATATTTGGCACCTAAAAGATATTTCTCAAATGATGAAAGTATGAAATAACATCAACCAAATTTCCAATGAGATGAAACTTTACCACCTCCTTCATTACTTTTACGTTTGTGATTCTACATGAGCAGCATTGCCTCCACCAGCTCTCTTCATTCCTCCCGATGTATCTGCAGCGCACCAGGTCGAGCCTCGGCGAAGGTGTTATCACCATCTGTAAAAGGGCATCTTCTGCGACCGTGGGGTGTTTTCTGTTTGACAGACTCGCCTGTCTGTTGCAGTGGAGAGGTAAATCTTATCTGGACACTTGCAGTTTTGCTCTTCTCTGTTTCATGCCTTTGTAAGTTGGATATCTTTTGGTTTTTGACCGTTGGTCAGACAAAACAGGAAAGTTGAAGATGACACTTTATTCTGTGAGAGAAAGTGTTGGGTAGTATTTTAACTGTTTGCGTTTTGCGCCTGTCAGTCCCATTCTTGTGAATGCGATATCTCAAGAAAGAGGTCAAAGGTCATAGTCCATGTGTTTTGCCATTCCTCAACAATTTATGCAGTAGCCTAATTATGGCAACATTTTTACACAAATGTCTGACAAGATAAAATGATGAAGTTATGACAATTTACATTTAATAGAGTAAACCATGACTGAATATAACTGACACATGAATTGATTTTGAAGATAGATGTTCGTTGCATGTCTTATATAATTGTAACACAACAACTTTATTGCGCACAGGCTCTGAATTCTGCTGATTTGATGATCAAGCCTTGTTTTCTAAACATCGAAGGTACCATTCAGCATGTGAAATGGGCTCAGGAGAACAGCTTCATCAAGGCCTCAGTGTTATTTCATTTAAGGATTAATATTTGACGCATTTGTTGCCGTCTCCTACGTCGATCCACCAGATGATGTGATTCATCAAGAACCCCAAAGGAAAAGATGTTATATATCTATGTGTGTTGGGAGTTAATGCCCCCTCCCGCCCCCCCGCCGACAGAACCACCACCACCGGTAGCTCGTGCATACAGTAAGCTTTACCCGTGTCAGGCTTGACTTTGGTTATGCTGCCTCTCCAGTTCAGCTGAAAACAGGCCTCTGGTGCCCAGATGTATTCAGCATATTTGCAATATCGTCCCAGAGTGCCTCTTTGTGCTGGTAAAACATCTCTGCTTTGAGGCGGAGAGCTCTCTTGGTGTGGTGTCTTCAACACCAACACTGCCAGCTCCCCACTGAAGAGAAATTTACTCTTCTTTTGTCTTTCACTGAATTGCTGCTTGTGAGGGAAATTGCAGTAAAAACAGATTAGGAACGTGTACACTTACAGCACAACAAGACACCCTGTGTATCCCTTAGAAATGTAATTCGTCAGAGGAAAACAGGATTGGGGAAAAATGCTTTTCATTTTCGCAAAAGAATACTGAAAATGTTTGAATAATGTTCTCTTGTACTTGAAAACAAAAGCCATATTTACATGTATGATAGCTTATGATAATCCTACTTATTAGAAATCGTACACTGGCCCTGCACGCCTACGTTTCAAGCCTGTATCTGGTTTATTTTGTCTAAATATGATAATACAAATCCTCAATCTTTATTTCTCTTTAACCCTAACCGTACCTTAACTGCAATCACTAAACAAATTCCAATTAGCAGACCCAGATTACTTGTTTATCTTTTCAAATCACTGTGGCCTTCACAAGTCTGATTTCCTTATGTGAATTTATTTAGTTGATTAGAATTATAAAGACAATCAGCACTCTTGAACAATGTTTCTTTGTCCATCCATCCATCCATTTTCATCCGCTTATCCGGGGCCGGGTCGCGGGGGCAGCTGCCTGAGCAGGGACACCCAGACTTCCCTCTCCCCGGATACTGCCTCCAGCTCTTCCGGGAGGACCCCAAGGCGTTCCCAGGCCAGCTGGGCGACATAGTCACACCAGCGTGTCCTGGGTCTTCCTCGGGGTCTCCTCCCGGAGGGACATGCCAGGAACACCTCCCGAGGGAGGCGTCCCGGGGGCATCCGAAACAGATGCCCGAGCCACCTCAGCTGGCTCCTCTCGATGTGGAGGAGCAGCGGCTCTACTCTCAGCTCCTCCCGGGTGACAGAGCTCTTCACCCTATCTCTAAGGGAGCGCCCTGCCACCCTGCGGAGGAAACTCATTTCGGCCGCTTGTATCCGGGATCTTATTCTTTCGGTCATGACCGAAAGTTCATGGCCATAGGTGAGGGTAGGAACGTAGATTGACTGGTAAATCGAGAGCTTCGCCTTTCGGCTCAGCTCTCTCTTCACCACGACGGACCGATACAAAGACCGCATTACTGCGGCCGCTGCACCGATCCGTCTGTCAATCTCACGCTCCATCCTTCCCTCACTCGTGAACAAGACCCCAAGATACTTAAACTCCTCCACAGGGACCGGCAGTACAGGGACCGTACGGCCCTTAACAGAGGGCCCCCGACCCCGTACTCCCGGAGCACCCCCCACAGTATGCCACGAGGGACACGGTCGAATGCCTTCTTCAAGTCCACAAAACACATGTGGACTGGTTGGGCAAACTCCCATGAACCCTCGAGCACCCTGCGGAGGGTATAGAGCTGGTCCAGTGTTCCACGGCCAGGACGAAAACCACATTGTTCCTCCTGGATCCGAGGTTCGACTATCGGCCGAATTCTGGAATAGACTTTCCCGGGGAGGCTGAGGAGTGTGATCCCCCGATAGTTGGAACACACCCTCCGGTCCCCCTTTTTAAATAGGGGGACCACCACCCCGGTCTGCCAGTCCAGAGGCACTGTCCCCGACTGCCACGCGATGCTGCAGAGACGTGTCAGCCAAGACAGCCCCACAACATCCAGAGACTTGAGGTACTCAGGGCGGATCTCATCCACCCCCGGTGCTTTGCCACTGAGGAGCTTACGGACTACCTCAGTGACTTCGGCTTGGGTGATGGATGGGTCAACCTCTGAGTCCCCAGCCTCTGCTTCCTCTATGGAAGGCGTGTCAGTGGGATTGAGGAGATCCTCGAAGTATTCCTTCCACCGCCCGACGATGTCCCCAGTCGAGGTCAACAGCTCCCCACCTCCACTGTAAACAGTGTTAGTGGAGGACTGCTTCCCCCTCCTGAGGCGCCGGATGGTTTGCCAGAATTTCTTCGAGGCCGACCGGTAGTCCTCCTCCATGGCCTCCCCGAACTCTTCCCAGACCCGAGTTTTTGCTTCCGAGACTGCCTGTGCTGCCGCACGCTTGGCCTGCCGGTACCCGTCAGCTGCCTCAGGAGTCCCCCGGGCCAGCCAGGCCCGGTAGGACTCCTTCTTCAGCTTGACAGCAACCCGTACTTCCGGGGTCCACCACCGGGTTCGGGGATTGCCGCCGCGACAGGCACCGGAGACCTTACGGCCACAGCTCCGGACAGCCGCGTCAACAATGGAGGTGGAGAACATGGTCCATTCGGACTCAATGTCCCCAGCCTCCCTCGGGATCTGGTCAAAGCTCTCCCGGAGGTGGGAGTTAAAGATCTCCCTGGCAGAGGGTTCTGCCAGACGTTCCCAGCAGACCCTCACGATACGTTTGGGTCTGCCAGGTCTGTCCAGCTTCCTCCCCCGCCAGCGGATCCAACTCACCACCAGGTGGTGATCAGTTGACAGCTCAGCCCCTCTCTTCACCCGAGTGTCCAAGACATACGGCCGGAGGTCAGATGACACGACCACAAAGTCGATCATTGATCTCCGGCCTAGGGTGTCCTGGTGCCACGTGCACATATGGACACCCTTATGCTTGAACATGGTGTTTGTTATGGACAAACTGTGACTAGCACAGAAGTCCAGTAACAAAACACCACTCGGGTTCAGATCGGGGAGGCCGTTCCTCCCAATCACACCCCTCCAGGTAACACTGTCATCGCCCACGTGGGCGTTGAAGTCCCCCAGGAGAACGACGGAGTCCCCGGTTGGAGCACTCTCCAGTACCCCTCCCAGGGACTCCAAGAAGGCCGGGTACTCTGCACCGCTGTTCGGCCCATAAGCCGAGACAACGGTGAGAGTCCTATCCCCGACCCGAAGGCGCAGGGAAACGACCCTCTCGTTCACCGGGGAGAACTCCAACACATGGCGGCTGAGCTGGGGGGCTATAAGCAAGCCCACACCAGCTCGCCGCCTCTCGCCGCGGGCAACTCCAGAGTAGAAGAGAGTCCAGCCTCTCTCAAGGAGTTGGGTTCCAGAGCCCAGGCTGTGCGTGGAGGTGAGCCCGACTATTTCTAGCCGGTACCGCTCAACCTCCCGCACCAGCTCAGGCTCTTTCCCCCCCAGTGAGGTGACATTCCATGTCCCCATGGCTAGTGTCACCAGCCGGGGATTGGGCCGCCGGGGCCCCCGCCCACGACCGCCACCCATATCCCTCTGCACCGGCCCCTTCTGAACCCTCCCGCCAGTGGTGAGCCCATGGGAGGGCGGGCCCACGTTGCTCGTTCGGGCTGCGCCCGGCCGGGTCCCGTGGGCAGAGACCCGGCCACCAGGCGCTCGCCTGCGAGCCCCAACCCCAGGCCTGGCTCCAGGGTGGGGCCCCGGTGACGCCGATCCGGGCGACGTGCACGTCCTTGGTATTCTTGTTGTCATCAGGGGCGAGTGAACCGATCTTAGTCTGACCCATCACCTAGGACCTGTTTGCCTTGGGAGACCCTACCAGGGGCATTAAGCCCCGGACAACATAGCTCCTAGGATCATTCGGGTGCTCAAACCCCTCCACCACGATAAGGTGCCGGTTCAAAGAGGAGCAATGTTTCTTTGTGATTTGTTTATTCCTTTTTGGCACTGACAAGCTGTTTCCAAGGTTACCACACAAAGAGGTCATGTAAAGCTAATTCCAAATCATTTAAAATCTTTAATCAAACTGCCGTTCAGTTTTTCGAGTTAGAAATCAAAAGAACTTTGGTTATAGCGTGCCAGTAAATATCTGGCCCACAATTTGACATGTCAGCAGTGAACCTTTTAATAAAATAAATGCGTTCATTGTAGAATGAATCATAATGTGTTGTGTTACATGATGAACTGGTGACTTTCTAGGAAAAAGTAACTCTTAGTGTATAGTTGTGTTGTTTTTTTTTGGGGGGGGGGGGGGGGGGGTTAGAGTTCTTTTATAGCTCTAAAAATACTCAGTACAGTTTAATTTATTTATCCAGGGGCACATGTGATGTATTTGCACAGGGGAACCGTGCAGATGTTGCTTCCCCGGGCGAGGAACCTGGAAAGAGAGGACACCAGCACATCCTCCTCTTCATGTACAGATTATCCTTCATCGGTTCCCTCAGGACTGACTGCATAGTGGCTACAAATACACAGCCAGTATGAGAAAGTGCTTGCGAGGTGATTAAAGGGCTGTGTGTCAGGGTTTTCCGTGAGAACACATTTTGCAATGCCACATGTGTTTGGAAGATTTCATTGGGAGAAATTCTGGTCAATATTCTTTGTGTTTATTCATCTTAAAAGCAGTTTGTGAGGAGGATTTGATGACCCGAGAATAAGACTCAACAATTAACTATCTTTCTTCCACAGTCACTAAACCTTTAACGCAATTAAAATTGTGTTTGACAGGATTTATTTTCACCGGGCATGATAACCAGAGAGATTTATCTACGTCGCACTTCAACAGATTTTCCCCGGTAACCTTAAAACAAAAGCCTGGCTGTGTGTACGAACACGCGTGCATGTCTTTGGTAATCTCCCACACTGAATCCTAGTTTAATTCATTCGTAGTCATAGGTTGTTGATGTATTCCCTTTACACTGTTTCTGTATAACATAGCACTATAATAACAAGGTTTATTTAACTGCGACATGTGCGTTAGTTCAATAATTAAGCTTCCCTGGAGTTAAACCCATTAATTGAGCCTCCAATGGTTCCCCATGAAACAGCTTTGTCTGCTGTGTGCCTGAAGAGCTTGTGAAGCGCAGCATCTACTCCTGTAGAGGCTTGTGAGAACAAATGAGGAAGGGTTACTGCTGTTCTCCATGTGGACTTAATTTGGAATGCAGCGGTGGCGACTGATCTCCAGGGGACTCGCAGTTTGATTCAATTCGGATTCAGACCCCCGCGATTAGATTATTAAACAAAATCGATGCATCAAAATCTTTTAGTCATGTACACGATTTGTGTTTTTCTCACTGTGTGTTTGCTGCTTTTGAAACAGTGTTTTTGTAATAATCCATATTTATTTTGGTTAAACACAACTTGAATACAGTTTGGCTCATTTCTAAGTCCCTTTTCGCCTAAACTAGATCCTGATAGGATTGTATCCATTTGCCGTTGCTCATGCTCAGCCATCCTCACCAAAAACACGACGCACATGTTGACATCTGTTCAGCCATGAGGACCTGCAGTCTGGTCTTACATAATTGTTGCAGCCGGTCATAATGTCAAGAATTGGGGTTTGATTTCCAGTTTTAGATTTTTAGAGACGTTATCTCCTGCATCTGAAGTCCTGTTTGCACGGGATCATGGAACCTCACGTGATTTCGAAATTACTCCTCTTCATATGAGTTTTGTTTGGCACATTCACCCGGGATGAGCAACATCTGTGTATCCCTTGAATTCACTGACATCATCTCCCGGATATTAAGTTAAAGCTCTGTGTAACACAAACATTTCAGAAGTAAAGCATCTGTTCCCTAGCAGCCACACTGATAATATAGTTTAGAGTTTGTGTTGCCCACTTTCTGCATGTGTTACAAGCATAAATACACATGTTCACCTCATTTAGATCCAGTAACAGATGCTTTGTGGCTGTAGCCTACTTCGAATGACAAACTTTTGTTATTCCTGACCATCGCTGTCATCACTAAGCAATGTCAATATAGTCGTTTCACAGAACAGCTGTTGACTGCTTTTCAACATAATGCTAACCCTCAAAATGCTGTCAAACTTGTATTATAGTTGCCAACACAGCATTCATAATTCAATAAATAAATAGATAGATACCAACCTCAGAGCTGGATACATCCAGTTTTGCCCCTTTTTTTTTCAAATGTTGAAGCAATTTAATCAAAGTAAGGTGAGATCATGTTTTGTTGGTACTTGTAATTTCCCACGTCCATTGCTTTATTAATGCTGCCCTGTAATAATGTTTTCAAACCAGGGAGATTTCTTTCTGTCCAAAAATATTGCCAGTCGTGTGCAGCGGAGGACGTGAAGAAATAAAATGACCTCACTACGAGCCTGTTACTCTGGCCTGTGCCTCAAGTGCTCTCCTGGGCTCCCGGTGGCCTGATGCTGCGGGAGAGGAGTATGAAGAAAATCAAAGAAAAATCAATAAATACACTATCCACAACCCACTACCCAATTACAAGGCCTACCGTGCACAGTTTGTCTCCGAGATTCAACCGCTGGTCTAATTATTTGCCTGCCCTCTGTCCCGGGTCTTCTGTTTGTAGGACACGGAGAAGCTGACCTCACCTTAGAGGGAGGCTCATGAGGTAAGATTGTTGTTTTACTCACCTGGCAGTCACTGTGAGTAATAGGCTTCATGTGTGGGTGCGCAAGTAATAAAGGTGTCCTCGAGGGCGCCCGAAAAAGTTTCAATCAAGGGCCTGTAAAAGTCTTTAATACAGTTGGGTAAATTGTACTTCTTATTACTAATAACTACTTAGTAATAGTAATTACTTAATAACAGGTTAAGTTTGTAAGATTATGTCTATGTGGCAAGAATTTTATCAGCTTGTATACCGTTGTAATGCGAAGACACCAGTAAGTAACAATGTTAAGGGGTCATTAAACCATTCATAAGCAGTCTGAACCAAAAATGCTGTAGGGCACTGCAAATCTGCATGTTCTTTTCTTGGTTAATCAATTAATTGTTTGGTCGATAAAGAATCAGAAATCTGTGGAAAATCATGATTATTTACAGTTTTACGAAAGTCCTGAACCAATGGATGTTCTGCCTGCTTTCATATAAGATAAGGAAAGGCAGCAAATCCTTGTGATTAAGAAGCCGTATCTCCAGAATGTTTTGACGATTGCTTATCAAAAAAGATGCCATTTAATGTTCTGATGAATCTTCTAATTTGAGGAATGAGGTAATTGTTTCAGCTCTAAACAGCTTTAAACACACACACAAATGCATGTAATGTACGAGTAAGAACCGGGTGTCTGGGTTGGTGTATCAGGTTCAGGCCCCGCTTGTGTTGCTTCTGGCTTTGCTGCATCGTCCTTCGACCACAGCGGTCGTGTCCTGCCCTGCTGCTGGGCTCGCACATACTGTTTCATCCGCCTCTTCGCGCAGCTGAGGTGTGATACCAGGGTCACATTCAGGCCTTAGTGTGAGTTAAATGTGTATCAACTACTTTACATGTAAATTGAATAAACAAAAATTAACATCAGTGAGTTTTTGGCATTCAGTTGTAGTTGCTGAACATTTTTAATCAAATCGCAATTTAAGTCTAGAGTGCCCTTGATATTAACTTTCTGAAAAACGTATAACCCTCGAGCATTGAAAACTGTTCTGTTTAGAGAGGACACCAGGGAGAGCAAACCGTCTCCCAGAATATTAATCCTTTTAGAATGAATTACCCTTTTGCATTCCTTTTTTTTCACTCACTTGTTTGGAGATCCTTGTTTGTCTGAAACAGTCAGAAGTACTCGCCCCTTCGACTTCTGCTGAAGAGTTTAATACTCGAAAAAGAACATGTTACACTTGAATGTGCTAATGCAGCTTCTGGCTTGTGTTTCTTTTACAAGGAATTAATTTGAAGTGGGGTTCATTTTAAGTAGATGTTCAGAGTTTAGTCACGTAGAATAAGGAAATAATCAGTTATGAAGGCAGGTGCACAGATGCAGATTCAACTTTAAGAAAAAACCTGATAGTTAAGAGCAGTTTAGAGCAGCACCACAGAACAGTTGTTTATGAAGAGAAAGCCAGAATTTGTGTTTCACCTAAAAACTCTTGAGCCAGCTTGAAAGCTGCACCTTCACATAATTGCCGTCTGGGGGCTTTATTGCAGAAGCTGGTTTTGCTCTAATTTCCATGTTAAACACAATTTCCTCCTGATATTTCCATTCTCCACATTGTAAATAATAATGTCCCAAAGGCATTGAACCTATAGGTCAGGAAACATGTAAACACTGCGGAGGAAATCCAAAGTTGTTTTTGTTGAATGTGGGGATAAAACTGGGCCTCTTGGCCTCCTGGATCATCATAGCCGAACTTCACCAATGTTTTATAGAATGTGAAGCAAACAGATGTCTACTTTCTTCATCCCATAATGAGCTGTAGGATTTCTCTCAAGGATTTCTATGAATGAAGTGAAACAAGGAAAGAAGCTGTCCAGAAGAGGAATGAGTGGCCCCTCTCTCTGTAAGCTACTTTATATTCATTTTTAGTTAGCCAGTTTATTATTGTCCTCCAGGGGTAAATGCAGTGCTTTTAACAAGCCCACCCTGAGTGCATAATGCTTTTGTGCTAGGATCTTTAAAGTGTACCATTAGGCTGTTGAGTCCACTCTTATTTTGTACATCTTGTCTGCAGTTCTGAATTCGTGATCCTCTCTCTGATCCTTTTGTTGTGTAGCTTTCAGCTCCGACGAGCCAAATCAAATATCATTTTTAAATCCATTGTACTCGATAAATTTAAACTAGGATTATTCTGACAAAACAGAATTTACCAGTGAAATATTAACAGCTGCTATGTAGGCTACGTCTGCGCTATTCATTAATTTAATCTTTAATCCTTCATTTAAAGTCTGAACTGCAAAATAAAATGTGATTGTGTGTGTGTGTGTGTGTGTGTGTGTGTGTGTGTGTATGTATCTGCATGGATACGTGCACATCAATATGCAATATGAACCGATCAATGTCTGACTCAAGCTACAAGCCAATGAGGATACACAGATGTTTCTGAAGGAGAGATGCACCAATAATTGATGTTTCTGAAATCACTGAAACTGACAACGTTGCTCCAGCAGACGGCAGCGAGAGGAAGCGTCACTGCTGTCATAATTGGGCTCAGAGACAGATGGTGAAGGAGATGAGAGTTTGGAAAGAAGTCAGCTGTCTCTTATAAAGATTCTATCAAACATGTGTCAGTTCAGCCCACGAGCCTGATTATCAGACGTTCCTGTTGCACCACTTAACGGCAACCTGCCTGTCACCGCTTCCACTTTGCCTCGAAACTTGAACGTCAGCAAGGGGCACGGGGACTCACGCCCTCCCAGGATCTGTCAAGAAACGATGATAATCTTAACAATAGTCTCAACTCTCAGAGAAATGTCATGAATTTGCCAAAGCTTAAGAAAAGATTTATGGTCTAAAGTGCTTTAGGTTATATAGTTATAGGTCTGTGAAAGAGTGCAAGTGGTGAATACTGAAATCTTCATTACCATAATGCCATGCTTTTAATTTTAACTGAGGATTTTTAAACTTCGATAAATGCCGTCCTGTGTCACGACTCACTCTGACTTCTTCGCCCTTTAAAGAATATAACGCTGCCGGTGGATAAGTCTAAAGTACAATATCACATCAGGTAACGATCAACATCTAGTTTATTCATAGTTGCAACAGCAAGATGGTCAAGCAGTAATGAAAGCTGACATACATTTTAGCCAATAAAGCAAATCATTTGAAAGAACTGGACATATTTAGATGCGGCACCGTAGCTGCAGTGTCTTTTATTTTTTCAAGCATTGCTCGACATTTAGCATGCGCCAAAAGGGTAAAAGTAACAGACATTGGCTGTGCATGAGCGGAATAGCAAAACATTGTGTGTAAAAGGTTAATGAGCCGGGAGAAGTGGATTGGTCCCTGTCATGTGAGACTTCCCATCGTTTAAGGGAGCGAGGCAAGTAACGGAAGAACAGCGTGAAGTGTGGAGGCTGAACATTCATAAAGACAGACTGTAGGGGTCTGAGATATTTTGCATGAGGGGTGTGAAGATGGGAGGAAGAGGTTCATGCCGGCTCAGGGGTGGAGCAGCGAGGTTCCCACATGTTATTTTCACTTGTTGTTGACTGGCTGCAGACTTGTGGGATTATCAGCGTGTCAGTGCTTGTGTGTCCTGCTGGGATGTTTCCTCTGTTCGTTGCTTGTACATGTCTGTGTGCATTCAGACACAGAGGGAATGTTCAAGGGATGATAAGTTTTGACTTATTTTTACACGGCAGGGGCAAATTAGCACTGACATTTTTAACATGCACTAAATACATACTTTTTGATTAACAGTTTGTGACTACAGGTCATCTTTTTATTTGACCGAATTGTGCACTTAAATTAGCTCTTTTAATTGTTATGTTTTATTTTCAGTGATGAATTGTAACCAAGTACATTTTCTCATATACTGTACTTAAGTAAAATTGTGGGGCATATGTGGGGTGTCAGTGACCTGTGGGTGGCTGTGGCTCGGGGTAGAGCCTCTTGTTATCAAAAGGTCGCTGGTTCGATTTCCCTGGTCTGCATGTTGAAGTGTCTTTGGGCAAGAGATACTGAATACTGATACTGATACTGCTCCTGATGGGCTGGTCGGCACCTTGCATGGCAGCCACCACCATCAGTGTATGATTGTATGTGTGAATTACTGTAAGTTGCTTTTGACAAAAGTGTCTGATAAATGTGAATATGTACTTTGAAATAAATTTAGAAAGTATAAAAGTCAATGTTATGCTACTTTATCTGAGCCAAGGTAGCACATTTTTAGAATGAATTGATGTGTTGGACATGGGTTTTAAAGAAGCACAGGTGGACTAACTCTGATAATCAGAAACTTTGTCTAAATATTGGATCTCATAATTGGCCAGACCAACAATCAGTTGACCTACGGTACATTATAAACATACTCTATGTATGTTTGCTTTTCATTGCAACAGCCAAGTGCACTTATAAGTTTGCACAAAACCACAGCATACATTACATTAGAGAGGTCGCATCACAATTGGTGCATTTACAGCAGGGTTGTATCACTGGAGAGAGTCTCCCTCTGCAGAACTTGTGTGAATGATAGTAGAAGGGGAGGATCGGGTTGTTCACTTGAATGGATAAAAAACATAATAGAAGTAACCAATGAAAAACATATTTAGACAGCCCATGTTCTAACACACCGTGACACCGATTAGGACCCCCCCCCTCGAGAGATAAAGTTTGCAGACCGCGAGCTAACGTAGTTTTAGCATCCTCAGAAACGACTGCATGACAACAATACATTGCAGTAAATGGGTCCAAATATAAAACCACCATCAAAAAGCCACAAATAATGCTCAGAACAGCACCAAACTTCAGCAACATTACAAATGGGGTCCCAGCACATATTTCGAGGCATCAAACATTTGATATCGTTGCCGGATTTGTCGGAAAAGATAAACAAAACTCACCACTCCAGCTGCAGGCTCGTTGTGGGGGAAGCCCTGTGAGTCGATTACCGAGTGCTCCGCAGCTCAATGATGATCATTACTGTGGGACTCTACTGCAATGTATTGTTGTCCGTGCGGTCGTTTCTGAGGATGCTAAAACTACGTTAGCTAGCGGTCTGCAAACTTTATCTCTCGAGAGGGAGTCTAACACAGTTTCACGGTATGTTAGACCATGGACTAAACTTACACCGGAATATCCCTTTAAAAGACTTATGCTCCAGTAATGTTCATATGGGTGATTTTTACTTTCATCAAAGTTATATTTTGACACAATATTTTTTACTTTTACTCATGTATGTTTTTTTGGTACTTACTTTTTGGTACTTATATATAACACTGAGTAAAAGAAAGTGTACTGTATACTATGGGTCAACCCATTCTGGGCCTGGACGACTACTGGATCATATTTAACATTGATCAGAATCTGTGTTTTTATATTTGACTGCCAACATAAATTGATTCACTACATGCATTAGTTTTGCCCTGATGCACAATTTAATAAATGCAAATTAACCAGTTGCTTAAGTTATCAGGTAAATGAATAACGAAGTAGAAAGTGTAGAGTAAAATTTGCAATATTTTTCCTCCAAAATATAGTGGAGTGGAAGCATAAAGTAGTAGAAAATGGAAATACTCAAGTTATATACAAGTACCTTAAAGGTGTACCTAAGTGCAGGACTTGATTAAATGTACTCAGTTACATTCCATCACCATATATTTGTTGTCTTTTGATATTTTTCTCACTTATCTCTTGTAGGAAAACACAACAACCCCTGCATATCCAATCATTGAGATCTACACTGACGATCTGATCCACATCATGGCCCCCATGAATCAGCACCTACGGTTGTGTGTGCCTGAAGTGTTGCAAGAAGTGTTTCACAGTGGCACGGATATCTGAGGTATGTGAATTACATTCTGTACGGGCTTGCTTGTTGTAGTGCTGGAAATTGGATGTTATTTACATCCCTACATAATCATTATTACATGAAGTTTGCAAGTCAAGCTTAGACTTCATGCAACCACTGCTCAAATGGAAGCCTGATTCAAATGTACATGAGCAGGAAACAAATGTCAGTTTGTTGATATGTAAGATAATACCTGTAATATGATGACAGTAAAATAAAGTGGGTCCGTCTTTGTTTGAGTGCCGTTCAAACACCAAGGTTACACATAATCCTACAGATTTGGTTGCTCATAGTAGTACTTTTGTTGAGGAAGCTTGAGTTATAAACATTTCCTAGTATTGTCATTTCTTCATAATAATTTTCCAACAGCAATATATATTACACACAGATGATATGGAGGCATCGACAGTCAGAACTCCTTCAAGTACATTTAAATTTACAGTATGTCTCTCAATCAAAACAAAAGAAATAAGTCACTATTAAAATCTGTCTGTGTATGTGACTCAAGCAGAAATGTTCACAGATGTGGTTAAGTTTTAAAGTTTCATTCATGATAGGTTTACCATCTTCTCTCTGACTCTCTCCTTGAAGTTATAGCGACAGGTCACCTAATGAAATTCATTCAATTTACCTTGAATAATATGGCAGATTTCCCTGGGTTTTAACATTGTTGGAAACATTTGGTTATGTAAGTGCACAACTCAACACAATATACAACAAAGGTTTGTCTTTTTTAGACATTTTAATGCAGACATGTTACAGTACCCTTGTTCGGATTCTACTAAATTAGTTCAATACAGCCATCTACTTTTTGATGACCATATGAAAAACTGCACTTTAAGGCACCTTTCTATCGGTTTCAGCACTCAGCCGTAGTTGTTGGTGCTTGGGTTGGACCCGGGAGATTTGGACCTTGTTTCTACTGCTGTTTTGTTTATGAGCAGCCTCGCAGAAACAAACTGTGATTGACACCTGCTTAGGTGTTAATGAAAAGCCCAGACACAACAGCCTCTGGTGGAAGTGTGCTGCCACTCACTGAGGGGCTGTCCGTAGCTTAACGGACACCATATGGAAAACTTGTTTTCAATGTAAAAGCACACGAGCACTTTAAGGCAATACCACTTGACACTAATTTGTGCTCGTGAGTCTTTAAAGCTCGTGTTTGAGTGTTTGTTAGAGTCAATACTGGATCAATCAGGTCCAATCACGACATAACAGTTTTATAGAGTCTAATTGCTATGGTTTTTTGACAGAGGCCATATTGTTCAGCTCAGCTCAATTCAACACAAGCAGACATATTGTTTCCAAATGTAGCCTTGTTAAACCTTCGAGGACACAAACGCAAAGTAATGACAAAAACAGAATACAGAGAGGATCACACGTTGGTATGAATTTCATTTTAAACATTTGGAAGATGGCATGGGTTGTTTACAAATACAAAGGATATGATTGGAGCGGGTAAGATTGGGTGATTTGACATAATTTGGATTCTATTACTGTTTCAACAGGCAGCTTCTCAAACTATGTTCTATTGTCTTTGAATATCTTTAGATTTCATACTGTTGTTTAGACAAAATATGTTAATTGGAGACATCAAACTTGGCTTTTGATAGGCTATACTGTAGTTCCAAAGTTTTATCAATTTCATTGATCCCCAAACTAGTAATTTAGTTTCCTGATAATGAAAATGATCTGTAGTTGTAAACCCGAACACGACCAATATTTGCATTATTTTGCATATACTCCAGTGCATCTAATCATTGTCAAGTTTTTTGCCAAATTATGAGATACGGTTGATTTACATGTCTCTAAAATAAATTAATGGAAAACGTTGCAGGTGTTGTCAGGAGTACAAAAAACATTGTACACTAACAGAATTATTCAGGAATGCTTTGTGTCCAGATTCAGCTTTGATGAAGTTTCTAAATTATGTTTAATTGATTTGCTTTTGGTTTATTCTCAAACTTTCCCAAGGTTCAATAAATCCTGGGTTCCTCTGGGGTAATGGTGCCAGAAGTTACTTTGAAAGTACCCAGTGTGGTATCCAGACGAATATTTTAATTGCTTTCCAAAAGTGATGTGCTTCCATTCTTAGTAAGAAAGATTTTTTTTGTTCACAATATGCACAACAAATGTGTTCAAAGCAAAGCGAATAGCTTCCTAACAGTAATATTGCTGTAATTTTGCCTTTCCAAAAGTAGTTAAGTTCTTGTGGATGTTTATCAATAATCTCCTTTGAAAGTGAAACAGTTGATTTTGCACTGACATATACATATTTATAAAAGTCACACAGTTACTTCAATAGGACCTATAAGAATAAGTTACTCGTCTCTCTTAACTGTATTTGTCTGGTTTTGTCCAACCACACGTCAGTAATCCTCAAAAATCCATCTGGATCTTGACTCTTCGCTAGAAAGAGGACTGAAACTGAGTGGTGTCAACAAATCCAGTGCTTTTCACGTGTCATGGGTTTAGAGTGGGACTGACATTTGGGTCCATGACTGTGAATGATAATGTGACAGGTAGCCAAGCGCCTGTCACACTGGGATCAACTCAGCCAGGTCAGTGGAGCAATCATGACACTGGAGGCCTCTTTGGTCGACCGACCCCAAACCCACCCTTCCCCGCCCCCTCCTTTCTCCCCCATACCGACCCTGTCTCAGTGAGCGGATCAACCCCCAGTCTCCTCACACATGGCTCCTCACTCTGTCAGACAGCAGCCTGGAAATCCCTGTCATTCTTGAACATAGTTCAGTCTGTGGCGCATCACAAGTGGCTTTATCACCAAAGCTTCTTTAAGGTCTTTTGGGGCAATTTGCTGTCAAACCTTAAGTCTTGTCAAAGTCTCACGTCAAACTTCAAGTCACATTGGAACTCCTTAGGTCTCTGAATGTTGACCATTAAAGGTTTGGTGATTTAATTTGACTGAACTTTTATATCTAAAGAGGAGTCTACTTTGTGATTCTCACACATTACAGTGCAGGGTATGAGCCTGAATATGACTGAAGATTTTTCTGGTCTGAGTAAGCACAAATTCTCCGTCTCATTCCACTAAAGGATCAAGTGTCATTCAGATGCATGTAGACACTTCTGCCAGAAGGCTCCACTAAACCCCTCCAATCAAATACAGAAACAGTTTTCATCTAGGAAGTATGAAGACATCATGCCTAATGTGTATCCTCCAATCCAAATGGGATTTTTCTTCCCTATTGATTGATTACATTTTGCGACTTGCTTGAGGCGTTCAAACCGGCAGAGGAAAACCAACATGAGACCAAACTCGTTGATCTCTCATAGCACAGTATGCATATTTCCACATTTTCACATTTTTATTTTGTTTTCCTCTCAGAGCCATCATGACGAGGATGTTAATTAATCAGCGAGAGATTGTGGCTGGATTCAAAATTGGTTGTTTGTTATATGAATTTTGAGTGCATGTTTAAACAGAAGATACGTGAGAGTTTGTCCGTTCTTTAATGTACATTGTGTCCAACATTGGTTTACAATCACCTCCTCCACCAGGTGATTGTCATGCTCCACTGTAGGCTGTACTATTGTAAGGAATAAATTATTTATCATGCAATCATCTGTGCAGTTTATATGCAATTAGTTTTACTTCTCATGGTTCACCTCGTCCTCAAACTCCATCCCGGCCCCAGTCTCATAATCTGTGTCAACATGAACTGATTTCCACTGTGATCTCTCGCTCCCCCTCTCATCTTTTTTTCTCATATCATATTTCTGAAACGTGCGACACGACAACACGAGCCTTTTGGTCTTTTATGTGTTGACTAAGTGCAACACCAGCAGAGCTCCAGCTTCTCTTCTTCAGTTTTCAATATACTTAAGTTCATGTAACAACATTTCCTCCTGTTGTACTCTGTTCTGGGAAGTCTCTTGACTTGAGCTCAGAAGTATAACTTTCAACTTGTCTCAGTAGTGTATAGTTCTGTCTTCTACTTTTCAAGTTTTAATGAGGAGTGGAAAAAAAAGATTGTTTTGCTTTACTGTTTGGTGTCTCAAGCGTCTGGCAGAGAGTTATTGACAGAGGCAGCAGCTACTCCTGCTGTATTTCTTGTCTTTTCTTCACCTTTGTCAAGCTTTGAGAGGCTTGGTTTAGGTTACAGCCACTGCTCACGCAGAATGACCAGAATAAAAGTTACAGTTACCTTTGATTATTTGTCTTGTGTTATAATGTGTTTATAATAATATTAATATTAAAAACTGTTATTGATACAGCACCTTTAAAGCTTGATTTGCCAGACAAAGCAAGATACAAATCGCAGAAAGTCACAGTCAAACAGAGCATGACCAGATTAAGATCAAGTTAAAACAAGACAAAAAGATGCAAAAATGTCAATTTAAATAAATCAAAATAATAAAGGCAACATCACATGAAAGCAAACAAATAACAAATAAATAGAGTAAAAGCATCATCTGTAACATGACGATTAGCCTCCTTCACTCTTTCAAATGAAGGGATGAAGAGAAGGGTTCTCTGCAACATCTTTCTGCAGTTAATGACAGGCCGGCTGGGTGTAAGGTGATTATTGATTTTGAGAAAAGTGTTATGTGAAAACACTCGCAGCCACACAAAGACAAAAAGGTCGACAGACTGGCACATGCAGGTATGAAATTGATCCTATTAACCTGCAAGGAGGAAACTAAAAAATGCAGAGGAGTCAAGTGCTCGGGCTGCTCATAGGAGCCGTCCAATTAAAGAGCAGGAGACCTTTAGATTACAGGAGATTCTAATTAACAACATTTCAGTGCCTATTTTGAGTTCTCAAGTCACAGCGCAAGGTGTTGCTGCTCATCGCATAGTTCATTAACAACCAGAAAATGTGTGACAAGCAAGACATGGTACACCCCGTAGGATCAGAGAA
Organism: Sparus aurata; assembly: GCF_900880675.1. NCBI lineage: Eukaryota > Metazoa > Chordata > Actinopteri > Spariformes > Sparidae > Sparus > Sparus aurata. Next base: position 18,267,156 of record NC_044192.1, read on the forward strand.
AAGATTACAGATATTTCCACATTTCTGGAGATGAACTAGATATATGTTTTCTGGTTTCTTATTCATGAATCACTCTAAACTCAATTGGATGTTCATGACGCAACAATACTTGTCATCATTTGATATACATTAAGGAAAATATAGCATCAGGTGAAGTGAGCTGGATGCACTGACACCGACAGTGTTAAACATTACGGGGGCAAAAATGTCGTCATGACGTCAACGGTTTCTCCTTAATTGATCCATGGCTCTGACCAAGTTTGGCCGCAGAAAAGCAAAATAAAATCACCTAAGAAAACAAAGAATGTTGTGATCAGTCGACTGGTCCATTTCATAAATTCATACTTTTTTTTTCTGTAACTCTAAACGTGAAGCCTGATTCTGTGATTGCACGTTACCTTCCCAGATCTGCTGATCCCAAACTGTATTTCAGAGATCTGTTAGATTGCTTTAGCCTGGATAGTAATTGGTATGTGTCTGTGTGTGTGCGTACTCATATGTATGCTCACTTTGACTCTCACAAACAAAACCTAAGGCCAACATACTTATCAGTAGCACAGGCAGTATAATATCAAAACTTTTCCCCACTCTGAAATATATTATTACATTTTCTTCTCCCCAACCATCTGACGACCCCTAGAAAATAACTTTAGACACCCTTGGGGGTCCTGACCAATTTGCTAAATTGTGTCGCACACAGGTTATCTACAAGTCCACCTTCCTTCAGGGGAGGTTCAGCCCGTAACCCATAGGTTCGTTGGAAAATATCACCCCCAAATGCCTCATCATACTTACTCTAACCAATCTTCGTTCTGCTCACTGGCGTAAACGGTTATGCTAGTGCGGAAAAGTCGCCACAGTAAAGTCTATGTATGGGAAACACTGAGGCATTGTGTGAACTTGTTCGGCAAGTGCTTGAAAATAAGCTATACATAGTCAACAAGATATAAACATTAACAGTGTCTTTGTGAGGTTAGCATGTCAGCAGCTAGTAAAGTCTTTCAAACAAAAGAAAGATGTCTAAATTGACCATATTGCATGAAGCATTCACAGCAACATTTCATTCCACATATATAATGTATATGCACTTCAGGAGTTCAATTCATGGAAGAGAGAATGTTTGTTTTGAACTGAAGTCACACAGCATACAGCAGCTGAATTACCATCATGCAGATTTTGGTTGAATCCCAGCACTGGAATTTTGGGCAGCCTCGCTTTTCTCATGTGGTGTTTGTTTATAGAAGTCCTCTCACCATCTGTCCGTTCCCTCCTTTTGTTTTATCACTGCTCTAGGTGCAGACTCGAACAGTGAATACAGCTCAGGGAGAGGGGTTCTCCTGTCAGACAGCACATAGACGTCCCTGGCGGCGTCCTCAGTTCACTCCGTGTCTGTCCAGGATCAAGGGGATACAGACAACAGAGGGAGAGGCTCGGGGGGGAAACCTCATTTATAGAGCTGGACTGGGAGCAGACTGGTGGACAGCAGGCAGACAGAGAGGAGCGGCTTCATGGAGACTCCAACCAGAGGAGCCTGGAGGCTCCCACTCAGGAGTGCTGGGGTGTTGTTGGTGGAGAGGAGTAAACATTCACTGAGACGTAGGATGAAAGAATAAAGGATTAAATTCAAGTGGTTTAGAAAATGCAGATTATAAAAGCGTGTCTCACTGTGTGTTCATGTCCAAATGGGGAAATATTCAAGGATGGGTGTTAGATGTTATTCTATATTTTTGTTATTGTTAGCAAATCCAATAAAAAGACCAAAAACATAAACCTCTACTCCTCAATACTTTAATACTTCCCTAATGCTGAAAGATATGAATCCTACATAAACAAGTCATGAAAAGTTTAAATCATTTCTTAAGTAGCTGGGGATGTGCTTCATCGCAAATATTACTAGAACAGAAGTAAATAGTGGATTTGTGGATGACTACATTTAGTCGTGGATAATCCAAACCCAGCTGCCAGAATTAATGTTGGCAATTTACATTTCTGCAAACCCTAGATGTGCTCAAACTTTACTTATCCTTTTGTTGCAACTTAACATTACTCTAGGCTCAGTTTTCAATTTTATGTTGTGACAATGCTTTGCCTTTGGTATGGTAAAGCATAGACACAGGTTTAGGGTCAGGAAAAGATTGTCTTTTTGCTTAAAATACCTGGTTATATATATACATATATATATATATATATATATATATATATATATATCATTGTTGTGGGCTTTGTGATAAGCACTCTTTGGATTTGCGTGCTGTGCCTTGTCAAAGCGCTCTTGGTTATTCAGTTGTTTTAATGTCAAATTTACATAATTTCCAAAGTGAATTGTGTGAACGAGTGCATAATTACCTTCTTCCTGCAGTCCCCCTGACCACCTCTGAGATTGAGGACATGATTATGGTGAGTGTGCTGCCGGCTGCCATGATCAGTCAGGCAGAAAGATGACAAGACAAGTGGGCTGACCATTAATATTCATTCCACTATTACTGAAAGCAAAGCTCAGTGGCTGCACCTTGTATTTACAGTCACTCTACATCTTGCCTCCAGCGTCCTCAGATTGTCCTCACACGTTCATTCTGCTCATCATATTCTCGTATTTTGCGTTTTTCCGACCCTCCTCCCATCTGCTGTCTCTTTGCACAGACTAATTTCTGTTTGTTTTTGTTTTTTTCCCTCCTTTTGTTATTTTCTCTCCTCTCCCCCTGAAATGAATATGGCAGCTGAAAGACCACCTGATGACCCACAGCCTATAATGTATGTCCAGTCATATCCATATCCTTTATCTTCTAACAAACAAGAGATCACACCAAGCTCCTCTCAGCAAGCCGAGCTCACTTGGAGGTTGCATGCTGCTCAGAGGGATGTGCTCGTGTGTAATCAAGTCAGAGAGAAGCCAAACATGCCAGGCTCAGATAGCCTCTGCATAAACTGAAGCTAAAATCTGAAGATTCTCCAGATTACAATTTTCTCCTTGATTTAAATTCACAAAGATTAAGGCCTGTCCTTGTCCTACACTACTGCTGATTGTTTGACTTTACAGCTTCCTCTAAATATATGTGGCGTAAAATTGTCAGATAAAGTTTAAGCTATCTGCAAATGCTACACAAAAGAGCTGAAATGATTAGTCAATCGATTGGTAGATCTAAAGAAAATTATCATATGAACTATTTTGATAGCTGGTAAATTGTTTAATTTCAACATTTTCTGCTTCCAGCTTCTTAAATTTGAGTATTTGCTGCTTCTCTTTAGAAAATAAAGGGTCAGTTGATTGGAAAACAGCCAAGTCACCAGGATGAAATGTGTTATAGGCATTTTAACATATTGACTTTTCTACAATATCACGTTGACATTACATGGTTATGACTGTTTCAACATTTGTAGTGGTGACACCAGTGGATATTTTTGACATTTGAAATCGCGGCAGCACTGGGTATTTTAAATGAAACCTTAAGACCAGCTCCAGCCACGTTTGTGGCAGCCAAAACAAGTATTTTAAGATAAATCATTATTTTGATCCAACCCTAACCAAGTGGTTTGGTAAAATCAAAAACTGAATCTAAAGACATGTAAAGTTGCAACATATCTGAGATTTGCAAAAAAAAGAAAAACCTACACTGTCAACCTTTATTCTGGCTATTGGGTTGCAAACAATTTGAAGCCATCACTTTGGGGTCTGGTAAATTGTGATTAGCACTTTCCACAATTTTCTTTACATTTTACTGATTAATCAATTAATCATGAAAATAATGGGTTAGTTGCACTCCCACTACACAGTTAAAACAGTCCCACTGTAGAGCTGCAGTTGTAAATTCATGTACTGTGATTATATAATATAATCACAGTACATGAATAGATAATACAAAATCAAGATATTCATTCAGCTTCACAATCTCACATTGACTTTCAGTTACTTGTCCAATCATGTATTGGTTTACTGAGTTATCTGGATAACTGAGTAAAACCAGGAACATTGGCTGATTTGGGGATTTACACAACAAAGTTATCCAGATAACCCATTAAACCTGCTCTTCATTTACTTTTATGACATTTATTTTTTGTCAGAAATGCCTTTTTGAGACATTATCTGTCAGCACAGTCCCTGAGGCAAACAATATTGCGTTCTCCATGAACGCAATATTGTTTGTTAACTACATTAATTACCTATATCGGTTCCTTAGTGACTTTTCTTGACAAATGTTATGTTATGTTAAGGCACGGGAACAAGGAAACGTGAGAAGAAAAAAAAGAGAAGCAGACCAGCAGCACTCATTCATTAATTCACTCTAAATTGGAGCTGCCTCTGAGACTTAATAGGCAGACCGCTGAGCTTTTACCTGACAAATGTTCTACAAATAAGATGATATATAATAGGTGTTTACATTTTTAATCTAAATGCTGATCACTCTAAAGATGGGGTTAAATTCCCAGAAGGTGAAGTTAAACGAGATAGATGAGCTTTAGGAGTCAGCGTGAAGCCCGGCAACGCTTTCTGTGTGTATAATTACAAATCCTCTATGGGAGCGGTGGGAGTACAGGTAGTAACTTGCTGAGTCCATGTAAATTATTTGTAGGCATCGTTTATCGTGCACACAGGTGGGAACGCTAATCCACATTTAACCAGATCAGCGGCATTGATGTTGTGACACAATTATGATCTAAGAGGCTCAGTGGATAAATACTCATGTTGGGATTCATGTTAAAGGATATAGACTATTACCATTCAATGAGGTATCAAGGTTACAGTGTAAAGTAGTTTCAGTGATCAGACTGAGTTCTTGACTTTACATTCTTATAACTGATTGTACAGCTGCTCTGGGTTTCTAGACACATATTGAGAAATAATGGCTCCAAGTATCAACATATTAACCGGGTAGTAATAAAATGTAACTTAAGTGTCAGCAAAGGATGAACTTACAACAACAACAACAACAACAACAACACAAAAAAATCCACGTCAAACTTCAGCCCAGTCTTGGCATGGAGAGAAGGCTACCTACAAGAGGGTGCTGACTGAGCGTGGTGTAAAGAGCAAAAAAGTCAGAGTACAGAGGAGTTGGGAAGGATAAATAGATCAAACTCAAGACTCTTATCCACTGCTGTTCGTGTACTGCATATGTCTTAAATGTAACGTGATGTACATAACATACATCACCTTAAACTAAGCAGGTGGTGTTGTACCCGCAATGTGTCCAATTATCAGCAGACCTATTTAAAGGATAAGTTCACCCAAAAATAAAAATTACCTACTACCACCATGTTGATAGAAGTTGGGTGGAGTTTCGTAGTCCACAAAACATTTTTTAGGCTTCACGGCAAAACAGCGTTGCAGCATTCTTCTGAACAACTGAAGTAGATGGGGACTTGTTTCAAGAAAATTTAAAAAGTGTTAAACTGCTCCATAAAGCTCCATTGTAATCCAACTCCCTAGAAGTGCTGAGATCCCAAATCGACTTGAAAATACATTATTTACACCCTTTTTAAAGTTTTTATACTAACAGTCTTCACTGTATACAGTGATTTGTCTGTTTTTGGTTGCTAGTGCCCATCTATTTAACATTGTTTAGGAGAATTCTGCAACTCTATTTCGTTGTGAAGCTCCAGAAATGATGTGTTTTCATTTTTGGGTGGACTTGTCCTTTAAGGATAGTAAAAAATAAAGGAGAACGAAATTAAAACAAGTTCTGTTTTCAATAAAAAGCTTTTCACAGTGAGGTCTTTGGATTTTTCACGGTAACTATTTTCGAGTAAACCCTTTAGTGCTTTGAGCGCAACAAACCAAATTACAATCACTTTCATGATATTGGCGGCAGCAGACAGATATCAGGAGTAGCGAGTTAGAAAATACACCTTTTACGGAGCCTTTAATAGTCCAAACTGAACTGTAACTAAATTCCCTCTTGATCGATGAAGATGATTTGGAGCAGACACAAAAAGTCGTGGGTACCTGACAGCTGAGGCCGGAGCACCGAGATCAGAAGAGATGTATCCACTTCCATTCTGTAATGTAAACTCTGTGTGCAGGTGAACTTATTTTTTTTTTTGTAACAATATTGCATGTCCAAATTTGTGAATGTCAACTAAAACAAAAGCGCCGCAGAGTGAAATTAAAGTTTGGATTTTGGGATGATTGTTTTGTCATCATTCATTAACGCTGAATTAAAGGAAAACACCAAACGGAGCAGCAGTCAGATTGAAGCACGCTGACCGCTGGCTCGGACCGCTTTGTGTCTGTCCCCCTATAATTTCACTCGACATTAATTGGCATGTTCCTATCTAAACCCTGCATTCCACCCACATGCCTTCAACTATTGTAATGTAAACTACAATTCTATTTCAGGAGAAAATTGGTCCCTTTGTGTTAGCTGAGGGAATTATGCAACAAGCAGGACCCTGCTCGTCATTTTAATTGCCACTGTACACAGAAAAAAAAGTTCTTCTTTTCCCAACCCCTAACTGCAAAAGTAGCTATTGTTAGTCTGGAAATGAAACATTTGAAAATGGTGAGATGTGTTTTGTGTGTGTATGTGTGGGTGAGAGGAGGACGGGTGATGGTGTTGGTGTTGGTGTTGGTGGCTGTGGTGCTTAAAAAACGTGTGAAGGTGACAGAAATGGGTGAGCAGTGGATTCATATTGAATGAACTTCATGTTGCTTCCTGAATATCTGCAGGTTTGATTGTAATTCTTTGTGCAGAAAGATACCGAGCTGGACAAAGAAACCAAATGGCAGCAGAAGACCTTCTCTGCACTCCTCACTAATTATGCAACAGGAATGCTGCTGATGTAATATCGTTATGGATGAGAACAAACATGCACGATTTGTTGCACAAAATGGTGTCTTTGCAGAGTGCTTTGCTGCGGAACAACACAAAGTACAGTCAGCCTTAGTGAAAATTGACAGTTTGAAGTATTCTACTGCTGGCTACATGATTTTTTAAAGGGTAACTTCACCGATTGTACACATTAAAGGAGACCTATTATGCTTTTTCATTTGTTTCCCTCCCTTCAGTGTCTTGTATAGGTTCTTGTACATGTAGAAGATGTCAAAAGGTATAAAAAGTAAAAGTTTGCATCAACAGAGGCAGCGTCTATTCAAAACCTGTCGCGTACATTACCCACAAGGCAACATAGACACTATGTGACATCACTGGAGGCAATTTATCGCATTACATGCAGTAGCCTACCTGTGAACACACTTGTGCAAAATTTGGGGGTGTTACCCTTTACGTTGCATTGTGGGTAATGTAGGCACCAGGTTATGAAAATGAAGAGTGCATGGAATAAAAAAGTCGATATCTCTTCTTCTACTGTATCGATTTTGATCGTTGTCCGTTATGTGTCCAACAGTGTCCTTTGAAAACCTGGTGCCTAAATTACCCACAATGCAACTTAGCCACTGAATGACATCACTGGAGACAATTTGGAGATTACCTTCCGATTCTTCTGTAGCCACAAAAGGCTTTAGCTATTTTTTTTTTTTCCTTGCCTATGACGTAGAACCCTGCAAAACCTGTTAACACAGCTTAATGTGTAAAATATGTGGATTTACCTTTTAATAGTCATTTGTTTGAGCTGGAGAACCTCGAAAACATGTTTATTTGTGTTTACTTTGTATTGACTCAAGCTTATTGGTAAGAACACCACATATGAGGAGTAATCATGTATGTTTCTTTGTCTGATTCAACCTTGAGCTGGAGTACAACTCCATCTTGCCTCCACATGACTGAAATGCAGTTTTTTATGCTGGTGTGAGTTGTGTGCATGCGCGTGCGTGAGTACATGCGTGTGCGCGCGTATGTGGAACATTGTCGCCTTTTTCAGTGAAAAACAAACCCTGCCCTCTTTAGTTTGTGAAGTGCTATGCCACTCATCTGGAGTGTGATTCAGTTTTAATGAGATGGAGGTGAATGAGGAGCTGGCGAGCCTTCATAGAGGGGAAAAAAAAAAGAAAAGTTGATGCTCATTTCTGTTTTTCTCATCTTTCTAAATGTAGCTGGAGAGCTTCAGCAGCACATTGTATAAATTTATTGGGAAAGATTTTCACTTCTTTTTTCTATTTGGGGTGGGGGTTATCATTAAAAGTTAGATTGACACGATTCAGTTCCAAGGGGAATTCAATGGATGAGTCACTTCTTTGAAAAAATAAAAATAAAAAAATAACAACGACCAGTGGGAAGTTGGCAACATGGTTTTGGATTTTGATGAATGCACCTTTGTTTTTCCTTCTTTTTTAAATTAAATTCATACTTCCTGCAAACTAAAACGGCACATATGAGCAGATAGATGCCATGGTTTGTAATGACTTGCTGGCTCGGCGCTGTAACTCACTCGCAGATGCGCGCGTTGTGGAGCGCAGGCAGGTCTGGTGAAAGGCGAGAGCGTCGACTGGTTGCGCTCATTGGATCTGCGGAGCTGCGCGGACAGGCTGCATGAGTGTGTGTGTGTGTGTGTGTGTGTGTGTGTGTGATCCGAGCGGGGCTGCAGCAGGATTTCTCCGCAGCTCTCTCTTGAAGTTGATTCGATGAACTTTCCAAAAAAGAGACACGACTATACATAGACTATAGCAATAAACGCGCAACCAAAAGTGCAAATTTATGACTGAGATTTAGATCGGGTTTGCTTTTTTTTTTTTTTTAATTACTCCAGCTTGGCAGACACGCACCACGAAGGGAGAGTTCTCGGAGCATCGTTTCTGCCGACGCTGCTGGACGCATGAGCGCTACTGGGCGGTGAGGTCTGTGCGCACGGTTGGTGGCAGCCAGGCGCAAGTTGGAAGAGAAGAGAAGCAACCGAGAGGAGTTTTTTTTCCTCTTTTCGCCACACTGTGCCACATGTGAGTTTCAGAACCAAGGACAGATCCCGACAACCGCTGGCTGGCAAACATGCTCCGAGTGAACAACATCTGGACTCTGCGCGTCTGTGTGTTGCCGTGAGACCTGAAGATATATACACCCAGAGCTTCAACCAGGTATGAAATGACCACTTAATAACTTTGATTTCAGCATTTCTGCTCTCTGGTTTCTGTCTCTTGTTATACGATTATCAACTTAACTGCAGCTGGATGCATCATTATGATTAGTTGAAAAGAATATGTCTCTTCTTTATTGTCCGAACTTGATCCGACGGCGCACACTTCATTATCGGAACCATCTCGCTCTTGTTTACAGGCACGTTTTGGGAACAACGCATGTGAAGTTTGTTGCCCGTGCACCACAGCCTCCATTGTCTCAACTAAACATAATTGCATTATCTTATCTCGCATTACTCGACGCTTCCCTCAAACCAATCAGAGCTTCTGTTTTCAGACAGCGCCCTAAACAAGTGTGATGCGACCCCGCTGCGAGTACAATTGGGGTTCGGTTTGGAGGAATCAGGGAAATGGGCATTGGAAAAACTCATTCGGCATCGGAATTTTAGTTCTGACAGGATGTGATGTAGCTGAGGGATTTCACTCAAATGCAGGATGATGACAGAGAGAGATTGGTAAAAAAAAAAAAAAAAGAAGAAGGTTACTGTGATGCCTTCACTGTTCCTCTATGAATGTTATTTTTCACGTTATTATTGGATGTTGGTTAATGAACCACCTGTTGTTGCCGGTCTCATCGCTCAGCCTTTAAAGGGGCACTATGTAGTTTTGGAGAAGGAATTCAAACTCTTTTTTTAATATTTACAATATAATAATGTTACTTTTTTTCTCTCCCATCAATGATTAAACAAGCTGTGCTAATTGGCAAATTTGGTCCCAGAGCACAGTTTGAAGCTAGAAAGGAGGCAGGGTCCACCACACATAAACAAAGTAAAACAGCATGAAACTGTGTAGCCCTTTAAGGTCAGTTTGTTTATTCAAAATGAGGTTTAGGCATAAAAAAGATCCTTCTCTTTTGATGAAAAAAGTATTAAAAATGTATTCTCCAAACTTACATAGTGCATCTTTAGGTTTCATGGGAATAAACATCCAGATGAGATATTAATAGCGCAGAAAAAATAATGTTGTTTTTTGAGAGCCAAACAGGCTGACAAACCAGACTTCCCCGCGCTATTTTCTGACGATATGACGCTCTTGATCTGTGCTCAAATTCCCAATCATCTGGCTGCCGGCCACCACAGAGGCGTCCTAATTCCTCCAGCTGACAAAGTCCAGGTGGAGGGATAAACTGTGTCCCCACTAGAGATGATATAATGATCGAAATCATTAGTGGACTTGTGATGACGGCACTTTTTTTTCTTCTTCTTCTTCTTCATGTTTTTTCCATTAGTTATAAGGTGTTCTACTTTGAAGAGCGAGTCAGCCCTTCAGGGGTTCATGAAAGGTCAAAATGTCAACTTCAGGTGATTCGTCTCGCGTAGGAAAGGGCTGAAAAATCTGCCGTTCTGTAGAAAAAGAGTGAACCTGGGTTTTACCTCGTTGGCAATCCATCTTGTGGACTTTATCACTGTAATGAGTGCGCCCCAACACAAAAAACAGTCAGCCATGAATTATAATCCTATCAGTGTTTGTCACGTAAACATTGGGAGGCATTACTTTAGATGAATCTCAGGGTCTACGTGCTGTGTTCAGGCTGCCATTACTCAACTGGCTTAATGATTCATGTGTAATGGATTAGACAGTAAATTAAATGTAATGTCATGTATGTTCAAGTGTTCGGCAAAAGACAAGTGACTTGAAGTGAAAAAAAATAAATAAATATATATATACATAAACTGATGCATTTTGTGGGATTTTCGTAGTTATTGAAAAGAATAACAAAAAGGGATGCACCAAAATATCAAGCAAACATCTGTACTGGTCGATATTTACCTTGTAAGTATCAATTTGTCAATTTTGGATTGTTCATGAGATATCGACTGGTGACATCACTGCCATCACTGATTTGTAATGACGTGAGATAAATTATCATCGCACAGGTAGTTAAGTACAATGACCTTTTTAGGCGTTAGAGAAGGTTTTATTAAAGGAGCTTTGCGGAACGTCTGTGTTGTGATGGAAGGCAGCCGTTTGTTTACATTGTACTCCGTTTCTAACGTGACGCTGCCGCTGCTCTCTGTTAGCGGAGAGGCGCTGAGACGAGGCACTCGAGAAATGTGCACGAGGTCGCATCCTTTTGGTCTGTGCAGACTTGCGACTGAGAGACACGGGGGAGGTCTTACTTTTCACGTCACATTACAATCCGCTCACATCTGGCCAATGAAAGATGAGATTGATACATGTAAGTTGCTACAAATTGTTACATAGACCGCCTTTAAAGGTTGTTTCATAGAAACTGGTGTGGTTGAATTTGTGCTCCTTCAAACATAATGCCATGAAGGGCTGAATGACTTTCAGTTCAGTTTGTTATTTATGTAATGAAGATTTTTTGTTTTGTTTTCGTGACACAAAAACAACCAAAACAAAAAATATACAGCAACAAAAAAACAAAAAAACAAAACTGAATTTCACAGTGCACCCTGAGAGTCACACAGCTGGTCAGTCCCTCATGCCCCAAATTATCTCATCAGCTCATGTTCCAGACATGAGCGGCACTATAATTCTCCACAGATATATGTACATATTAGGACTGTACGTGCCAATCACCATCATAGCCGAGAGCAACTCCGCGGTGAGTCATAAATTACACATTAGCTCCCTTCGGATAGGACAATAAGGAATGGCGTTCTCAAAGCATCTTTATGCTAATGTTGGTGAAACCTTCGCCGTCCTGTGCGCGCGCAGTAATGCATTAGCTGATGGTTTCAAAGCCGAGTGAAGCACCTCGGCTTTTTTTCTTTTCTTTTTGAACTTGCCTTTCAGATTTTAGAGGGAATATTGTGCTCAGACATCTGGGGCACGAGCGACTCTCTCAGCTGCTGAGTGTGAGCGTGACAGCCTTGTCGACATCAAGACGGTCCTAATGATGTGATGGTGGTCGGATAGGAGCTCCTTTACAACTACTCAGAGGCTGAGATTTAACGCTCGTGCCGGCTGATAACACCGTTCTCAGATTCAGTATTTCAAACATCGGTGGGAAATCGCTGTATTTCATGCCCACTTCAGACTCTCCAGCACTTATTTGCACTTCTTAACAGCTTCGTGAGACCTCCAGCCTCACTTTGGCCTAGTTTGCATAGGCCTGCCTAATTGGCTGTTCCTTATTGCGCCATTAATTCACACTGTGACCTAGTGTTTGCAACCAGAGAGTCCCCATCTGCTCCAGCAGACAGCACAGAGGAGCAATCAGACTCTTAATGTTGAACTTTTCCGGTTACTTTCTCACCTTGGTTCTAATAATAGGGCAAATGTGGCGGAGTAATACCACACACCTGCACCGACAGCCCGGCACGCACGCGCGCGCACACACACACACACACACACACACACACAGCAGGTCTGAGACGGATCTTCCATTCCGACCTCACACGTTACGACATGTAATCCTCACTGCTGGATAGTGGGGAGCGGATCCATCAATGTGCCACGCGGTTTTACCACCCACGACCTGATGTAATATTTATCTGGGGGGGAAATTTCAGCATTCATTACACTTTTTTTCCTCCTGGATTTCTCTGTTGTTTGTTGCTTTCACTGCTCCTGGGATGTCACAGGATATTCTTCAAATGTCCCTGCAAAAAACCCTCAGACACACACAGAATGACAGACAGACAGACACACACACACACACACACGCACACACTCCAGATGAACTTATCCTGGTGTAGCTGCATGAGCTGGTGATTTTGTAACCTACCCCCGTGTACCCCACTGTGGGGGTTTGCCGCCTCTGTAAGCACACAGGAAGCAAGATTCACGCAGACCAAATGATACGACTGTTAAGAGGATCTGCTAATAATAGACCCGATAATGCATTTGGGTCTGCAAGTGACACATTTTTATTATTTTTTTTATGTAATGTTACCATGTCAGTAACAGCACTTTGTGACAGAGCAGCAAAAGTCACTAATAAGCTTCCCGCTGCTCGTTAATGGAGAGCGGAGCAGCAGCACATCTAATAGTCTGAACTCCAGACAGGATCTGTGGGCTCACCAGTGTGACTCCACTAAAATCAGAACTTGGATTTAAAACAAAACAAAAAAAAATAGACAGACTATTTCATGTGCTGTTTGTGTGTACCTCCGACTTTCAGATAACCAGATCCATTCTATGTTAAAGATTTGTCGATAATGGTCTGTAAGCCATTAAAAATCCATTGTCTCTATGTGAGAACTGCCTCAATCAATCTATTTGTTAAACTTGTGTGTGTGAGCGTGTGTGTGTTTGATGAATGTGATAAAAAGGTTTGCCCCCCCCACCCCTCCTCTCTCTCTTTTTCTGAGAACACTGTGATTGAACCGACCCACCTCCCCAATCAGACATCATAACACCTCCTGCTGAGACCTAAACCTGTAACCTCCACATGATAGGAATCCATATTAGCATACATGTCTCACTGCCCACTTCCCTGCAGTCCAACCCTCATTTCTTACCCACCATGTTTCCATGGCAACCCCGGCCGTTGAGGAGAACCACCATCTATGTGATGTATCTCGGTTGTAAGCTTTGGAAAATTAGGCTCCACTTCGAGAGGTGCCTTAAATACCTGTAAATGTTTGATGTGGTCACTCCGGGTTTGTCTTTCAGATAAAGACTGCGAAGCTTTGAATCTCACACTGCCGAGTCCCAGAGAGAGCCTCGCTGAAATAACCTCTTCTTATGTTTCACTTAAAAAAAAAAAAAGTAACTCATAAGACTCCACTTAGTCCGATTTCAGCCTCCACATGAAGCAGTCTCGGGGTTTGGGCTGTCCAGTAACAACATTACCTGTCTGTAACATTTCTGCAGATCGCGTTAGACCAAGGGGGAAGACAAAAGGAAATCGATGAGAAAAACTGTTACGAAGAGAAAAGTTTAGATATAAACTGGTTTAGATTTGAAACAGTCGCACAGAGAATGAGAAGCACTATTTATGACTGTTTCATCATCTGTGGGTGAGAGGCTGAAAGAGAGTAATGGTATGAAGAATAAAGTAAAAGCTGTCAGTGGGCGTATATAATGCACCTTCTAAGACATATGTTTATGTTATTGCTCATAGATAGATAGATAGAAGATAGATAGATAGATAGATAGAAGATAGATAGATAGATAGATAGATAGATAGAAGATAGATAGATAGATAGATAGATAGATAGATAGATAGATAGATAGATAGAGCTTCATGCTTGATTAACACATTTAATTAGTTTTTCCTTTGATTCACGCAGGAAATATCAAACATGCTGCACCCACTGAGAGAAGACCTGAAAGTGATCTGCCTCCAGACCCTGTGAACCTCTGCTCCTCTCAACTTCACCCAGCTGAACCCTGCATCCTGATCCTGCCATGCTGAGTGTTGTGTTCTGCCCCAGGTCTTTGGCCAACTCTGCCCATTACTGGCCTCTTCACATGCTCCTGCTGGAGCTGCTGATACTAGGAGTCCTGCCCAGCATCTCCAGATTACCACCCGCAGCCAAACGGGAGATAATTTTGGACGGGGACTTGGTGATCGGAGGCCTGTTCCCGGTGCACCAAAAAGGCGATGGGACGGAGGACTGCGGTAAGATCAATGAGGCGAGGGGGATCCAGAGACTGGAGGCCATGCTGTTGGCACTTGATGAGATTAACTCCAGCGACCGCATCCTTCCTGGGCTCCAGCTGGGAGCCCACATCCTTGACACCTGCTCGAAAGACACATACGCGCTGGAGCAGTCCCTTGATTTTGTCAGAGCCTCCCTCACCAAGGTGCAAGATCCGGGCTTCATCTGCCCGGACGGCTCCAGGCCCATCCAAAACGAGGTTCCACTCGCCATCTCTGGAGTCATTGGAGGATCCTACAGTGATGTTTCCATTCAGGTAAATGAGCAAATCCATTTTTGTCTCATAAACTCCGTGTTTTGGTCAATTCTACTGCAATAATCACATAATTAAATACCTTACGTATTCCAGTGTTCATGTCTATGGAACGAAAAAAGGAATAAAGGAAAACATGCTAATAGAATTTTTCCAGTTTTCCAAGCAGCACAGATTATCTCTCGGAAATACATCCATATTGCATGATTCTTCACCTTAAGTTAAGTTCCAATGCCAATCTTCAGCGCCAACAAAAGAAACAGTGTTCTCTTTATTTCTGTACCAGACATTTGTTATATGTTGAATTTTGCTATAACAGGAACCCAAATGTTTGAATGAAACCCAGAAATTTTGTCCAAGGTTATGGTGCGACTGCACACAACATGAATAAAACCTACAGTTTTATGTTTTTTTTGCTTTTTTCATTTTCTTCAGTAGGTTATATATTATAGGTTCATGTTCATGTAAAAGACCTTAAAAGTGTAATAGAAAAGGTCAAAGTCTGCGCCAACAGAAGCTCCCCTCTCCCACAGAAAAAACTGCTCCTGAAACGCCTCATCAGTAGTCCTGCCTTTACTTCTGCGTCTTTGTGACATCACAATGCATCACCATGTAACAAAGTTGCATAATTTCTGCATGGCAGCTAGGTTGGTCAGTAAGAACTGATTAAGCACAGCTGCTCTGTTGTTATTGTTAGAGTTGCTGGCTCAGGTGTGTGTCAGCTGACCAATCAGAGGAGACTGGATATTTGGAAGGGGGGCCTTAAAGAGAAGCTTTAAGGTTTTAGAAGCTAAAACAGAGTGTTTCAGACACGAAGGGAAAACAGTGCTGAAGAACTGGAAAGTATGAGAAAACGGATGTGTTTTTAGGGCATTAAAGCATGTAACCCCTATTCTAGCAGTAAGCTGAAATACAATAAGGAGCCTGAATATGAGCATCATATGTTTCCTTAAAAACATTTTCTCATCCATGAACTTTTCTGCCTGTGACAAGTAGACAGATTCCCATCAGCAATGGTGGTTATTTGACAATTTCAATCATTAATGTGCATTTAACCAAGTGTCTAGATAAACTAACAGTGATTCTGCAGAAAGCAAAACATTTTATAATTTGAATGTTTTCAAAGGTTTTGCAGAATCACAAAAAAGCTGACATTCTAGTACAGCAGTAAGGATTTCTTTGTTTTGATTTGGTTTAAACTTAATAGATAGGCATCATATTCCTGTTTCATTCATAACCTGCTCAACAATTTCAGATGCACAATTACTCCATCCTGTAAATTGCATTTTATGGTTGTTATTTTTTTTTTAAAGGAATTCATTTTTACAATTTCACAAATATTCTTAAACTTTAAGCAAATCAGAAAAACCCACACTTAATTCATTAAATCACTCCAGTCATTCATTCATTTAGTGTTTCCTTGTGATACATCGGAATGGATAAACTTGCATACTGCAAATCTGCATATACATATAGACCCACTTCTTCACACCTCACACTTACAGAAACATGGCCAGCATCTCCACTATTCCTGAGCTGGCAGTCTGAGCCTTCCGTGGGAAAGAGATTCTGCTTTGGCCGGAATAAGAATCCACCTGGGATGATTCTGTTTGAAGCATCAACATTCACAGAAGGCATCCATCACTTTGTCAGCGACTTCATTTCCGCCTCGCAAAGAAAACTGACCTTTCACTCACGTATTAAAGGTTGCCAGAGGCGAAGCATCTGAGCATAATTAATAAAGTCTGATTGCCCTCACGTGGCATAATTACCATGATGCACTCGGTGTTAGCGAGTGTGTAGGTTTAATTTGGGTACACTTTCCATTAACTTCAGCTCACAGCACATTTATTACACACACGCATAGACACACATAGATTAATCTTCAGTGAACCAAACACATATAAAGATATTTTTTATTAGCAGTGGAGTGTGTGGCTGTACATACGGCCTTAGGCGCAGAGACTTCATTTGCTTTTCAAAAACAACAGGTGCAACATGTAAGATTTGGTCACCTGTTAAATTCATACTCAGAACAAATACGGAGCAACATATGACCAGACTAACAGCTAAACCGCTAAATAGCAGCCATGATGCTCCGATGAGGGCTTGACAATTGTCTCTCGTTTTTCCTTTTTACTTCATCAACAGTGATATGTTGTGGCTACTTTCTTGTGACAAATATACTTTTAATAAGTCGCTTTGGACAAAAGCGTCTGCTAAATGCCCTAAATGTAAATGTACCTTTGGCTAACTGTAGCTGTCTTTAGCTGGTTTGCTCAGTTAGCAGTTAGCGGTTCAAACTGGGAGCTCAGGGACCAGGCTTGTGAAGGAGATGTGGATCAGGAGGTGACTAGGCTTGCTGGTTTCATGTTAACTACTGTACAATAAACATCTCAGCAATACAGTACTGTACATGCGCACCATAATGTCAAAATGTTTTTATTATTATTAATTTTGTTGATTGTTTTAGTTATGTTTTTAATGTTTTCAACTACAATTTGTACATATTGCCCCTTTAATATTTCAGCGGTAAAGCATGCTGTGGCAAATGGTTGATTAGTTGTTTACAATTATTGTTAGTGGATATTCACTGTTTAGAAAACTAAATAAAGTTCTACTCATAAGATGTTCGGATGATGCTGATTAACTCGATCTTGCAAAATCACAATTTTTATTCTGCCTAATGTGTCTGGATAGCTGGAACAAATTCTAATTATTTTATGTGTTTCGGTATCTTTTTATATTGGTGACAAATGATTATGACACATAATTGTCATGGATGGTGACATTGTTTGTCAACTGAAATTTCTCCTAAACTGCATTTTCCTGTGCTCTACACCCAGCTCCATTACACTTCTGCTTAGCTATAATTGCCTCCATCCCCACTCTTTCTTTCCACAGATTTCACCTCATTAAAAAGTTTACCAGCCTTGTGCTTAACCATCACTTAAGTAACATGATGACCAGCCACCCCACGACTCGACAACCCTTATCTTTTCACGATAACCCTCTTTGAAAACACAAGGATATCAAGCTGTTTATTTTGGCAACATGCTGCAATGGGGAAACATCCCCGTACTGAAAACGTCAATGCACATAACAACAACAACACATACAGAGTGACTAATGTTGGGAATTTTCTCACATGAGGGACACCAAAGCAATACATGAATATTTTACATCACACCTGAAACTGCAGATTGACAGCTTATGAATATGCAGCAGTGTTTATGCAGTCTAACCACGCTGCTGTATGGCGATGGCATTGTAAGCAGGAGCGGAGCTGTTAGAAAATGTTCAGATAATGAACGTATTTCAGATTACTCAGTTTTAGATGTTGCGCGACGATTATGTCATCAGCGTAGATTGTATGGATACAATGATGCTGATGATTCCAGTGATTTCCAACAGAGAGGTGGAGATTGAGGAGGGTGGAATAACACAGTGTCAAACTAATTTGGGTAAATGATAAAAACCACAGGTGCATGGCTGAAGTCAGAGCTTCTTATCTATATAAGCTTAACGCCATATTACACCAAAGTACGCTTGTCTTGGCAATTATTGCTGAAAGAAACTGGCCAAAAATTGGCGATCAACACCCTTCCCTTTGGAAATAAAGGAGATCTGTTTTTTCTTTTGTTGTTGTTGGTTTTGTTTTTTCAGGTGTGAGAAAGTATGGTGGCTGCGATTTTCAGTCTATTACTTCAAGCTCTCTTTCGACACCGACTGGAAAATGTTAGCGCACTGCTCAAACAAATAAAGATGACATCTGTGGGGGGAACTTCAACAGACATGGTAGTATAGCGGTGGAAAGGGGGAAAACTTGGCTTGTCCAACTGGCTGCCAAGTTTCCACCATCACTGCCGATCAGAGCTGGAACTGATAAATGTCTGTGACAACTCGGCTACACCCCCTTTCACACTGACACTTGGCTGAACATGACACTCTTCACCCCTGCCCCTGAAGCTAAGGCCACTGGCTCAGGGTTACTTTTTACATCTATCTCTGTTCAAGTAGCGCTCAAACGGTAGAGTAAAAGATGTGAAGATCGCTAACTGCTTAGGTACTTCCGACATCAGCCCCATGGGATTTTTGTCCAGTGTAGAAGAGGTGTAACAACCCCGGACTTCTCAGGTATTAAAAGTCACATCAAGAATATGTTACAATGTCCTTGTTTCATGCCAAACACTGAAATACTAGCCATCAATCAGGCAGTTACATTGATTATCAAAGTCAAGAAAATCCTCATTTGCTTCCTTTATCCCTTAAATATGACACTACAGCCAGGATGATGTTTAGCGTAGCCTAGCGGGAAAAAAGAGACAACTAGTCCCTGTAAATATCTCAGTCGTTATCTTTGTTTGTTTAACCCATACAACCAAATAAAAGGTTAAACAAGGATGGTGTGTTATATCCCGGACTGGCTAAACTAACTAGATATTTCACCCGGATGTTAAGGAGCGATCTTTAAAACTAATTTCCCAAAATGTGAAACTTAAATTTTTTCTCTTTTCATTTTAGTTCATTGTTAAAATGCATGAAGCGACTTCATAACTAAATCTTGTTTAATTCCCACGGTTCTCCTCATGGAAGTGTGTGAGAATTGGACTTGTTTTTGATTCATAATGCACTGAGGCTCCGCACAGTGAGTAATATGAGAGTGGGAAACACTGATTGCTTGAATAAGTTGAGTGCAGCAAGCCTCCTTGACTGTGATTCCCCTTGTTAGTGTCTGCTAAAGCAAACGTCAGAATGCGGTCCAACCTTGGGAAAGTTTGCCAGGAGTCTGCAGTGATGAGTGCTTCATGTCAGCGTGAATGGAGAGGACAGTCATAAGACACACGGGCAGACGGACTGGACCGAGGATGTCCATCTTACCCATTAAACCCGAGGCTTCTCCGCCTGGAAAGGAAGTGAACGATACAAATCATCTTCTCCTGTAAAGTTGATGACCCTCTGACAAAAGAGCAGCGTGTTTTAAAGAAGAATGAAGAGGACTTTGTGTGTGTGTGTGTGTGTCTCTGTCTGAATGAGTCTTCAGCGACCACACACAGCAAAAGATTCACAAAGGAACTCACAGCTTTTGAGGGTTTTTTTGTATTGATTTGTATACATACCTCAAGCATCACTATGCTCAACAGTCTCTTTGTTCATTTCCTGGCCACTTTAATGAATCGAGCTGTGAGAGCGAAGAGAAGCCCCGTGGTGGGATTTTTTTGAGAGGTCAGCGATTTAGACAGTCCCTATTTATCCCAGAGAAACACTTTGTGGAGATGAAGAGCGTTATAAAAGTGAGGAGGAAGAGTGCCAGGGGCGCTCCCGGGGAACTTTGAGAGGAGCTGCTTTTCCCATCCGTGGGGTGCATGTCCATTGGCTGGCAGAGACGTGTCCACCTGCGTGTGAGAGAGGAGGCTGACGCTGCCGGTGACAGGGGGCCAGGGACGAGTTGTGGGAAAGATGGTGAGAGACGAGCCAGTTTCTCCTCCGCCTCAAAAGGATTCTTTCATAATTAGCCCGGCAATGTTAGGGACGCTTTCATCATCCTCTTGCTCATCCTGCTGTATGTAGTCGTCCTTGTTATCTCTTCCCACTGTTTCATTTTGAGGAAAAAGCAGTCTCTCATTGCCATCTGGAATGTTAGCTGTATAGAATTGACCGTAAATGACGACTCAGTGCTAACAGCCTACACATTTTTACAGTCATAAATTTAACCTAGATTTAACAAAAAAGAACAATGAAATCATTCTGAACCAGTCCCACACTTTCCAAGTCGCACAATAAGAAGCTGAAATCTGCTCCCAGGCACAATCGTAACTTTTTCTCTTCAACTTGGATTTAATGCAAATAACTTGAAGCAGAAACTCTCACTGAAACAGTTGGACATCCTTAAATAACTTAAGATAGTCGATCAACAATTTCAAATTGCGACCTTCAGATAAATCAGGTTGATATTCCATCACTCTCTCATAGTGCCAAAATGAAAAGGGTTTCTTTTGTGTATGTGTTTCCAATTATAATTCATGTGACACACACTTTAACTCTTACAAACACACGCAATAAAATCATTTTTAAAGGCCAAGGTTAGCGAAAAATGAAAATCCAGTCATGGAGGAAGTTTCATAGTCCACAAAACATTTCTGGAGCGCTGCAGCAAAACAACATTGCAGCATTCTCCTGAATAACTGATGGGGACCTCCTCCTAAACTTTAAAGTTGCAAGTTGCACTATGCAACTTCTTTCCGGGCCTCAAAACAAACAGAGGTAGAGCTCTTGATAGAAGGAATAGCAGTTTGCAAGAGCTGACGCTGGATTCAGACTGCAGGTATTTAAGGATTGTTTAAATTCAATCCTAATTCTCACCAGTCGGAGTAGAAAACTGGTCTGACACGTTAGTCAGTACCATTGTTCATCCCAGATTACCAGGTAACGTGTATGTATTTTATTTAAGTCATAAATTTACATTTGTGTGTAAACATGAGAGTCAACTAGGTGTTTGTTTTGGTGGGGTGAGATCAAAACATAGTTACATGTTACCCCTTTAAAAAAAACAGAAAAAATCTTTTTTTTTTTTTTTAAAAACAAGAAAAAAAACATATTCCCCAGTCTAAAACACTGCATCTCCTCACTGACTCAGAGTTGATGCAAGAGGGCCCCCAGGTTTGAAAAAAATGCTGTGAATGTACCCTCATAAAACATGATAAAGTGCCCTCCAGGGTTTCTTCTAGTGGACAAAACATGGTGTCCTCTCCTCACTATAACTATATCATGACTTTCTGCACACTGGAGCCCCACCACATCCGGCCAGTTGCCTTTTTATTAATTTTTTTAGCCCCCGCCCCTCAAACGTTGTACACCACTTGTCTGAAAATATGTTTTTTGTTGTATGTATTTCTCATTCCTCACAACCATCTGCCAACCCCCTCGAAATGAACTTGTGACCCCACAGGTCGAAAACCAACAATTCAACACACATGTACGCAGGGAAGAAAACCAAAGTATTTTTGTGTCAATAATCACCAGATATATGAGAGTTCAACAGCCTACCTCCTACAAATGTAATATTGCGCTACATAGCTATCCTCCCTTCAGACAATTGTTATTGAGAATCCGGCATCCTAAAAATTGCATCCTTAAATTTATATTTCAAAAAACCTCCACTTAATCCTTTAAGACAAGTCAACAGCACGGTAGACAGTCTCTGCCGGTCGTAGCACTGCTGAAGCACCGGGGAAGGTCCTCAATAATTTGAGGTTATGAGAGTTCATATCCATGCAGCCGTGTATTGGTGTTTAATATGTTTGGTTTGCGGTGGTTTATTAGGTCTGTTGCTGTGTCACGTAGAGGAACCGGAGAGGGCTTCCTTATTGTGTTTCCGTCTTCACAGATTGCGACGGGAAAAGGAAAAATCCCTGCTCTGGTGTTAACTTCAAAAGCATCTTGTTCATCATGTGATTGAGACTGCTGTTTCTGAACTGGACGTTATAGCACATTTGGAAGAAAACAGCTTGTCTCCCTAATTAGCACATCAGCGTGTCATTCAAAGTGAAGGGAAACACTGGCAGATTGGTTAAAGTCATGACACCCCGCGGTCGATAATATTGCCAGCCAATCGATTTCCAAACGCACTTTCCTACATCTTGTCCGTCTGAGAGCTTTTTTCTTTTCAAGGGCATAAATTACCAGTCTCCGCTCAGAACCTGTGGCTGTTACTTAGAACTATGCCTAAGATTGTGTGACAGGAGCGCTGATTGAAAAAAAAATTCCTGGACTTATCAAGTTTATTTCTTAAGTGCCAGAGGCTACAAGCAATATTTCAAAGCTTTAAGCTGAGCAGATGATAAAGAGCAACATTTCTCACAGATATATCCTCATACTTGAGAGTGCTTCAGAAGGTCGCTCTTGTGGTGAGCATTGTTTTGCTGGTGGGAGGAAATAATAGATGTAAGTTTAATGTGAGGAATCGTCTCCTCCTGAAATAGACCTTTGCGAGCAGATCAACACACGTTTCTTTTTCTGCTGCCGCGTTTTAGCTCCACAAAGGGCTCGTATTGAATCACAGCTGTGACCCACAGACATGAATACATGCAGTGTGTGTGAAACATACCTGTTTACATGTGCATCTGCTGCTTTGAGTACCTTATTGTCTATTTGGGGCCTTTGTTGTGTGTGGGTAGCTCTTTGGGTGGGTGGGTGGGCATCTGCAGATGCAGCTCACACAAAGCACATTGAGTTTACTCGTTAAGAGATCCTGCCTTGCCTAAGCTTTGCCTTGAATAAACGATGCCTCACATGAGATCACATTGAATTCTGTAGACAGGACAAAAGTAACAGCTTTGTATATTGTTCCCCAAATCTTCAGTTCAAAATGAATTGTGTCATTCAATTGTTTCTGTTAGCAAATGTAATCACCACCTGGATAATGTTCAGATGCGTTTTGTTTGAGCCGCAGGTAGGTGGTCAGAGTGGATGAGACTGAGGTTCATGGGTAGGTGTAGGTAACAAAAGCATTGTATTTTGGTCAAGAGGTCAGATTGTGATGCAGCATGCATTTTTTTTTGCGAAATCCTCATCAGTTTTACAAAATCCTTTTCACGTTATAACAAGGTTTTTTCATGATATCATGTCATAGTTTATTATATCACCAATCTCTGTCCTTGCTAATTGAAATACCATCTATATCGCTCATACTGTGAAGGGTCACAAGGTGTAATCACACTTAGTCACATGAAAAGATTCTTTTGTTAATTAGAAATATGATCTGGTCAGCTTCACCTTTGCCATTCCAAATTAGTTATATATAAATGTAAAGTCTATAGGACAGGGTCGATTCAATAATAGATACACAGATCAAGTTAAAATTTCTGAAATTGTTCTATGTAAATGTAATGTTGTTGTCATGTTCAAATGCTAAATGTTACATGCGACATTTGGCATTTGAAGCAATACTTTGACATGTTGGGAAATACATGAGTTGGACTCCCTGGAGACTTTGTGTCTCAGTGAGGTGCAGAATGCTGCACAATCATTTTGAGTAGGTAGATAAACTGTAGTTCACTAAGAAGTACATACAGCCAAAAACACGGGTTGCTTTACATCTCTGACGTCATAGAACTGGAACAAATAAAATACTTGTGTTAGAAATGTGTTTGGTGTGGTTTTGAACCAGGCTTGCTGCTTCGCCTGTTTCCAGTCTTCAAGCCAAGTTAAGCAACACCTCGGACTGGAACTCCTGAAAGGAAAGAAACATAAGTATTACCCAAATGTTGAACTATTCCTTTACCCATCTGGTAGTTAAAATGATGCCTGTCATTTTAACATGCAGGCAAGCAAATTGAAGTTAAAGTGATAAAAGCAAGAAATCAGTAAAGACTCACGGAGCACTCTGATGATGGAGTTAGATGAGAACAAATCGTTTAAAATTAATAAAATGGGGGAACATTTGTCCTCCAGCGAAATTACAGCTATAATAGATGACAACTTTGGGAGACAGGATTCGAAAAAAGCATTGTCAAATCAAAAATAATCCTCATCAGCTGCACAACAGATGGGTGGCTGATCCAGCAGATATGATGAAATGGCACAGGCTAGTGAATGGTCTATGCTGCCTTTGCGAGGATTTTCCTTTTACTGGCCATGGGTGTTACAAGAAAACGCCAAGATGAACTTGGAGCAAAGAGATCAGTCGGCATTAACAGATACAAGCAAGGAAAAAAAAAGCATCAGAGGTGTTGCAGCATTGCGAAGTTGTTGATCTGATTTCCAATTCGGAAGAATCAGCCCTGGAAGAAGAGAGGCGCCGCAGCCACACTGAAGAAGAGCTGCTCGGTGTGCAGAGTTCGCCTCAAATTGTCTGAGAGAGAAACAAAACTAGATCCAAGTTTGAGATGTGTGCTTTTGATGTTGCACGGTCAATTAAGTCGCGCTGGTGTTCTGCTGTTTCAGCCGCCTCTCCGCAATCGACCGCGGCATGATTTGGCTTTGAAGCCGTTTCCTCTCAGCGATTGTTTGGATCAAAACTGCTGCATACATTAAAGTACTGCAAACCCGTCAACATGCATCTGAGTAACATTTATTGTATCGCACGCCACACAGTCCATTGATATTCAGAGTCAACATGCAAACAAACTGATGCAACGTCACTCACAGACGCACAGATGTTTAAATCTTTGGTGTGTTTTCTCCCCTTGCTTCATTTTTTCGTGTGATTTCCCCTCCACAAGAATGATCTCTCATCTTTGGAAATCGAAGCAGATTATTCCCAAATTGGACCTGATGCAAGCTTGGCACGGAAAATTTGGGCCACTGTTTGTACAACATCTGTGTTTCCGTTTGCAATTGGCATTTCGAAAAGCGCAACGCTGAGAAGAAACATCATGTTTAGGCGCCGAGCAGATCAGTAAACAAGATAACTTTTGTTTTTGCACCTCAGAATTTAACTGCTCTGTTGAATTAATTTGACTTCAGCAACCACATTCATTTAAATTATATATATACATGTTACCTTGCAGCTGTGCTTGCATGTTAATATGTGCACAGACGCTGAATTAATTGTTTTTGCCTCCGAGGTTTTATTATTAATTAGAACAGTCACATTTTAACAAAATGATCAGAATACATCAAATCTTAGCAGCGGTTTGCATTACATCCATTATACATACCATGTATTTCTGGACCTCTGGTGAGTGAACGGGCTGCTGCAGTGTACACCTTCAAGTTTCACTCTGCGTGTCATCTACTGTATCTACTGTAGGGCTCGGCTTGACAGAGACCTCGGGGACATACAGATGGACTTTCCATGTTGAAAAAATCATGACAGTCACATGAGTAAGAGACTGCACATGTTCCAGCTGTCTCACATCTCCCCTCAGTGCCTCTGCTCCTTTGAAGGAACACTGGACTGAAATGTCATTATTTTTCTTATACACATCGTATCGAGCTTAGTGCAGTGCATGGATTCATGTGTCTAAAGATCTGTGGAGCTTGAAAATATTGTTTGTGTACAGTCTTTTTTATTATTTCATCAGGATATTGACTGACCAGATGATGATACAAATACATGAACTACACACCAGTAATACCACACTCTCACATTCCCAGCTGTTCTCCATACCCTTGAAATATCAGTTCACACTACAGTCCACCTTGTTTGATATGTTTCACTGCTTTAACGACTTTAGTACTACTTGACTGTTGCGGTAAAGCTACACAGTGGAGTGCTTCAGCCCAGTGTGAGGTGAGGCCTTCCCATAGCTGTAAACACTGCACGCTGTAAACATTTACCACATATGTTATATATTGTTCATGGGCCATTTGTCATGTAATACATTCATTGGGAGCATATGTCTCAAAGGGAACATAGGAAAGAGTAAAACTGGTGCTGAGCTCAGGGAGCTATAAATGGTGTCGTTAATGTTTTCTTTTTGGCACAAATAAATGCATTTCTTCATGTATAGACCTATCCCAGACATGTTTTAAGAGGTTAAAATAATACTTGAAACTGCATCTACTCCTTCAAAAAACCCTGATTATCAGTACACAAGTATAACATTGAAAAGTTTAATTGCTGGACACAAGATGTCTCCACAATCCATCCTCACTTCATGGTCACAAGTTGCAAACTGGATTGCAATTGGTTTCAGATCTAGTGGAGATTTTGCAAATCCTTGAATTAAGATTTGAGCACAGAGAAAGGTTCCCCCTGCAGCAGGTGAAACATGAAAACAGCCTTCGAGTGTACACACAAATCCTTCTACATTGTGAAGGCAAATATCCAAGTGAAGGACAGCGCAGGCTGAGGCGGAGTGGGTCTTGGACTATAGTTCTGGGCAAGGCAGGTTTATCTAGCAGGTTATAACAATGTGGCAAAACAAAATACTAGTGCAGTGCCCGTAAGAAAAATGTATTTCTATAGAAAAGTGGGAGGTTAAGCAGCTTTTTCATGGATGGCCAAATAAGGCTGTGTTTGAAGGTGGGACGTCAGGGATATTTAGGTTTGTTGTGAAATCCGATATTCCAGGGTATAATTGGCCGTTTTTGACTATTCTTGATTTTGCCATTATATTTCCCCTTAAAAACGATTTACTTGGTGTCATTATTTTTTTAGCACAACCTCACATGTGACTGTACAGTTACTTTTTTATTTTGACAGACTGTATTAACACAATGGACCTAAAATCACAAAAAAAACATAAAATCAGAGTAGAAAAAGTTCGATTTTTTTACTGTGAAAATATGTTTAACAAACCATTTTTTTATTACTTATAATGCAAATATAAATAGTTGTTTGTAAATTTTTAAGATGTATGCACATATTTAGCAAAGTTACATGTAACTATTTACATTTAAATGCAGGCAATGCTCATTCAGCCGTCTCCTAATTGTTTTGACTCATTAAACAAAAAACCGACTCCACTACACACTAAACACTACATAACACACTAACTATACACTCCAAAAATGCTAAATGTCACAAATCTCTCAACTCTCAGTATTGCTGTTTGTCATTCATCTGCCTACGTCCCTCCCACAACTTCCTGTTCCTCAACAACCAAACTTGCTGCTTGGACACTTTCGTGACAAAAGCCTGTTTTTACCGTTTCTTCTGCACCAGACACAAAGCAAACCCGATGGCAATGTTCGCGAAAAAGCGTGGCGGACAGTATTTACCCCAAGTCCGGTTTTGGACGTGCCAGTGAGTCTGGTCCGTTGCCTCGATCGGGAGGTGGGCCGTGTAGCTAGCGGCTAGCTAGTGGCTAGCCGCTAGCTACACACGAACATCCACAGATCTGATTCCACTTTGTTGTCAGCGTGTCTCCGGATCTCCTCAGACCCGAACAGACTCGGTCCGGACTTTTTTAGTCTCATTAATACACAACAGTCAGTTTAGATGCAACGAACAGAACGGGACCGAACCGCCGGCAAAATCCAGGTCCAGCTCGCGCCGCAGCAGGTATAAATCTGCTTGTTTCTTAAGTTGGGGGGTCGCAGTGGGCTCTGCAGTGATTGGCTCTGGTGCGCACGTGGCCACGGTGTGCGGTGATTGGCTCTGGTGCGCACGTGACTGTGGTGGCGCCGGTGGCTCCGGTGGACAATGCTCGTGGAATTTGTAAAGCATTTATGAAATAATTTATTAACGGTATCATTGCAGTCCAAACAAATGCGAAATTGCACACCCTTGAACCACGCAGCAGCCATGTTGAAACTCTCAGGTCAGTCTGATCCTAATCCGCAGAGATATTTGAGGAATACACACACACACACACACACACACACACACACAGACAGACAGACAGAGATTCCTTGCTTTTATATATATATATATATATATATATATATATATATATATATATATATATATATAAAGACAACACATGGCAGTAGAGACAGACACATAAATAGGATGTTATAGTGCAGTGGGAGAAATGAAATGAAAGACCTTAAATGTTACTGGATACAAGGCAACATAATCACATTCAGGAAAACAACAGTTTAATTTCCATCTGCAGTGATCTGCACACACACACACACACAGAGAGAGAGAGAGAGAGAGAGAGAGAGAGAGAGAGAGAGAGAGAGAGAGAGAGAGAGAGAGAGATAGCATCTTGTGGGCATGAATGTTTGAAATGTAAATAATATGACACAATCTGCAATATGATAATACAGTATGAACTCAGTGATACATACAAACTAATCCATTTATTTCATACTTTGGTAGAAATCTTCTTCAGTGAATATTTGAGACAAAAAACATCATGAATACTACACCCAGTACTATTCCCTGTGTACTCCAAGATACGGACATCATTCGACGAAACTTTTAATGTCATACCAAATTTTTATTTTGGGACTAGATTTAAAATCTAGGATTAGATTGTTAATCTGAGACTAGATTTTTAAACTGGAACTAGATTTATATGCTGAGAATAGATTTTTAATCTGGGTCTAAATTTTAAAACTGGAACAAGACTTTTATTCTGAGATTACATGTTTAATCTGGGACTACATGTTTAATATTAGACTAGATTTTTAAACTGAGATTATAGTTTTAATCTAGATTAGACTTTTTATTTTTAGTCCCTGTCTGTGACACAAGCCTCTAGAATTAATGGTAATCAGCAAAACCCAGCTTCTTGATAAATAGTGACCTATGTTTTTGTAGAGTGGTATACAATCTATTAGATAAAAAGGACTTAGTGTGTAAAAGCATGTAATATATTGCTGCCTGCTCTACTGCAAAGGGACTGACTGGTGTTTGGGTTTAGAGGACCACTGGGGGAAAGGAAGGATACAAAGGAGGAAATATTAGAAAAACAATCACTGTTTCACTAATGGATATATTAAATAATAGAACAAAAACAAGATCTTAACTGTGAAATGCACTGCCGTAATAACCATGATAAAGTAGATATAACCTATAAAGCTAATGAGGTCATTAATCTAATTAATGCAATGATTTGCAGTTTATTTGTGTGTACTTCCTTATATTTGTCCTCACACAGCAAATGGGCACAATTCAGACGACGTCTACATCTCAAACGAGAGGAGATTTTTAAAAAGATTAATTTACAGTTAATATGAAAATATATGCGAGAAGGTGCCTGAAAGTCTAATCAGAGCCGCTCAAACAGGGAGGCTGCGGTGCGAATATACCTCTCTCGACCATTATTTTTTTAGATACTGTAGTTGAAGCTATAGCTCATTTGGGGACCACTTTTGGATTTTAAACCAGTGGACGGTGAAGATCACCTAATTGGTGTCTCAACTTACTGCTCTTGTGAGCCAAACAAGCTAAAGTGGTTTGTGACTTTACTATGGGTTCAGTTCAGGACAAAGTTAAGAGTTAACTGTGTGTATTGGTTATGATAAAGGGTGGTTTCATTGTAAACTGTACCGTACCTACTACTGCGGACATAATTAAGACATTCAATACGAGTTTGGCGTTTGGAGAGTCTCATGCAATTAGAGCAATTTACAGCATGAGACCCCTGAGCCCGGTCTTTTGTGGCTTGTCAATGGAGAGAGGGAAGCACGGCACGAGGACGAACAGACGGTTACTGTCACACACTCCAGTGCCGTCCTGAAAGGTGTGCTGTCAGGCTTCTCCGAGAATCCATTGATGAAGGCCAACTGCATGCCTGAAAACACTGGAGGAGGAAACTACCTTATTACCGTGCAAGTGTGACCGCCACTCACTGTGGCTGCTCATATGTTAGTCTGCTGCATGCAAAATACAGTAGTATATGCTGGCCACTATGAATGAGTCAGTACACGCAGGGGTCCCCATACATTAATGACGGAAATCAAGTCTCTCAGTGGGTAATTTGATGAGACCATTGGAGTAGAAACAGCGGAGAGGACTACTGCCGGGTGCAGCAGTGCACTTGTCTCAATACATCATATTTACTCTTTTCATCCCCTCAAGACTTCATGCCTGTGTTTTCTGCTGGCTCTTGTCTTTGGGGTGTTTAAGCTAAAAGAGGTTAAGCACATGGCTGCTCACAGATCCGGGTTAATGTCGGTAATTTCTGCGGCAAAACAGAGTGTGTTTGCATTGTATATACAACGTCTAGTGTTTGTCTTTGTTTGTTTGTCTCATCGCATTAGTTCAAGATGCGTCAGTTTATATTAAAGCTGTCCACAGTGATGAAAAGGTGAATGTGTCTGCAGGAGGTAATTGTGCAGTCAGAAAGGGTAATGAAAGACAGTGTTTGAAGGATGTACAATGAAGAAGCAGAAGAAGAAGCAGAAGCAGAAGAAGAAGCAGAAGAAGAAGAAGCAGAAGAAGCAGAAGAAGAAGAAGAAGAAGAAGAAGAAGAAGAAGAAGAAGAAGAAGAAGAAGAATCATCCACAATCACACCAGCCGCTTTGTGAGGTTGTGGTTAAAGAGTGTGGTTCCATTTGAGCTAAATGCTCTCATGCTGATATTTAGCAGCTGTAATGATGAATGTTTACCATCTTAGTATCACATTCTTCCAATGAAGAAGACATGATGACTTTGTTTTCATTCTGAATTACAAAATTACTTCATCATATGTTCTTTTTCGTGTAAATACTCTTTACATTGTAAAGAATCTACCATTTGTATGCTAAATGTTGAACTTGGCTTAGTTAAGGTTTAAAGTTCTATTGACCAACATTAGAAATTTAGCACTTAAAGACTTAATTGACCCAGTCTCACATCAAAATGTGTAATGGCTACATTGGTCTGTAGTGCAAAATGTACCGATTTCACAAGTTAAACACTCTAAAGTTGTGAGTGTCTTATGTTTCTTTCATGTATTCCTGCATCCATGTCACGTGTTTGTCAAGTTTTGGTTTGTAGAGCAGAAAAACAAGGTGGACATTTCTGTCATTCAGTGGAAAATGCAATATAGTTTCTGCCATATATGTTTTGATAATATTTTGAGTGAGAAGTGTATTTTTTGTTATCATAACTCTCATGCTGTGAATGTGTCTGGTCCTTGGTTTGTTAGTTATGACAAAGCTTTATCCAGGTTTCACCAGAACATTTTAAAAATACAACATTAATTCTGCTTTGATTCTGATAACTAAAGCTTTTTTTGGGTGCGGAAGGCAAAAATTACCCATGATTCTCAGCTGTCGTTACTCACCAGTCCTTACATTATGTGCAATGTGTCCAACAATATTCAAATCCTGAGAAATTTGTAATTTTACTCAAGGTAACAGTGTGTTTCAATTGGACAGCAGTCTCTTTAACCACTCCTCAGGCTGATGGGATCATTAGATTGGTCTTAAACTGAGATACTGGAAATAGGAAAAAGACGGTTGTGCGAGTCTAAAGGTCAGGGGATCAACATTGTTAATTCATTCTATATGACTACATGAATATATGCATCACATTTCATGGAGACATTTTGAATGGTTTTTGAGATAAGACAGTCTGGACCAAAGTGATGGACCAAATGACCGACAGACCGGCGCTGCCCCCCCTGCAGCCATGCTGTGAGCATAGCTAAAAATAGGCTGTTGAGTAACATGTTCATGGCACCGCATGCAGAAAATTGTTATCGTGCTGCACATACAGTATATAACAATAGAGATTTACAATATCACAGAAAAAAATGATTGCTCTGTTTCATGGGTTGGATTGAGAGAGCTGTAACAGACAATAGTACTTTTAATAAATAGTATGAGGGTGGAAGATTCCAATTATATCCACGGGGATGCCATTGTTTGGGAAGCCTCCAGGCATACAATGAAGCCTGGGGGAAGAGGTAGTCAAACTGAAGCCCATGGGTATCCACTAATCACCACTGCGTCTCACAAGGAATCCTGGGAAATGACAAGTTTTCACCAGCTCTCTGTCATAGTCGGCTCTGTAGTGCTGTGTGGGAAAATAATTGCAAGGATTTTATGTTATGACTCTGACACAATCATTTCAGCAGTATTGTGTACAACATAGATGCTTCGCTGAGTTTTCAGTCAAAGATTATCATCCACCCCTGTTGAACTTGCCATCAACTATCATCTCCACAAGGATAACCATATATTTGTGGTTTGGGTTAGGTGGGCATCTTAAGGTCTGACAGAAGCTGTCATGAAATTTGAATGTGCTGACAGAAATGCTTTTAACTCAAGAAAGCAGAAAAACACAGACAAAGCCCTTATCTGTGTGCCATTGTTGCTGTTGTTACGTAGCTCTATCTGTTAGGGGATTTGTGGCACTTGCAGCCAGGGAGGTGGATCCTTGACAGAGTAAACAGTTTGAGATAGAGGAACATTGAATTGTCCCTGTTTTTACCACAGAGCTGAAGCGCGTCAGACTGGATCAACCGTGTCCCTTAATGGCTCCACTTCACCTGTAGACCAGATAGATATCTCCAAGTTAAAAAGCAAAGAGCTGTGAAATTTGATGCAGAATAACATGTTGTTAACCCCAAATTTTCAGCTTGTCAGAGATGATGTTTAAGCCACAAGAAAACATTGTTGTAAAAATTAGCAGTTTTTACGCTTGTCAGCTGCAGAAGCATCCGTAACTGAATGACAGTAGAGCTGTGGGTGAAATCTATATTTTTTAGAATAACTCCTGTGCCACTCATGTAAACACAAAACCACAGATAGTTACCATCTGCCAACAGTTCCCTTCGGTTCTACAGACCTTGATAATGTATTTCAGCTCAGTGTTTCCTTTTTCTTTACTGTTTCGTACACTCCTACTGCTCTGCTCCAGTGCCAATATTCAATATTTAATCAACACTGAGTCAATATTTCACCCCGGAGTTGGGGAGACAAAGTGGAGAAGTGACTGAATAGGATTATTTCCAGTGACTCTGCAAACAACCCGAACCTTCATCTGACACTTGCCATTATGTTGGTTTGAATTAGGCAATAAAACTACATTGTTAGGTTTAGCAAACTGTCTTCGTTGGACTTAGTTAAAGCCTAAACAGACAGTTTTTCAAATTCCCCTCTCCTTGAATTTACCTGTGGAATTACTGTTTGTCCCACTTTAGCAAAGACAGCATTAGCAAGAAGGCTACCACTAATGGCCTGGCTACTAAAGCAAAAAACAAACGTAAGAATCCCAATTTCATCTAGAAATCCCGATCTCTCTCTGTGCTTTTCACATGAAAAGGCGAACTAGAACAACCATTTGTACTAATAAGTGGAAAGTTTTGGTTAATTACTGATCTAGCAGAAAGAATGTCAGTTTTGAGCTGCTGTCTCAAGTCACAGTGGTACAAGGAAACACTCATCAGAGAGGGAGCAGACTTTGACTGGCGCTCTTTATCGTGTTAATGCCCGTCCATTTACTCTTGTTTAACCTCGGTTTCTAACACTCTGCCACATCAGCCCCTCTGCAACCTACATCAAGGTGATACTTCTATTATGCAGTGCAGACTTTCCACAGTTATTCCAGTTGTTCCACCCTTATCTGGGGATAGTGACCTCGGATAACAGTGCCTCTTCCTGATTTGATTGTGAAATGGCAAACGTGCCTCCTTTGTGCGATAATTTGTCCTTGTGCAAAGAAAGAGCCCAGTGGCAAGCCAAAAAGCACAGTGACAGGGAGGTTTAAAGGGAACTTTAACATGGATGCTGTTTTTTTTACAACCATGACACTGCACAGTCGTTAATTACTTCAGAAAGAGAAGTTAAAGCAAATAAATATGTCTATTGCCAGCTTGGTACGATACTTATGTAATTTCACTCGTGTGCATCTGTACGTCACTTAGGTTGTTATATTTGTGACACAAGTGGCTCACATCGAGAAGTTAAAACCCTTTTGGTTTAACACAGGACACGAGGAAGGGAAATCCTTTTTTTTTTTAACCCTTCCATCCACCCCATCTTGTTCCAATGTGGATCGCTTTTTATACTCTGCCACCTGACTTCCTCCTTTGCCACTGTTATTATATATAAAGTCCACCAGAGGTCGCTGGGTGAATAAATACCATATAAACTAACAAGGTTATGATACATTAGTGTTTGTTGAACTCAAAAATGAGTTAATGCACTTTTAAAAAACATTCTTGTTGAATTTAGTGGTTAAACTATTACGTTATTACAACAACAAAAAAACCTTCTATAAGCAGGTGCAGTCATTTGTTTGATTGTAGCAGGGGACACAATTAAGGCTTCAAGATTATGAAATGACACTTTACAACCATATAATAACCCTATACCTAATAATGAACCTAATATTTTCCATCTCTTTCTTCAGGTGGCCAACCTCCTGCGATTGTTCCAGATCCCTCAGATCAGCTACGCCTCCACCAGTTCAAAGCTCAGCGATAAGAGCCGCTATGACTACTTTGCCCGCACAGTGCCTCCTGACTTCTACCAGGCCAAGGCCATGGCTGAGATCCTGCGCTACTTCAACTGGACCTATGTGTCAACAGTGGCATCAGAGGGCGACTACGGTGAGACTGGAATCGATGCCTTCCAGCAGGAGGCTCGCACTCGCCAAATATGCATCGCCACTTCAGCCAAGGTGAGCCGCTCCATGAACCGCCAGAGCTACGACAATGTGATCCGCGCTCTGCAGCAGAAGTCGAACGCCAAGGTGGTCATCTTGTTCACCCGCAGTGAAGATGCCCGTGAGCTGCTGGTAGCCGCCGCCCGCATGAATGCCACCTTCACCTGGGTGGCGAGTGATGGATGGGGAGCTCAGGAGAGTGTGGTGAGAGGCAGCGAGACTGCAGCAGACATGGCTTTCACTATTGAGCTGGCCTCCTACCCAATTAGAGAGTTTGAAGACTACTTCACCAAGCTGAACCCGTACACCAACACAAGGAATCCGTGGTTCAAAGAGTTCTGGGAGCACCGGTTTGGCTGCAGCCTCCAGGAAGCTGGCTGCAGTGAAAAAAGCCTGCGAGATGGCACTTTTGAGCAGGAGTCCAAGATCATGTTTGTGGTAAATGCAGTCTATGCCATGGCCTACGCTCTGCATAACATGAGGCAAGCTGTGTGCTCCAACACATCCAAGGTGTGTGAGGCCATGAAACCAGGTAACGGCAAAAGGTTCTACAAGGAGTTCATCTTGAAGACCAAATTTGAGGGTAAGAACAGCGATGAATGCAAACACAGACACAGTGTCTCAATGGGACAAGAATGCGTGTGTCACTTGTACTTGAACATGTAATTGAACATTTTCATGTCAAGCAAAAGGGTTTGCAAATAAGCATGTCACTGGAACAACACATCAACTGATTTCCTCTGCTGCACTGAAAGGGGCTTATTGTGTTTATTCAGTTAGCAAAAACAACTCATTAATTAGCATGGAGGAACAAGTGGGAGGGAGACTATCTCGAACATACTATTCTCAAAAGATTCGGTCTTGGTTGGATGAATGAATACACATACTGGATGAGCTTTACACGTGTGTTGAGTCTTTACAGGACTGTACAATACTATTAGTGTCATTACTAGTATATACACAATTCTAATAAAAGGGGCTCTGTGGAACTTGTGTCGTACTGGAAGCCATTCGTTAGGCTACGTCAGTGGACTACCTGCTCTCCTGAGAGAGGCACTGGATCAGATCCTTTGGACTGTCACGGAAAATCAGAAAATAAATCCACAATCCAGCAGCATGAAACAACTTATACAAATCATCCACTGGCTTGTATAGGAAACTGAGAGAGACAGGGGAGGTCTCATATTTCCCATCACCTTACAATCCGCTCATTTATGGCCAATAAAACTCTGGTTTATACATGTGAATCATTACAAATTGTTACATAGAGCCCCTTTAATTTAAATTGAACCCATATATTGTCTCAAGGCTGATGTCCTTTACAGTAGCCTTAAGTCAACATTACTCTTTGTCTCCTTCCAGCTCCATTCAGACCTACAGAAGCAGAGAGCATGGTGCGCTTCGATGCTTTCGGCGACAGCATCAGCCGCTATAACATCTTTCACTACCACAAAGAGGACGGGAAGTTCGTCTACAAGAAGGTCGGCTACTGGGACCACAACTTGACCCTGAACAACAGCATGGTGCACTGGCGTGGCCTGTCACCGCCCACCTCCCAGTGCAGCGACCCCTGCAGGAAGAACGAGGTGAAGAGTATGCAGCCCGGAGATGTGTGCTGCTGGATCTGTATCCCCTGCCAGCCATACCAGTACCTGCAGGACGAGTTCACCTGTGCGGACTGCAGCTTCGGTCAGTGGCCGCTGGCTAACTTGACCGGCTGCTATGATCTGCCTGAAGAATACATCCGCTGGGAGGATGCCTGGGCCATCGGGCCTGTCACCATCTCCTGCCTTGGTATACTGTGCACTCTGTCAGTGGTGGGCCTGTTCTTCAAGCACAACGAGACGCCTGTGGTTAAAGCAAGTGGCCGTGAACTCTCTTACATCCTCTTGTTGGGAGTGCTGATGTGCTACCTCATGACCTTCATCTACATCGCCAAACCTTCCACCGCTGTTTGCACCCTGCGCCGACTCGGCCTGGGCACCTCCTTCGCAGTGTGCTACTCAGCTCTCCTTACCAAGACCAACCGTATCGCTCGTATCTTCAGCGGCGTGAAAGATGGAGCCCAGCGGCCACGCTTCATCAGCCCCGCCTCCCAGGTGGCGATCTGCGGCGCTCTTATCTCTTGCCAGCTGCTGGTGGCTCTTATCTGGCTGTTGGTGGAGGTGCCAGGGGTTCGGAAGGAGGTGAGCCCGGAGAGGAGAGACGTGGTCACCCTCAAGTGCAACAGCAGG
The DNA here is from genome assembly GCF_900880675.1 of Sparus aurata. NCBI lineage: Eukaryota > Metazoa > Chordata > Actinopteri > Spariformes > Sparidae > Sparus > Sparus aurata. Next base: position 18,304,183 of record NC_044192.1, read on the forward strand.
GACTCCAGCATGCTCATGTCACTCACCTACAACTGCATCCTCATCATCCTCTGCACTGTCTACGCCTTCAAGACGCGGAAGTGCCCCGAGAACTTCAACGAGGCCAAGTTCATCGGATTCACCATGTACACCACCTGCATCATCTGGCTCGCCTTCCAGCCCATTTTCTATGTCACTGCCAGCGACTACAGGGTAACTATCCATGAAATGTGTATTTTATAGTGGCATTTAGTGTTCAGAATGTATAATTCTAGAAACTTCTCAAGCCCTCTGTTGTGGAATAATGTAAACAAAGTCTGTAAATGACTATCCCAAGTGTGTTTCTCGTTCCTAAAGAAGAAGGTGTCACTCTCGGATTCCATTTGATCACGCTCACCCGGACCCATGAAAGAGTGAGCTTCCTTTTCATGTAGGTTGAAGGATCTTTCAAGAAGAGAACAAAGACTCTGGAGACGAATGAAGCTGGAATGTACAGATAGAAATAATTAATGGCAGTCAAACTGATTCATTGAATCACGGCATCACTAAATGCTTAATGACACATTTCAGGTGCCGAAGATCAAATCAGGAGATTTATTGCTGTTTTTCTCTCTAGATACAGAGACTTAATCAAAACTGGCCCTATTCGGTGAACTCACCAAGTTGTGTTATGACATGAAGAAAAAATAATTGTAAGCAGGGACATTTAGTGACACTGCCTCCCTAATAGTCAGAGGAAATATGACATATCTGCTGCAGAGCTGTCACATGGGAATAAAGTCTCGCAGCCAAATTGCTAAAGGCTGCATTTACCCTGAATCACACAAATGATGAATAAATGGGCTGACTATATGCACAACTATTACTGGACTTGTTTGAAACACTTCAACAGACCAAAAATTTGAATATACATTTGATTATTCCAAAGTAGAGAATGCATAGCTGCAAGGATGGACTCATACATCTCTCTGTGCAGTGTGGCGTAATACGGCAAAGAAACAACGAGCATAAAGCTGACAGAACATGTAAGTTATGAGTCCCGGTGCCTTAGGCTGACTCAAGGGTGCTGCCACAGCATTTGGTCAGCAACAAGGCCTTTGTTGTGCAAACAGATGGGGGGGGGGGGGGGGGGGGGGGGTCTCAAATCACACAAGCTTTGTATCATCATGAGGTACTGAGGTACCTCAGGCTTTTCATGTCTGCAGTGATCAGCTTTTCTGGCACCCAAACCGGGAACTGACAACCTTTACCTTTTCTGATCCCCAGTGGGATACCTGAGGCCTGCTGGCTGAACACTGCGAGTATAAAGAGTATAAGGCTTCATAGTGAAGAGGCAGCAAACACACAAACACACACATACATTGAAAAAAAAAGTGAGAGGTTTGGCATTGCAACAGAGACCTTCATGCTTTGGTTCTGTGTGACACCAATAATAATGGCTGTGGGTTCAGTTGCCACATTTCAAATTAGGGTTGGATAGCAGAGGGATATTCTAATGAGAGAGTAGCCTTGTGTAGCCAGTGAATCATGATGAACTCAAGGTTTCACAGATGGATACAGATACTTGTTATGTTCAGGGTCCTTTACGTGAAACTTATTTCAAACCTTCAGCTCCTGTCAGTTTTATTAATTTTATTTGAGCAAAAGTCAATTTCATCTCTGTAGAAATAGTCAGTGACTGAATAATGCATTGTACATACTGATTAATTAAACATTAACTCATATATTTTTGATTTTTTAACACATTTTCAAAAGATAGAATGAAATTAATTAACTTGACGAATCATAAAGGCCAAGGAAAGTTAAAAAGTGATTGACATCATCAACTTAAAACTATACAGATATCTGTTTATATATTTAAATATATAACTAAAATAAAAAGATTTAAAAAGACACTCAGCATTAAATAAAGCAAAAAGTGAAACCTGCTTCTCTTCGCTGCCAGTTTCAAAGTGAGAAACAATAGGGGTCACACAGCGGGGCAGCATATCCTGTTGGTGCTTCATAATTTTTTGTTGAATGGAAATAGCTGCTAGAAAGACATCTTTATGGCTGAAAAAGATAGGAAGCTGCAGTGAAGTAGTTTTAACCGCAGTCTTGACTGTGTTCTTTGTTATTTCTGTACTGGAAAGCTTAATAATGTGAGATGACTTCTCATGTTTCCGCAGTGTTGTTGTTGTGCGGTTTTGTTTAGGAGGGATTTCACTTCATGCTGTGGTTCTGCAAATAGAAGTTCCTGGACTGCAGGGGTAACCAGTGGGGTGGGAAGAGACGATGCTGGGGAAGATGACCCCAGCAGTCAGCTCACATTAGTGGCTGAAATATGACTAACAAGGGCCTGACTTTCCAGGACAGCCAGCTGCGCTTATTCCACATTCTTCTTCTTGCCCTCATAGTCATGCACATGCAGATACACGATTAGAATTGCTAACATTCCTAATTGAGAGCTTCACGCACACGTACATAATTGAAAAATGGAAATGCGGCTGATAATCCAAGAATATTAAGTGCATGAAATACAAAAAAACAACATGAGAGATTTCTGTTTTTGTTTGTGATATGACCGCAGGATACAGAACATCTGGGCATACTTAGGATAGTTTTAGCACATTTAGCAAATGTAAAAGCAACAAAATATAGTTAAAACACATGACATCATCATGTAACTAAAAACAAAACATTTGACACAACGTTTGACGCCTGCATGTTTTTACCTCTACCAAGAAGGTTATGCTTTCAGCCATACCTCCTTTTTTTGTTGTTTTTTAAACAAGATTACAACAAATTTCCTCGAAATTTGAATGGAGAAGATGGTATTTTACCGTAGATCCAGATTAAAGGGACAGATTCAGGAATTCTTTCTCACTTTCTTTCACAACAGGGCACCGATTTCCAGATTTCCTATATTCTCTGGGAATAATTCACCAATCCTGATGAAAAAGTAGTGCGTATTTAGGTAGCTGGTATCTTTGAGTGAGTACAATTTGATGTAGTTTGTAGATCCGGTTAAGTAGTTATGGCTGGCTTAGAATTTAGTGTGATTCAGGGCTATTGAGTTTGATATTGATTTGGCTTGATGGAAATATAGGAGGACTGTCAGACCTTGGCCTTGGACATGAAGATAATTTGTGACCTCTATGTTAAGCCGGGCGAGGTGAGAAAATGAAAAAAGGTGTTTTGTGCCCCAGAAAGACAATGCTACGATCAAGGGCACGAAAGGTGTTCAGTATACGTTTGACATGGAGATTGTGATTGGTTTGGGAGTGATTTTTGTAAAAGCACACTCTGTAACTACAGGAACGTAAAAGATAAACTTGAATGGGACTCAGTAGAGCGCATACATACCTCAGCCAAGGCCCCAAATGTCCCTTTCAATTCAATCAAGCCTAATCCGGTATCAAATAAAAACATTTTTAGAATTAGATACGGACTATTATTTGGATACACATGATGCTGTACTAGCGTATAGATAGATTTTTTTCATCAAGATCCACGCATTATTCAAACGAAAATGTATAAAAAATGCCCTGTCTCGCAATGTTTTGGAGAGAGAGAAGAAATTCTTGGATCCGTTCCTGTAGCTGGATCTGCACCAAGAGTAAATGGGGTCTATTCTGGGCCCAAGACCCATCCTCCATCCAAGTTTCATGGAAATCCATTCTGTAGCTTTTGTGTAATCCTGCTGACAAACCAACCAACAAACAATCAGACACAGGTGAAAAAACATGGCTTCCTTTACAGAGGTAATAAACACAGAAGTAAATTTGAAATGAATATGTATCTTTAAAATAAATTTAAAGAAATAGTGAAAAAAAATCCATACACATTTTATAAATGTATTAAAACTTACATGCATTTAAAGACTATTTATTGAGTCATTTATTTTGGAATGAACAAACCACAACATCGTTGAGAGGGAATTCTACTGATTGGAGTAAAGATTTGGGGAGTTATTAGAGCAGGAAACAAATGAAACTGAGTGACCCGATTGGATCAAAGCCTGTAGTGAAGTAACAGGTGTGTCAGTGTGTGTGTGTGTGTGTGTGTGCACGTGGGGCCGGGTCGCCTTTTTTAGTCCTTTTTAAGACAAAGTAGAAAACAGAAGCTCACATATATTCATCCACCCACTGTGTGTCCGTCTGTCTCTCCTCACAGGTGCAGACCACCACCATGTGCATCTCCGTCAGTCTGAGCGGTTCGGTGGTGCTCGGCTGCCTCTTCGCCCCCAAGGTTCACATCATTCTGTTCCAGCCCCAGAAAAATGTGGCCTCACTCAGAGTCACAACCAACCGCTTCAGTGCCACGGTGTCTGCCTCTGCCTCCGCTCCCAGCTCCAGCTACTCTAAAGGTACAAGTATCCACTGTATCAGGTACTCGTCCTCCAGTGTGGCGCATACTAAAATTCTCAACACCAGCACGAAGACTTCTGTTCGCAATTTCAGCTGCAACCCAACACCTTGCATCAGTTTAGGTTTCCAAAATAGGATGTAATGACAGTGTAATCAACAAGGGAATTGGAACCTAACTTGCATGAAACACCCGCAATATTTTTTCAAACCATGTGTTGCATTTGTGTCAGAGGTTTCTACACATCATTTAATGAAACAGGACTACAAAGAGAGAGAATGAAAGTCAACAAAATTAAAAAAGTTTTCTCTGCTTTTTTTTTTTTTGTCTGGTTTTGCATCAGTGTGGAGAAGCAATTAAAATCCAATCATTATGTTTCTTCTCATGTTGGATGAGAGCCAGCCTTATCTAAAGCTTAGTAATAAACTGACGGACTAATTCATAGCACAGACTTCATAAATAAACACTGACATATTGGGTATTCAGTTTAATCTGTTACAGCTGGAAGAGCTCAAACAGTCCAAACTACAACTGTGCACTTAAAGGCTTAGTACTAGTTGAACTGTTATTGCTAACTCAGACTGAAGACTCGTTAGTAATCTTAAATGAATGCTTGTTGTCATGAATTAGAGGAGGTGTTCAGAGCTTTTACTTAAAGGTCCAGTGTGTAGGATTTAGGGGATTTAGAGGCGAGGTTAAATACAGTCTGAAACTGACAATGGTCATGTTTTGGTGAGCCTTTGATATCTACAGAGGGAGCGGGCTTCTTTCAATGAAGTCTGCCATGTTTGTACAGTAGCCTAGAACAGACAAACCAAACACTGGGTCTAGAGAGGGCCTTTTGCTTTTTTCTGTATTTAGCAGCCACTGTAGGTTCTTCCGAGGGGTATTCAGTTGTTTGGAATCCGCATCCTAACAGCGAGGTGCCACTAAATCCTACACACTGGGTCTTAAGCTAAAAGTTGTCAATTATATGCAAGTAAAAGTACATTACGTAGACAAACTGTGGCTGTAATTTTTAGGCTTGATTATTGTACCTGATGCACTAAGGTGTAACTAGCATTTTACTGTTGGAGCTTGTTGTAACTGCATTATGTACTTTTGACTGATTTAACCCCAGCAATGCATTAGATTTTACATACAAGTAAAATACTTTTGCTTTGTATGTGTCACACAGCACCAAACTAACATACAAGTACCTCATAATTGTACCCGAAGGAGATCCGTTTTACTTCTTTTCTTGGTTTTTTTCCTCTCCTTCGTTGTATTATATAGATTGTTGTATAAGAAAAATATACTGACAGATAAAAATAGGTCAATGTCCGCACCAACAGAAGCTTCTCTCTCCCACAGAAAACACTGCTCCTGAAACGCCTCGTCAGTTGTCCTGCTTTTAAAGTTTGTGACTTTGTGACATCACACTATGTCCCAAAGTCTACATTTGCATGATTTATGTCTGGCTGCAAGTTTGGCCAGTAGGAACTGATTTAGCAAAGCTGCTCCGTCGATGTTAGCGGTGCTGGGTCAGGCATGTGTGAGCTGACCAATCTAGGGGGGAGCCTTAAAGAGACAGGAGCTAAAATAGAGCGTAGACCTAAAACAAAAGTAGGAAGCCAAATATGCCTTTGTTAAGTACAATGCTTAAGAGTTCGATAGCTACTCGTAAACATGTAAAATGACGTTTTTGGAAATGTATAAGAAAACTAAAACTACATAGAGGTGCAGAGCCGATGACATCACCAGAATTCTGCTCACAGCTTTTATCTCTTGTTCACAGTTTTGTGTCCTCGCGGTGAAAAACTCTCGCCTGGCTAACGTCGCTGTCTCTCTCTCTCCCAGGATCAGCCTCCAACTACGTGCCAGCAGTCTGTAACGGCCGCGAGGTGGTGGACTCTACAACATCCTCTTTGTGAAAAAAGTTCCTCTCTAAGCACAAGAGACCATCCCGCCATCAGTCATCCCTCCATTAAACAAGGCTGTGTATGACGGAACTCCCCCTACGCCATCCAACATGCTGCAGAGAGATAACTCAGTCTGGGTAGACTGACTGACTGACTGACTGACTGACTGTGGAAAGGGTAACTCTTAACTGTGAAAGCTAAACGACGTTCTTACAGTGAGCAGTATGTATCAATTGTAAAGCCTTTTTGTATAGATTTAATATGCTGTGATCTCCTCGGTTTACAGATAGATGTGATTAAATGCACCGTGCCTTGTCCTAAAGAGTCTTGTTGTCAAAATGGGTGCTTGTGAAGCAGTAGTGTTATACAAAACAAAAGGCTGTTCTTATCTCGTCCTTACAGTGCTGTGAATATATCCAAATGTTGTAGACATTGACGAATGAAAAAAATAAATAAATAATGCTATGAAATAAATTTAGCCCTGCTGTTGAACAAAATGTGTGACTAATCATAGTGAACGTGATGAAAAAAGTAGGCGACTAGACCATATAAAGGACATGTGTTAATGTAGACTGGTATAACAGTGTGTGCTTTCTTGTAATTTATGTAAATAAAATGTTTTTGTTTTTTTAATATAAAAAGATTAAACGCCGCTGTGTTTGGATTCACATTTGCAATTCTTGACACCAACTAAATGCAGCTATTCAGAGACAATAACGACCTTTTTTTGCACAAATGGCTCGATTTTCCTCCTTTAAAACCAAATTAACTTTAAAATGTCTGGGAGTACTTTTAGTTGAGTTAACTTATTGGATTGCTTCCTCTAGTTTTACCGTAATTACAAAAAAGGTAGAAGTCGCAGCATGTTTTTTTTTTTTTTTTTTTTAATTCTAATACCAACTCTTGTACTTGGTGCTCAGTCCTCCGAGCTATAATTATTGCTGTAAGTACTAGTCCAGTATGTGCAATTACACATGTACAGTGCCTATAAATGTGTTCATCCAAGTCAGACTTTTTCATCTTTTATACTGATTGGAGTTTCCTGATATTAAATTGGAAAAAAAAACCCTATAAATCTATAAACAACCCGCCCGCTGTCTGCCTGGTCTGTTTTTATAAATGTAAAAGATATAAACTTGCAGCCCATCCAGAGGTGACTTTTAAAGGACGAGTTCACCCAATAATGAAAGTTCTGTCATTATCTAGTCCTCCTTGAGCAGATGTAAAAGTCTGGGTGAAGTTTTGTGGTCCACAAAACATTTCTGGAGCTTCACAGAAAAACAGCTTTGCAGCATCCTCCCAAACGCCTGACGTAGATGGGGACTTGTTTTAAAATATAAAGAATGGCTCCATAAAGTTCATCTGGCGTAATCTAGGTCTTGGAAATCCCAGAGATCCCAAATTGAGTTGTAAAGATGTTATTTACATCCCCTTTCAACTGAAATCTCCACTGTAGCAGCTAAGCTTAAAGTGCATCATGGGGGTAAATATTATCTTTTCAAATCAATTTGGGATCGCAGGGCTTTAACAGACAATGATTATGTTGACTAGATTTATATATTCATTTCAAAACAAGTACACATTTACTTCAGGTGAGAATGCTGCACCAATGTTTGCTGTTTTGAAGCTACGGGAATGTTTTGTGAACAATAAAACTTCACCTGACTTTTGAGGGCGAGTAGATAATGACAGAATTTTCCTTTAATTACAAAATTAAATGTCATTGTCAATATGATAAACTGCCACAGTGAGGGGGAAAAGTCAAACAGTATTCCATCCTGACTAAGCCAATTAACTCATGAGTAGATGTATAAGTACCAGGACACAATTGTTCACCAGTGAAAAGGACAAAAACAAAATACAAACCTTCACCAAAGCCAATGAGGACACCTACGACAACACTAATTGTTCCTTCTGTTAAAACATTGTTAACAGATCAAATTAATTCTCCATGGTTATGCCAATGAATCACTCTCTTGAATGTAATTAAAATGCTTTCAGCACACTAACGCGGCTGTAAATGTATTGATAGCTTCAGTCAACCAATGTAAGCTACCTGATATTTGTGCACTGCACAATTTGATTGCTTTTTAAATTCCTCTGAAAACGTTAAATATGCAGGAGTAAAACATTCTGTGAGTCCTTTACCAGAGATAAATGATTCTCCTGTAGAGTTAATTGCAATTCTATGTTTGACGCTGACAGGCTGACAATTACTGACACGGAGGCAGTTACCATGACGATTTGAGCCCAAACGTATCGCTTAGCAGCCCCTGATGATTTTTTTTTAATTATTTTTTTTTTAAGTGGTATGAGCTGTTCCTAACAGACACTTTAACAGGAAGTTTCAGCAGAATTCTCCAGAAAAAGAGGCTAAAATCTCATCTCATCTCTCTGGTAAGGTGATAAGAGATGTCTCTTGGTCAGCTCGGACAGGATGTACCGACTCCTACAATACAGCCTCTTCTCACTTCTTGTGGCTGAATCCAGACACAGCCCATTTTTCCCACACTGCTGACTCCTTCACTAAAGCTGTTAACGCTTCTTCAAAAATAAGAATTCACAGGAGAGACTCAGTAATCACATCTATAAATAATCACTTCAGTGGTTTTCAGTTGAGGTATATACCATTTTCTTTACTAAAGGAAGATAAAAATAAAAAAAAAAAAAAAAACACGATTCATAGGCAGCATTTAAACCTTTAATTTACAAAATAAAAAAGAAACTTAACAGTCCAAATTATTCAGACAACTTGGCTTCCTCTGGGTTAGGAGGTTTCCTTTTAAGAGGAATGATATAGATCCCGTTCTTTGCCTCTTTTATTCTCCACCATCGGCCCAACCTGTGGAAAAACAGACACGCTCTGGATCAGAGGGTAAACAGACACCTGTAACCCGATAGAGCTTTAAACTAAATCTAACATTAAAGAGAAGATGGATAAAAACTTTTCTCATGATCCACTCGATTCGCCAATTTTAGATTAGACGCCAGTTCTGAGGTTGTCCACATCCAATTAAACCTTGTTGGTGAACATATTCTAACAGAGCCTCAAACCCTTCTGTTTCTCAGTCATGAACAAAGTGAATTAATTTCAATCAGACATTGAAATTAAAGCAAATACTAGAAAATATTTTAAATGTGTGCGGGATTAATAAACTTGGATGATACAACTGGTTGTTGGAAGTCATTTTTAGAGACGTTACATAAAATGACTGGAGTCACCGTAGCCCTTTGGTTATATTAGACAGTCATCTCTGACTCATCAAAGCACTTTTATTATGTTTAGGCAGAAAAACCACGAAAGCGACTAATATTTATGCTCAATGTTGGCTACACATATGTTTATGGACAGAGCCTTCTGTCCCATTTCATCTGTATTTCTGCATGCTGTCTGAAAGCTTACAGGTAAGGACCAGTGGAGCAGTACGCTCAGTAGTCATGGGGGGGCAGTGTGGCACTGTAGCCAACAGTTCAGGTGAGACATGACCACAGGACAAAACAAACAAGTTATAAAACAGGATGGAACTTTTTGAGGAGACGTTGTGAGTTGGTAAGAAGTTTTCAACATCTCATGATGCTACTTTGCCCACAAAGATAACCAGTTACCACAGAGCAGCTGAGAGGAGATTGGACGGGAAATAAATGTGAGTGAGGTGGCCAGTGGCGAAGGAAAAGTGGAGGTCTGTGCGCAACTTAACCCTGAGTGGAGGCCTCTGGTGGTTGTGCTGCTCAACATCCATGTGGGCAGTGACTTTTACATCGTTTGAAACAATAGAATTTATTTTTGTGTGTAAAGGAGGCACAAATGAGCTGTCAGGTGAGTTGATTACATATGTAGCATGAAATACAAGTACATACAGTATTTCTACCTGTGTGGTTAAGACAAATTAATTCTGCACCACAACTTGACAGCATGACCAGCAAGAGAACATCTGTTCTTCATCTAATCTGCAGCCAAATGGTTCTGTCTCTTCGTTAGAGAATGTTTGTTTACATAGAATTCACTGAAAAAACTAATAATTCAACAATATATAAACTTCCAAATAGTCACAAACTGAGTTCACTTTATTGCTAATTTCTTTCAGTTTCAAGTTTACTGATTGGCATGTTTACCACGTAGGAGCTGGAGATCACCAATCTTTTTATTTGCGTTGTACTGCTAAAGGCAACAACAACCTCTGCAATTCAAATCAATTTCCAAATATGTGGCAGGTTTTTAATTACCTATTGTACACCATTAATACTTAACATCCATCATAATGCATTTCTGGTATTCACTTTAAAGAAAGTGAGGAAAGCGAGTGAGTGACACTACCCAGGAATATATTCTCATTATAACTACTCATGAGTGTTTTTCCATTAACTTTTCTCTTCTAAAAGAAAAAAAAAAAAAGTGAGGCTGCACTGAGAGAAATGTTAAAGGTATTGCGACAGAGGCTAAGAGATGGATCACCACTGCCATCTAGTGGACATTTCATTTACTGAACATGAACCTACGCTGACATTTAGTAGTCAAAAGGAACTCAATATACAGTTTCTATGGAAACATGATCATTAGTTCAGTTACCTGTGCTCCTGTCCAACTCCTGCCACCAAGAATTGACCAGAGCTTGAAAACTTCATACTGTTGACAAACCCGGGCTGAAGAGAAAGTGGACCAAGACACAAAATAAGATATTTCCAAACTGCTGTTGCGGTAGCTGTAAATAATTTGTCTAATGAGCTTAAAAACTTGTTCAAAAATGTAACCAACTGGAAAACAGAGTAAGTAGTAAGAACCTACCACTGTTACATTGAATAGAGGCTCCAGTGCGCGGTAATTCTGTCCACACTTCCACAGCTGCACCTGGGAGTTGTGTGAACCTGTAAAGAAAGACATTTTAAATAAATAATACACATAACTGCAACAACTGCTCTCCTCATGAGTGTGTAAGACAGTTAATCAGGACTAGATTCATTAATTATATTTATTCAATTCTAATTCTTACAAGACGACTGAGAAAATGTTTAATTCAAAAGTGTCTTGTACATAATAATAAAGTCCAAGTGAGTATGTGTGTTAGGAAGAAGCTGGTAAGAAGGACTCTCACAGCCAGAGGCACCTGAGGCGACTGTATCCGAGTTCTGAAGCGCCGCGACCGAAGCCACCCAATGAGGCTGCTCCAGCCCTGCGTCGCCATGGCAACCGTGAGCCTGCTTCACTGTGCTGAGAGGCTTCTTCTTGTTGACACTCCAAAGAGACACGGAGCTAAGGTCGTTGGGAAAATTGAGAGAGGGCACGAAAGAGAAAACATGACTGGATCCGTTAACGCCAGCTACAAAAACTGTAAATGAGACAGGAAAAGAAAGCTGCAGCTGCCTCACCCGTCATCGGCTCCCGTTATCATATGCTCCTCGTTAATGAGCTGGATACAGTCAATCGAACCCCTGTAGGAAGACAGTATAATGATGAAGAAATCGATTACATCAGTCTTTCTGCATGCTCACAAGAACTATGTGACATACGATGAATATTAGCAGATTTCATACAGCTTTTTGAGATTCAAATTTAAGCACTTTCACTGCACCTTATGCATTTATCATTACATCTAAAATGTTTATACCAGCTGCTCATATCAACTTCAATCAAGTTAAAATGATGATAATTTAATGTTCACCAATTTCAACTCCAAGAGCCAATCAAAAATGATGACAGGAAAGTTTTATTTTGAAGACTTTATGTTAACGTGAGTGATTGTGCGGATGAAACACCCAATTATGGAAACTCAAACATTTTTCCCGGAGTATTTTCAAATTGTTTCTTATTCTGGAAACCTTTTTTACCGACCAAATCACTGCAACGATGCACTAACACTTCAGTCACTGCTGTGCAGACAACTGGCAATTTGCATTGCAGAGATATTTGAAATCTGCCTACTTGTTTTCGTCTCATCATTTCAGCCTTAACACTAATGTTTTAAAGAAATAAAGTTGATCACAGTGGTCTGACCCATCTGATGTTTCTGCGGTGCTTATTTTATGCACCGTGTTGCTTCACTGGTGTCTATGATAAACCAACTATACCCAAGAGCGACAAGTCTCACACATCAAACGTCATCACAACAAAACAGTGTGCTGTGATGAGTGCTGTTGTGCCTTATTTCTATGTTTACAGGGTGAAATACTCTTTTGTACTCTCTGTTAAGGCTTAATATTCTTCCACGGATGATTTCACTTTGTTTCTAAAAGTGACAAAAGCCTCTATGGCAAACGTATAGACAGATAGCATTAAATGTTTTTACATTATGAATCCGTTTTAAACCCTTCAAAGCCAAAGTGAAAAATGTAGTCCTCATCTTTGAAAAGTAATACTCCTTTACGTGACTATTTTCAGATTTGTCTATGAATTAGATCATGAATCATGTGGCTCTGACAGCAGATCAACACATCTAAAGACAGCAGTGTGAACGGCATGACAATAAAACACCAGAGGAAAGACAGAGAGAGACTCACTCATGGCCGTGGAATACCAGCTGAGATTCCTCAGCTATCTTCCACACCCTCACTGAGCGGTCCCTTCCTCCTGCAGTCACACAGCGCTCGCGGCTCAGGCTGTCCAATCCTGTGATGGCGTCCTGATGCCCAAAGCTACGGCGCGTCACAGTGATAAAAAAGTCAAATGCTGATGCTAAATGTAAGTGTTTGGCAAGATTCTTTTTTTTCTGATTTGTCACTCACAGAGTTTCCACGTATGCGTTCTCGTCTACGTTCCACACCTTTATTGAGCGATCATGTGAGGCGCTGTACAGATCATGAGTCCCCTTTCTGAATGAAAGGCCCTGAGGAGGGAAATACACTGATATGATTCACAGAAGGACCTCTGATTTCCTGACAATTCTGTTAAGATAAAAATAAGTTATTCCATGCAGCTGAGAGAGTGAGTGGTAGAACATACCGACACGGGGCCTTTGTGTCCTGTGAATTTATACAGATGTTTACACGTTTCTGCCTCCCAGATCATGATCAGTTTGTTCATGTCTCCAGTGGCCTAAAAAGATTGTGAAAAGACACTTCCTTTACACGAGTATGTAGCACTTTAGCAATGCCTTAAATTTAAAAACAGAACATGATTCTCAAACATTTTTTGTATAAATAAAAACATACATTTCAGCCTATTTCATGTTATGCTGAGAGAGAACTGCTCACCAAGTATTTTCCATCTGATGATACGGACATACACAGGATATGGGCAGTATGTCCAACATGCCGATCCTCTGTGCCTTTCCTTCCACCATGTATTGTGTGCAGTTTCTTCCCACTTTCAACATCCCCTGCAGACAAGAGAAAACAATGAACTGACACTTCCATATCACACCATTAGCCACTATCCAAATTCCATTTTTACCCACAGTTTTTAAGCGTACATCCCTTTTGTATTGAATTGTAAGAATTTTCAGGATGTTAATATATACGCACATTTAATGATGGAGCAGTCTTTGGCAGCAGAAAAGATGTACTTGTCATCAGAGGTGACAACCAGACAGGTAACTGGAAGCTTGTGTCCTCTCAACACTCTGATCTCTGAGGCATCTGGTGGCATGAGCTGAAAGACAGAATGAGATTTTAATTAAAAGTCAGTTTGTTCATAAACCACTCTTTCTCCTTAAATATTGGAAATGAAGCATAAACATTCTTGTACTCACATCCTTGGCAATAAGTCGCTGAAGCTTTCCTTTCTGTTCAAGCTGAGAGGAAATCACACACAAGATCAAGAACATCAGTGTATGACAATTGATCAAACATATTAGCTCCAAAAACAATGACAGGGTCCAAGATCAAGGACATGGGATTGACTTCTTAAGGACTGAAAAACATACTACATACTAGGGCTGGGCGATAAATCGGCAAAATCGATTAATTCGAGTTTTTGGTTTAGGACGATTTTTAAAAATGAAAATCGATTTTTTTTATTTAACTTGCTCCGCCGCAGCTCCTCATGGGCTCCCGTAGTTCATAGTAGGCTCCGCCCTCCTCCCCGCATTGACTTTCCACAGAGAAACAAACACAACATGCAGCGAGCAAGGAGTTCGTTCATATAAAGGCACTGTCTCGTTAGTAGCTTGGTTTTGTGGTGTCAGACCTCGAACAAACCACCGTCCGCTGCAAAGTTTGTTCAAAGGCTGTTGCAACTAAAGGCAGCGGACCGAACCATTTATTTCAGCATCTCAAACAGACGCGTGGATCGCAGTGGGACACTTGTTGTTCACTACAAGATGTACAGACCGCGGCAGCCCACACGTATCCGCTATAAAGCAGCCAACATTAGCGGAATCATTTAATCATTGTGTCCCATATGAGAAGAAAGGGTCCCGGTGGACAGCTGTTACAGATGCAGTCAGGTTGAATATCGCTAAAGATATGCTGCTCATATTTACAGTGGAAACGGGAGGTTCATCCACATGCAGAAAATGTTCGACCCCAGGCTTGTGTTACGAAGCCACAACGGGGCATGATGTCTCAAACCAGAGGAAGCAGACAGGCTCGTCTTCCTGGCCAAAAATTTTTTGCAAAATAAAGGATTTAATGAAAGTTTATTAACACTTTATCATTACCAATATGAAAACTGATCTGTTTTTTTATAATAGCAAGCAATCTGACATGTTAAATTTATGTTTACAAAAGCATTTTATCAAAAAGGGACACAGTCTTTTCAAAAGGATGCACTTTTTTATGTGAGTTTGAAGCTGCACTGTTTACAATGGCAGGGCAAATTTGTTGTAAATCATAGCATTAAAATAAAAGCAATGCTTTTAATAATTTCTTTGTAATTTGAAGTTTGTTCTTGAGAAGAGAAAAAAAATCGATTAAAATCGTAAATCGAGTTTGGTGTGAAAAAATCTGAGATACAATTTTTAGGCCATATCGCCCAGCCCGTACTACATACTAAATGTTTTTTTTCATTTCGACAAATAAACATGCAGTTACAGATGTTACTCTCCAAGCAGACTACTTGACACAATGTCAGCTTTTCAAATCAGAATCAGAAGAATCACAGCACGATGTTTTGTTGCCTCACTACACTGCATCAAGAATTGTGGTACCATCCCAAACAAGGCCTTGATGGTAACCCTCATATCAGAGAGGTGTCCTGTTGATTTTTGAATGTGGGATATCCTTGTAAACCCACTTGTATTAGCGTAGTCAGCCTGAAGTGAGTTAGGGTCTGTGATGAATAAAGGTTACATTGTGACCCTGCCATTGGTTTTTCAACCTTCTTTTTAAACTGCAAGATTCAATAGTTGGCTCAATATTATTTTATGCTACAGGAGTGTGGGATTTAAAGGATGCCCCTGTGAAACCGGCGATCAAGAGTGGAGCCATAAGATGCATAAATATGCTGCAAAAGAGGATACTGATGGGGACCTGTGATGGGTGCCACATTTCATAAAGCAGAGAGCAGAAGTCCCCATGAAACATATTGCAAATTCTAATAAATCAACATATCAGTATTTTTATCTGGTCAGAATTTCACTCACTTGGATTATGTTAGGTGTTCAGTATGACAGGACAGTGCATACTGAATCAATGATCAAACTGAAGCTACAATGTGACTTAAGAGAATCGTAAGTGTAAGGACTGGTGGTGGTCAGAAAAATGATGATGAAAGTGAAGGTGTCATGTCAGTGTGCCCAGTGGCAGTATACAAGGGTTCTTATTCTGCATTTCTTACTTCTTTATTGTATTGTTTATTGTTTAACTATTACTATTGTTTATTACAATACCACTGTCCTTTAACTGCTGTGATGAAGAAATGTCCCTGTTAGAAGAAACTCTTACCACTTCTTCTTGAAGTCTTCCAGCAATCAGATCAGTCTCGAAGGAGTCTTCTTCTGCTTTGTTTTCCTCTGATGAGATCAGATCACACAATAAACACATGCAGGTTGATATTGTAAAGTTAATACCTCCATGCTGTAAAGGTAATACAAGCTTACCTTCTTCCTTTAGCTGGTCAAGGTAAAGTTTGGCTAATCTCAGCTTCTTCTCCTGTGGCGTCTCATCATACTCAGTCTCCTGGTTGGACTGTCTTCTCTTGGGCTCTACACGACTGCACAACAAGAAAAAAATACAATAAATGAATTACTGCAAGGTTAGCTATGTGCTTTGAATACAGGACCAAAAAACTATCAGCAATGCATAACCCAGGAAATTAACCTCTCTGTCTCAGAATCGCTGGAAATCTCTTCGTTGTACTTGGAGGGTTTCTTCGCTTGCACTTTACTTTTTCCTCCCGAGTCGCCATCACCCTACAGCAGGAGGAAAAATAAAGGGATTGTAATGACACTCTTAGTTTACATTTGTACGTGACACCGTCTAAAAATATAGAAAACAGCGTGCTACTTCAGGTAAGTCGCATGAGTCAACCTGCTGGTTAGCTAGCGATACTGTGATTTAGCTTCCTTGCTAACACGCCAACTCTCTTACCTTTCGTTTCGGCGCTTGTGTATTTTTCCCCTTCTTGTCAAATGTGGGGTTTTCTTTCTTCTTTATAAAGAAAGACGAAGACATGGTGAAACGCGACAGACCGCGTTTCAAAGTAAACGATAACTATAAACTGAGTTCACTCCACAAGTTTCTATGTAGCAAGTCAACATTGAACCCACATGGGTGCACTGCAACCGAACTAATATGATGACGACACGTTTGGAGACACGCGCTGATTGGCTGATCTTCTCAACCGCTACATCATATCACGCCCTTTGTCAGAACTCTGAGATCCCATTGGTTAAAATAAGATTTTAACAGTCGCAGGAAACTGTACTGGGGAAAAATACTTCCCTCGGGGAATTCGTTTTCGCAGCTTTGTTCCGCACATAATTGTAAAAATATAAATTTCACAACACAACGCTGTTATACGCACGCGTACCGTTCACAATAAAAGATAAATATGGGCGCGGTATTTCACTCGTATTTAACCGGAAATATTTCGCGCGGCTGTTGAAAAAGAGCCGTTATAGTGCCAGGATCTATTTACTGTATTACTGCAGTAGTACTACTACTTCCTCTACTACGCAGTATTTCCATTTACTGCGCTGTCTCTGTCCTCAGTGAGTGTGGGCACAGTTTACCCTTGAAGTCGAGCTGAGCGGCCAGGTGAGCCTCCTCTCAACCGTCTGACATGAAATATCACGTTTTTGCTGATGTTATTGAAAGACAGTATCACTTAGTGGACCCAGCTGGAGGCAATCTGAGGCTGGTAGGAGGGGTTGATGAGGAGGCAGGAGGAGGAGGGGGGGTGCACCGTGAACTCAACTTTTCATTTTTGTATCGCATCAGTTGTTTTTTTTTTTTTGTTAAATGAACGAGCAGCGATGAGCGACCACTAAAACTTTGACTCAAAAAGTTTTACTCCATCTCGTGCACAAAAGCATTACTGCTTGTGTGAGCTGACCGCATCTTTCACCCTCCACAGATATACTTTTTTCTACCCATATGCCACCCAAGAGAGAAGCAGGAGCGACTCCAGCGCAGCCACCCATCAAAATGATAAAAATCGGCGGTGATACACAGGAGTTTGGCTGCGATCCAACGGAGGACAGGATGGCTGAAGAATCCAGCTTCTCTCCTTTTCCCACCAATGAGGTGAGAGAGTTTGTTTGAAATGTACATAAAGAGAAAAAACAAACAAACAACCAAACTCAGCTGTTGTATACACGTGGAAATTGTTCATGTGATTTTTTTTTTTTTTTTTTCTCAGCATGAACACATTGAGTTTGATGAAGAGCACGTTTCAAGTCCAGGCATCAGAACAGACACCATCAGTCTCCTCATGAAGATAGAGCAGCTGCAGGCACAGCTCAAATATGAACGCAGATGTAGGATTTTGGCTGAGAGAGAGTTGAGAGAGCTGAAAGGTGGGTGGAATAAGATGATGAATACATTAAATTACTACACTGAAAACATTTTTTAAAAAAAACACCTGTCATGACCACACAGTCTGATTACTGTATGTGACTCACTGTAATCATAAACAGGACAGCGCTGTACGAACCACTGAGGTCAGTCCGCTGTCACATAGTTGTAATTTGGTTTACAATCTACAGTTAAATCTACAGTTATTCTACACATGTTGGGCTTTTTAAGGCTGATTGAAGATTTAAAAAGTGTTGATCTGCTGTGCAGTACACAGAATTAGAATAATGGAACTTCCTGGACACTGGACACTAGATAAATAAACAATATTAAAATAGCAATACAAAAATCCAAAGGTATTTTAAAAAAGTTGTTTGGTAGGCGCTGAAAATAACCAATATGTTTTTCACAGCCTGCTGTAATAGAATAGATTTGTATTGTTTGTCTAATTAATATGCAAGAAAAAACAAACAAAACAAAAACAATACGTTTGGTATTAAGTAAAATATCACTTAAACAACAATTACACCTCCAGTTAAATAGTTAGGATTACCGATCCTGTTACCAGAAAGTCATTAATTCAGTGTGCTGAAAAATTGTCATCTCTCTACAACTGAGCAGTAAAATTGTGCTTTTCTTCTTGTCACGTTGTCAGGTAGGAGGTTTAAAAAAAAGTTGAACATTGTCACAGGAACTGATCTGAATGCAGGAAGAGACCTCTGTGTTTTAATTCTCAAACAGCTTTATTTCTCCTAAATCAAGGAATTTGTAAAATTTAGATTGGAGCACAAATAAACAGACATGCGTTGGCATCAATACAAGATGCGAAGAAAGGTGGCTCGGTGATCTTAACCAAGTAAATGAGGTGTGATCAAGAGTGAGAAAACGAGCCGATGAGTGACGAGGAAAGAGCGTGAGGAAAAAACTAAATAAAATAAGAATCTTTACAGACATTTTTTGGTCAATTGAGCACCAAATTGCAGAATGTTTTTCACTAAGCTTTTCAAGAAATTACAGGAAAATTTCAGACCTGTTTAAAAAAAAAAAAAAACATTACCATATCTTTTGATAGGGAAGTGTTTTCAAAACACTTACACCCCAGTGTAGTGAGATACATATATTATTGAGCAGGAAAATGATTTTGTGATTTGCAAGATGGTTTCTTGAGATTTGTTGCTCATTAATCAAAAGTTTATTAGGTGTTATGCTAAAGTGCTGACAGATGTAGACATGCCATCAAAAAGTTGATGTTTCTGCTACTTTTCACAGAGATGAACACTCTCATGATGCAGATGAGGCACACGGCACATGAGCTGCGAGTCACTCTGGATCACGTTCTCCAAGGAGGCGATACGCCAGGTGCTCCACAGAACTCTCAGGATGAAGGTATCTCTTTCCTGAATGAGCCTGAGGCGGAGATGAGAGCGGTTCATGATATCCAAGAGGTCAGAACAACAGCGAGATGTTGGGAAGAATTCTTAACTCACACCTTGTTATCATAAGACAACAAGATTCACTTCAGTTTCAAAATCAGTAGCAAATTATTTTGCAAAAACAGTGGGGTCACAGACAGCCTGTTTGTAGCTCACTTTCCTTTCTATTCTGTCCTTAGGAAGAGCACAACTTCTTGTATCTTGCTGAGAATCTTCGAGTCCCGAAAAATCTTTACGAGCGCATTGCAGAGATTGGAGACTACAAGAAGTACACGTCAGCACTGCTGATGATACTTTTTGACAGAGAAACGTTGGCCACACACTCTCTGCAGGGTCGGAGGACCACATTTACCGGAGACGATTGCCCCAAACCTCAACTCCCGCCTGAAATCTTGAGAGGTATAATCGGTAAGATTGCACCATTGGATTTTAAGTACACAGATGTTCTTTGTGGATGCTCATTTTTTTTTGTTTCTTTTATGTTGAATTCTATAAAGTTGAAAAAATATTTTTGTTTGTTTCGTCCTTCTAGATCACGTGGCAGCCAAGTTCGGAGTTGATCGCAGCCAAATAAAAACTGCAATCCGCACAAAGTTGAACAATGAGGACAAACTGTTGAAGAAGAGACTGGGTTTCTGTAAAGCTGAAAACAAAGCTGTGGTTGAACCAAGCTTCTGCCAAGAGGCTTCACTCCTGACTGAAAATGGAGAATTGATGAATGACTCTTAGAGCCTTCTGATGCTGCCTTCATCTGTTGGTCACCAGTATTTCATGTCTGATAGAAACGTGTGGCAGGTTGTCTTTTTTTAATCCACATCTAGTTTTTTCCTTCCGGTAACTTATTTTTTTTAACACTTTTTTAGAATACGTACCTTTTCACTTAGACAGTTCGTTGTCTCTCGTGTGCTCAAAAAGTGTACAAGTGTAAACCTGGTGACCGACCAAGATGTTAAACGTACGATGAAGTGCCACATTTGTAACCGTCAATAGTCGAAACAACAAGTGTTCTTATTTAATTTGAGGTAGTGATTGTGTCTAAATTGCAGGTCTGTGAAGGTGGCCTTCGTCGAACATTTATACCCATGTAACTTGTCAGCCTGGAGCCGT
Organism: Sparus aurata; assembly: GCF_900880675.1. NCBI lineage: Eukaryota > Metazoa > Chordata > Actinopteri > Spariformes > Sparidae > Sparus > Sparus aurata. Next base: position 18,324,839 of record NC_044192.1, read on the forward strand.
CTGTCTGTTTGAAAGTAGGATGTTGTGAAAATGTTTAAAGTGATATGGATGTCATTTGTACTCTGTTGTTCCTGACAAATTGTGCATTACAATAAAATGGTACTGTGTGTTTCTAGAATAGCTCTTTTTGCACATGTAAGTGATAATTAATCTTCTGCTTCCACAACATCTGTTTCATCACCTCTCTGTTTTGTTGGGCTTAACCATGTAAGGGGCCAATAAACATTTGAAAGTGATTCCTTCTCTGATCTTATCTTGGACCTTTCCTTAACCTACAGTATATATTATGCTCTCGTGGGAGTAGTTTTGTTTTCCAATCAACCAACAGATGTCAGTGCAGAGCTCCGTGTCATGCTCTTTTGCCAGCAATGTCATGAATTCCCAAAAGAGTACAACTGTTGTGAAATCTCTTAAAAAAAACTCAAGAAATAAGATCGACTCTATTTAAAGAAGGAAATGTGTAAATCTTCCTGTCAGAAGCTCTGGAGAGAAGAACAGAGGGGAGAGTGTGTGAACACAGACAGTGAGAGTGGACAGTGTGTGACAGTCACAGCCACATACTAACTGATGAACGTGTGTGTGTGTGTGTGCGGGGGGGGACATGGTTAATGTCAGCTGGTGGCCGTTTGATAGAGTCATCACATCTTGAAAGATGGGATTTGAACAGCCACTGACGGCTGGCTCCTCCCCCTCCTCTCGCTCCATCCAGCTGTGCTGTCTCAGTGGACGCACATCACCATCACCTCTCTCTCTCTGGTCGTGTCAGCTCTCCCGCAGGAGCCCAGATCTGTTTTTCCACGGCTTATTACAGTTTTTGAGCAATTCCTTTTCCCGACTGCTGAGTTTGATGCTGTTACAGGATCCAGAGAGGAGTCATCGCCCTGACTTGGATGGACTCAACTTTACAAGACTCAGAGGAAAGTTTTCGGAGGAACTAAGGTCAAAGCTTCAAATCCAAGAGTTGCTCTATACGTTTCGGTTCGAGTAAGTAGTGCTAATGGTCACCTTGTTTGATAATCAGCAGAGTTGGTATGAATGATTTATGTATTTATGCATTTGATTTATAAAGAAAATACAGTGGACTTTAATTTTCAATGTGATTTTGTCAATCCAGTTCCAGTTAGTTATAATATATTATAAATAATTCCTACATTATTCCTTTGTTATAGATGTCTGTGGTTGACAGTAAGATAAACAAGAGGCCTGAGAATTTCAAAATACAAAACAATACAATAAAAAAATTGCTTGAGCATCAAATGTCAGTCTTACACAGTCAGACAGACAGGATCAGATGATTTCAAAAACATGATGAGCAGAGTGGCATTATTCCTTTTTTGGTTCAATTGTGCATTACAGACCTCTTCATAGTGCTGGTATATCAAAGTCTGGTGACATTTTGACCATTAATGAACTACAAAACAACTGTGGCGATTCTATTGGGTTAATACAAGAGCCTTAAGACATTTATGAAACACAAAGAGCTTGTATTATTAACCACTGACATCTTTTAGCATTATTAATAACAAACCCACCCATCACATAACTCCATTTCTATGTTAACTTTAAGATATTTGATGCTAATATATATTTTTCATTTTTTGCATAAAATGAATGGTTGTCACTTATACTACATATCAACTTAGATGCATCAAAATTGGTTATTAACATAATTAAGAAGGTCATCATACAGGATGGGATTATGGGGTTTCCCCTGTACAGACTAAATGCTCTGTCGCACAGCTTTGAGAGGGATTAAAAAGACCTGCATAATTCCCTCATCCTCATTATAACAGAGAGAAATTATCTGCAAATGCTGATTTCTTTCTACTCAAACCAGTTGCAGCAGAGAACAAATACAGCAGGGGTGAAAACCACCATGTTTTACCCTGTTGCACTGATAATAACAAAAGGTTCCTGAGAGCTAATTAAACTTGAACCAACTGGCGGAAGAGAATGAGCGTTCTCTTCAGAAGTAAAACGTGGCCTTTGAGGATGCAGCGTATGTGGTGCTGCGACTGGAACACGGTGAAAAAACGAGGACATCCTTACATAATGTGCACGAGAATGTGCATGTACGAGTCCTTCCTGGGGATAAATCTCACTGCTAGACATGGCATGCCAATAGCTGTCCACCAGAGAAGATTACAGTCGGGGAGAGCATCAGTGGATGCCTTGGCAGAGAGCGAGCACATGTATTTAGGACACAGCATTCTCCACTCAAAACCTGATTATGATTATCAGCACAAGATGGCAGATGCATGTATGGGGACGCACTGGAAGACAACACAGAGGGAACAACGCACAAATGTGAAGATAATGTTGATATTTGCAGCGTTTCACACACATAATTTACATCCAGTTAATGGTTTCTGGTTATCTTTTACATACATACATATGAAGCTACATGACAATCTGTGGGGTCAAACTTGTCCCGACGAGAGTTTTCCTCTTTGATGGTGTGGTGCAGGGTGACACTGAACACATATTAATCAATGCAGTCGGTTTCCATGCAGCTGGTCTAAAACAAGCGCACTCATTATCTTTCATTTCAAAAGGATGGGGATGGACGGAGGAGAGCCGGGGTGTCTCTCCATGAATTATTCCCATTGATCATGTCTCTCCCTTGCTAAAAGAGACAGAGAGCAGCCCGTCTTAAATATTCCCACCGAGGTAAATGGTTATTGATTAACTTCCCAGTACCTTTAAGGTATGTGTTCTCGTGAGGGTTACGAGGCTGCAGTGAGGATCCGTGGATGGTTATTATCACACGTTCATTATCAGTGGCTGTATGTGGAATGATGATGGTGAATGAAGATTTAGGCACAATCCCAATACACCTCTTGCCCCTACAACCTCACTCTACACTGACACTACTCCTTGTAACTCTTCTACAGGATAGAGGAATATCCTGGGTAAGGCTCAGAAATAAGAGAAAACAGGGAATGGAATTGAGCCTTAGTAATATTGTCAGTGTAATAAATTTTACATTTTTCAATAGCTCAGTCTCCACGTCATGGTTCGTACTACGGACAGACAGTTACCCGGCAGAAAAGGTCTTAAAAAAAGATGATATCAATTGCATTATGGGAAATATATAATCCAACATTTTTGGCCCATACTAGATACTAAAAGTTATCTCTGTCATAACTGCTTTGGTTTTAACCATTTCGCTCAAATCTGTGTCTCACGAGTCGTCCATGTTGACAGAAGTGCAATTATATATTGCTTCAATACCCCTTTAATGTTGCTGAATGTATCTGTGTTCCTAAACTCAAAGAGAGAGGGAGGACACACATGTGTCTTTAAATGAATACCAGTGTTGCTCCATATCTGCTGGATGTGTTAACAGAAGTCTGTTTGCTAACACGTTCAAAAGGGATTGTATGTGATGCGTTGCCAGCTCCTTGCCTTGCTGTTGCCGTGGCTGCAGAACAAGTTCTTGCAGATTGTGTTTATTGAATAGAATTTGCCATAAATGTTAAATATCCTGTTTTAATGGACCTTATTTTCTCCGACATAGGAGTGAAGAGCATTTGATTTGACCTCCGAAGAAGGACCATTCGGACTCATTACCGAGCAATGGGGGAGTCTGCTGTGTGTGCTTTGAGACCTTTACTATGAATCATGGAGGACAACAGTTCATCCTTGACCGCTGAGTACAATGACAGCACCACCGTTTGGGCGCCGCTGCCCTCCGCTCCCAGCAGACAGCTGGGCACCCTTCCCAACCCGCAGACACGCTTCAAGGACCTGACAGGGATATTTTTCATGGTGACCCTGAATGTTCTGGCACTTCTGGCCAACACTGCTGTTCTGGTTGTTATCATAAAAGCACCTCATCTCAGGAAATTTGCCTTTGTGTGCCACCTGTGCGCGGTGGACCTGCTGTGCGCCATCTTGCTCATGCCTCTTGGAATTGTGTCCAGCTCTCCGTACTTTGCTGGTGTGGTGTTCACTGTGCTGGAGTGCCAGGTCTACGTCTTCCTCAATGTATTCCTCATCGCTGCCTCTATCTTCACCATCACAGCCATCAGTGTGGAGCGGTACTACTACATCGTTCATCCCATGCACTACGAGGTCAAGATGACGCTGAAGCTGACTGCAGCCGTGTTAGTGATGGTGTGGGTGGCCTCTGCCGTGCTGGGGCTGTCCACTGTGTTTGGATGGCAGACGTACGGCGGCCTGAGCTCTATCAATGCTGCACAATGCTCGCTGCGTTGGAGTCACAGTGACCACAGAAAAGTCTTCTCTCTGCTCTTTAGTGTCACCTGTTTCTGCCTGCCTGCTGTGGTCATTTTTGCTGTGTACTGTAATGTGTACAAGGTGGCCCGTGTGGCTGCCCGCCAGCATGGACCTCTGCCCTTGTGGACGAACAGTCAACTGAAGCATCGCTCTGACTCAATCAACAGCCAGACTACCATCATCACAACCCGCAATGCCCCACGGAGGATAATGCGCGACCGGCCTTTCGGTGGAGGTAAAGCCGCTCTCACTCTGGTGGTCATTGTTGGCCAGTTTCTGTTCTGCTGGCTGCCTTACTTTGCCTTCCACATCAGCCTGACAGTAGGCACATCACCCAAGATTCCCGATGACCTGGAGGAGGTGGTCACCTGGCTGGCATATTCCTCCTTTGCTATAAACCCATTTTTTTATGGACTTCTTAACCGGCAGATCAGGGAGGAGCTCTGCAAGCTGAGGCGCTGCTACTCAGCACGACCCGTAGAGCTGGCGATCTCCAGCCACGAGGGCTCAGGCAACGAGAACTTCCTGCAGTTCCTACATCGGACTAGCTGCACGATAGAAACACGTGCAAGCTTTGCCGTATCCAGTCCCAGAAGTACTCTGGATCAAACTGGGCAGACTGGTTTCAGGATACCAGGACAGATCCCAGAAGAGTTTAATTAGATATACCTCAGTGTTGTGCCACGGCATTAGCCTGCAGGACTACTAATGATCACACACACAGAAGCTAAAAGGGTCAGAGCTGGGCCATATCTATATAATTGTCAAACTCTTAAGTTTCAGCATATTTTTTAAGGTTTAGGAGAGATTGTGGTTTTGGTGAAAAGGATCGCTCTCTTAAGGTCTTTCGTTGTACTGGGTATTGTACCTCCAATATGTCTGTAAACCAGACAGTAAAGTCTAAGATACAGCATCAACAAATAAACACTCATTTTTTTCTTGGGATCACAGTCAGAAACAAAACTGGAATAGAAAGCTACTGGATATTTTTTTTGCACTTGTGGTAAAACTAGCAATCAAGTTACACTTTATTTCTACAAGCCACCAAAGCAAAGTTGCAGTTTTTCTGCAATCTGTATATCTATTTCTTTGAAAAGTGATGACATTACACTTGACCGGTAGTCAAGACAATGTAATAGTTGGACAGATTCGGGCTCAAAATCAGAATAAGAGTGTCAACAGATCAAGATCAAAACTAAGACCGGTTGATTTTATATGGGTTATAAATATAGCAGCAATATCCTTTCATGAGTTATTCAGTGTTGTCATGTTGTAATTATGTTGCAGGAATTTCAGCTTTATTTATTGTACTGGTAAGACACATCACTCTTTGTTCCGATATGTATTGCTTTAAATGTGCAAATAAACTGGCTACATGCAGAGATTCCTTCATTTATAATCAGGAATCTTAACGGAGACAGTCTGCAACAGTGCAGTGATCGGACTGTCCTGTAACCATGAGATCAACAGTATTAAACTCTCTTTGTGCGCTTCAGATACGCGTGCCGGCTAAATGCTTTCAAATGTGAACGTGAAAGTAAGTTTCTCTCTCTCATCACACACATAAACAAACAAACAACAACATCACTAGAAGGAGACACGTGCACATGGTACCTGCACGTGCACCTGTGTGTGTCCTGCCATTTTGTCCCTGTGCAGACAAGCTTTAACTCCCTGGGTGCTGACCTCCGTGTCGTCCGTGTGTCCACTTCTAAAAAGCCTGTGACTAAGACTGAGCCCTAGTTAACACATAGTTATATAAGGAGAAAATGCCATTTCATAACAGCTGAAGTCTCTAATACCCTCTTAATGAGTGTACACTGGCAGAAAAACTACAAATAATTAATACTCACATTTATCTGTGAGCATGACCTACTTGTCATATACTGTCCACATACAATAATGCACTATCTTGTTAACATAGGTCCATCATTAATATTCTTGACAGATCAATGATAATATGTTGATGTGTCTGTGGTGAGCACAGATTAGACTTAAGGGAGAGACAAGCCATTATGTTAAATGGTGACAATTTAATGAAGGGAGCATGCAGAGTTGTCACTAACTTAAAGATATACATCAGAACGCAAGTGGATAGGTTAAACATGTCAAAAGGGTTTATCCTCATTTATCACCATTTATAGACACCCAGATATGTTAAAAGCTCAATAACACTGTGTCATTTAATGTTCCCTGCAGCTTCAGTGAATAGTACAGCTACGTATGAACTGTTATCAAAGTCAATATAATAAAAATGCAGCCAAGAACAAGCAGTGATGAAAACACATACAGTGTGCAAATATGCTATGACACTTCGACAGAGGTTTGTTGCACACAAACGAATACTGTGCACATATGAATGCTCAGAGATATTCACAGTCCTTCTCCCGCCTCCACGCGTATAAAAGATGTCATCTGGATGTTTTTTTTTAAAAGGATAATATTATGTGAACTTTTTCAATATTGATTTTTGTTTCAACAGCGCTCTTAATGACTTCTTTATGGTCAACTGCCAAGTGCTCTTTATAGAATTTACAATAGTCATGATAAAGTCAAGGGTGGCGCGTCTTTGCTTTAAGCATTGTTGCCTCACAGCAAGAAAAGTTCCTGGGTTCGATTCTTGGCCGGTCGGCATGGTTGATGTAAAGAGCTGTTTGTCTCTATATCATAATAAATAATAAATATAATCAGCCCTGTGATGAATTGTAGACCTGCCCAGGGTAAACCCGCCCGCTCCCCCAGTGTCATCGGCTCCAGCCCTCATGCTGTGTAACCAAACATTGTTCAAAGAAGCAGAGCTTTATTTAAAATTTTATTGAAGTTCTTCAAGTTTGCAAAAGGTACCAAAAATGTCTGGCTGATTTTTCTGGATGTGTGTAAAATGATACACGATAAATATAGAATATTTCCATCTGATCTGATGGAATGGTGCAACCATAAAAATATTGGGTATTGGGTTTGGCTATTTTTCGTAAAGACAACTTCAATGAGACAGTGGGATATAAGATAAGTTTTCCACCAATGAAGCCACTTGGAGAAGACCAATCATGCTCTATTAATTATTTTCATATATGTCCTTGTGCATGTTAAAACATCTTGAAAGTTATAAAGGTGAAAATCCAAACCAATAGAATCTCCTCCTACAGGAAACACTGCTCCGTAAACGCCTCGTCAGCAGGCTCACCATTAATTCTGTAACTTTGTGACATCACACTATGTCACCATGTCGCACATTTGCAAAATATATGCCCAATCGTTTAGTTTTGCGCGTAACAATCTATTTAGCACATCTGCTCTGTTGTTGTTAGCGGTGCTGGGTCAGGCTTGGGTGAGCTGACCGATCAAAGCAGCCTGGGTAGTCGGGAGGAGCGTGTTTCAGACGGAGGGTGAATACAGTGCTGCAGCACTGGACAGTATGAGAAGACTGATGTGTTTTTTGAGCATTAACACACGTAAACCTATTATGTAACATATGTAAATCACAATAAAATTAGGAACCTGAAAATGTAATATATAATATGTCTCATTTAAAGGGGAAATTTAAGGCAAGTTGATGTTAAGGGATTATATGGAGGTGTCACAGTTGATTTTCTAACTCAAGAAATCCAAATTTACTCATTAACAAGTGTTTGTCCCTTTTCTTTAGCATAAAGTTGAACATAACACTAATAGTAACATGTCTTTTGAATACGCTATACTGTATGTTATGCAATGGTAGGAAAAAGGCAATAATAAGGTTAACAAGAATACGGTTCAGGGAGCTGACTGCTTGTTTCATCACCCAGCTTCTATAATGTGTGATTCAGTCTAATGAATATTTAAGCCTGATCAGTCTTCATAAGTTCCTAATTAAATTGAAGCACCTCCAACCTCAATGGCAGCTTTCATTAAATCGAGACAATCACATCAATTGTGTGTCTCCTCTGCAAAGCATATTCATCGTAGATCAAACAAACGCCCACTCGCTATGGAAAATGAAAATTTGTGGCTTGAGCTCAGCTGAGTGTGGTTTGTTATCTGGCTGTGCTTAATGGTAAATCTGAAAATGTTTCTCTGTGTGCTGTATCTTGCGCCATCTGTTTACTTTAAATTCGATGAGCATCGCTGTTGTTGCACAGACAAGCCGTAATGAGAGAGCCAGTCCCGAAGAATCAAAGGGGAGGAGGTGTGATTGATGGCGCTGTCTGACAGAGCGAGACACATTATTTCATCTGCGCTCCCCTCAAACAGCAACAGCAGGGGCTTTCCTCGGGATCACACACACACATGCTGCTGAACCATCTTCAATGAGCATCTTTATTGTCCAGCGCACGAAGATCATCACGGACATCAACAGTAGTTTAACATTTTGGTTAACTCTTTGCTTTCTTGCAGATCCTCGATCTGACTGAGGCTTGTCCAAGTTAGAAAATATGACCCCCAACAACGGGTCTTAAATGTACACTATGTAAGAATTGGCCACTTATACAATTCATTCTCAAACCAAACAAGGGGCATCTTATCACCGTAGCAACTGTTGATTGCTGCTAAGTGTAGACGTTAGCTAGTTAGCTCAGTTATCAGTGCAGCTAGTGGTCCTGATTGGGAGTGTTGGTTGTTTACACTTACAGAACGGGAGCTTTGGACCATTTGCACACTTTCAGTAGTAGATGTCTCTGCAAGTGTTCCCACTTGCATTCTTATATGTTGCACCTTTAAATATCAGTAGTCTAACACAGTAGTGTATTGATGAATCTATGTAGCTGTTAGTGGTGTGGAAGTAGTGGAAGTATTTGTAATTGTGCCTTTCTCTCTCATTCTCACCATTCTGTCAGTTTCATCTTGGAGGTTTTTTCTACCAGTTTCTAGTCTTGATGCTAAACTCAGCTATCTGGCTTAAGCTTATTCCCCAAAATGTTTAACTTTTGTTCTAATATTTAGTTTTACTCCCTATCCTACTTCCTAATATCCTAAAAATCAACTTTGGCATGTGTTGTTTTACTACATCCAATTTGTTTGTCTGGAGAGCATTTCTTTCACAATATAAAATATGTGACTGTATCCTAGGTCAGTGGTTCCCAACCTGGGGTCCGGGCCCCCCCTAGGGGGGCGCCAGAGATCACAGGGGGGGCGCACAACTTTGTCTGCTCTGAGGTTGTGAGGTTACCAGAATTATATCTGTGCACATTAAATGTATAAAATCCCAATAACATACCCAACTGGATAATCAAAAGTCTGTATAATCCAAATTGAACGTATTTTTGGTCCACATTTAAATTCATTAAGCTATTTATCACCAACACCCCTATGAGGTGGGCAGGTAGGTAGGTAAACTGTGTGTGTGTGTTTGTGTGTGATACACCTGATGACACAAAAAAGGAAGAAATGTATCTATATACATTGTAAAACAAGGAGAATAAGAGCAAAAACCAACAACTGTTGTTTATTTTTGCAAATAAAAGTTTGTAATTAATCACTTTATTCTTTTAGTGTATGCAGGTTGGGGTTGGGGGGGGTCTGGCTTTTCTTTGACACAGGCAAGGGGGGCTTCAAGGAAAAAAGGTTGGGAACCACTGTCCTAGGTTATCTCAGTCATATGCTGCTATTTTTGCATTTACGTTGAAACTATACCAACAACTTTTCAATGAAACAGGGAACGTGTTATATAATTTTAGCATAAATGCCTTGATGTTGTCCAACAATTAAGAGACAAATTCTGGCCAAATCACATAAATTCACATAGATGATCCTGCTTAGAGGCAGCAACAACATTTTGAAGCCTCGCCTCTGCATCTGCTTAACTGACTTTGAGTCCGTCCAACAGAAAGCAGAACGTCACAGCTACACAATAAATGTTCTAGACTGCCTTGAGAACTGGACAGTAGAAAGTGAAATATGTGTTTGTGTGCATCTTTTCACCAATAATTAAACTACATGTTTTTTAGACTTTTATTGTTTGACCACGAATAATTCATCCTCCTCAGAGAAAATGCCCAGTGTGTGTATTGAATGCCAAAATATTTTTTTTAAACATTCATATTGGATAAACGGTCAAAGTGCTTATATTGAGATCATTCACACAAAACTGAATTTCATGGTAACAGAAAAATGTAATGACGTGAAACGGAACTGCGGCCGACTCATTTGCCACACTGGCGTTTGGCCTTTGAGGGTGATTTTGTAAAGAGGGTTAAAGATAAATATGTTGAGCCTAGAAGCAGTCAATGATGATGGTGATCGAGTTGTTAACTAAATGTAACAAATAATCAGTCTGAGCTCTTGTACTGAAAACAGCTGGACTGACAGCTGCCGAGCAGGAACACTGTCTGACATCCCTCATGCCCCCCAGTAAGCTGCTGCTGTTGGTAGCAGAGGGTCTGAACCGTGACTGGAGTTAAATCCAAGCACTAGTTAAAGCAGACACACATTTCCTCTGCTTAGTGATATGATATGATTAATATGTGTCTGTGTGTTTGTGCTCTGAGGCAGCCGCCTGAACAAGCAGCACAAGTCGAGACAATATGTTGTAAGCAATAAAATGGGCAGTTTGTGTATGCATATTATGTATATTTGGAAATAAACTAATACTAATAAGCGCTTTAAAGGGTAGTCATTTACACCGATCAGATCAGATTTGGATCATTATCATATTATATCACTGTACGTGAGACGGTCCCGTTACAAATGTGAGAAAATGCTTGAGTTATAGTGTGTATAATTCTAAGTTTTGGTTGAGTTTGTGCTGTTTTATCTGTGATTATGGTGCCAGGTTGAAGTGACTTGGGATCAGTTGGGAAATGCAGGTTTGATTAACTTGTGCCCTGGTCCAGATTAAGCCAAAATCTGACGACAAGACCAAAGCTGATCAGATATCTCACACACCCACAGTCCAGATGATGTTGAGGTATTTTAGACTTAAATATATAAAGGAATTAGCCACCTGTCAAATTCATACTCATAACAAATAGAGGTCAGCTAAAGCAAACGCTAACTACTTGCAAACTGTAGCTGCTATCAGCTAGTTTTCTGTGCTGGAGGTCCAGACTGGAAGCTCAGAGCACTGGTTACAACTTTAAACTCTAAAATATAATACCTGAGAATGTTTTTACAAACCTAAACTTTGACAGTTGCCCATTTAGGGAATATTTTTTATAATGTTAGAGAGTTATACTAAAGACTTAAAGGGCTTTATCACCACATATCAACTTTATAAAAATGAAGTTGAAAGATAAAATATTTGTGTGTGTATCTGTGCATATGGAGCAAGAATTGCTCAAGACAAAATACTTTTTAAGTTCAGTTCAGTTTAGTTTTTTTTTCACCACAGTCGAGGCTGAAACGTGTTCAGAATTTCACAACAAAAAAAGCAGTTATTGCAGAAAAATCAACCGTTTCTCAGTCCAGTAATTTATCTTGTGGCGTCCCCAAAATCAAATGACATCTTGGGGGGATAATCAGGACAGCCACAATGTGGAATGAGTGGGCAGATATTCTTTTTCTTTTCCACTCTTTTTGTCCTTCTCTCTGTCCATCCCTCTCATACACACACACACACACACACACACACAAACACCAACCCACACACACACACACACTCACACCCTTTACTCTCTCCGCTGACCTCACCTGTGCAGCCACGGACACAAACAAACCCCATCTGGCGAGGTGTGCAGTCCATTAGCATACCATCGTCTCCGGCACACTCACAGGATAGTCTGTCATCAACACACTTTGTTCTCTCTCCGTCTTCATCCAGCAACCATAGAGACTGTGCAGTGCTCATCGAAGAGTAGCTCACTTGTGTTTCAACTCTGAACAGTTGCACAGTTTGTTAATTACTTGGTAGTCGTTTGTTCTGTGCAGTGAAATTCCAACTTTGTAGATTTGAATTGTTTCCATAGAAGTGTTTATACACAGTGAATCCCGTAAATTTTATTTTGTAGGATATCTGTGATTTGCAGATGGATAAGATGGTTACTATGAGATGATGGCATTTTATAAGGTAGTTACTTTGTATATTTACTTTATTTAATCAGAATACTTTGCCAGCTGCTGTCCCAGGTGAAGATGATGATGAGAGCTGAATGACATGGCCTTGTGATGAAGGTCTGGTGAGTGGCTGAGAAAAGTCTGATAACACTGTGGATTCAAAGGTGTCCTATTTATAGTTGTGAGGATGGCTCGTTAATGGGTCCAAAGGTTGATAAAGGTGAGAGGGTTTTTTTTTCTTGAAAGCATGTTGCGAAACTTGTTTTACACCAGAGTGAGCGCAGAGACCCAAGAGCGCTCAAGGATACTGTGATAACATGCAATATATCTCCTGTTGCTTCTGCAGTGTGACTGATGCTGTTGGTGACCTGGAAAAAAGTGATCCGAGACGTCGTCACAGCTGAACAAGTGACGATGAAGCAGTCAGGGACACTGTGAACAAATCATGGGAGGGGTCAGTAATTGAGGGACATGGGGAGAATTACGTTTCTTTTCTTCTTTTTGTCTTATCATTAAATGTTGTGATGCTATTATTAACAAGTGTTATTGGCACGTAATCATTTAAAACATATTTCAAAGATGAAGCATTAGTTTAAGGTCCTTATAAGCATCTTTTAAGGACTTGTAAGGACCTTAAACTAATGCTTATTGCAAGGACCTTAACACAAAGTGCTGCCCCTTTTGGAGACGTCAAGGGAGGAGACTTTTTTTTTTCTATTCTATAAAGAGTATAGAAAAATAGAGTTTTTTTAATGTGTGCCGCTGGTAATTAAAGTGTATTTACCACATGAGGATTGGTGATATTTTTGTACAAAGGGTGTACTCTCTTTTTAAAAACAGAATTGACATGGCATTGACATTTTTGTTTCATTTGATTGAAAGTCTGACAGTTTATACCTCTAGAGAGTGTTTAACAGCAGCACTTTACTTTACTCTACATCCTGACGGAAAAGTAGAGACTGCCTGGGATATCTGCTAAACAGAACATGTAATCTGGCAATTGCTATATTCCAAACGTCCAAAAAAATATTATTCCATTCAGGTTTAAATTCACTTTTAGTTAATGATTGGAAAATTGAGTTGTTAAAAATCCCATTGGAGAGATTAGGAATGTATGCCAGAATCGATACATCTGATTATGTGCGATTCAAATTAATCTTGCATACTAAATCAATCTCTAGTAATCAATAAAGTAATTCTATCTAAATGTTATTAGGTCAGTGCCTCGCACAGCAATGGGCTCAGGCACATCTAACTGCTTCAGAAGGAGAGACTTAATGTCCATCACAGGCCAGAGGGAGGCAGTGTAGTCTTCCAAGTCACTCTTTTCTTACACTTGAATAAAAGCCGGACTTGGAAAAGAATTTAATTGTAGAATCAGTCAGGCAAATAAACCTGTATCATGAATATGTTTCACAATTCACACTCTAATCATTCTCAGTCTTTGCTCTAGATTCACTCATGTCTTTGTGTCTGTGTGTGATTGCATTCCCAGGAGGGTGTATCAGGGTATACAGTGCCATCTCCATGCTTGGAGTATTTATATCCCCCCCCCTATCCTTCCTTTCCTCCCACCGCACAGGAAAGTGATCTATTTAAAAGACCATCTGCAAATACCATCCAGGGCACCGTAACGCTCCCAATATAACCTCGCCGCGCAGCCAGCTGAGGGGTCCGGTCAGCGGACTCAGTCTGAGCTGTAAGGGGTGTGACAGGCTCCCACTCTGCTCTCTGGACTTGTGTTTTCTTCGATGTTTGGATGGACACCATGATGAGAGGAGAAGATTCGGAGGAAGTAGAGATTGACTTGGGGGACTCCAGTGAGACTGATGAATTTGATAATGGGGAGGAACCTCAGATGCTGTGGAGGGCCCCTCCTGCTCCAGAAGAAGAGGAAAACATTCACACGTCTGCGCTCGTAGAAATCAGTGATACCAAACCTCTGATTAATGTCAGAGACCCTCGAGGAATCAATGACTGTCTCAAGGTATTGCATTTTTCAAAGCAGCAGCTCTATCAAACTTTGTTTTTCTGATTATTTTTGCATTTGTCACATGCACATGAAAACCAAAAGACTGATAGCACTGCCCTCCAGTGGATATCACTTATTTTTTTTTAGGATGAATAAAGATCCAACATGACTTGGGGAGCTCATCTCTGTAGCGTCAGCACCACCTTCTCTTTGTGTCTCCAGGTGACATTTGAGGATGTGATTGCTGAGCCGCCGCCGGTGCGCAGTGGGGACAGAGTGTGGATCTGGAGTCACGCCCTGTTTGAGGTGTCAAGGGTTTGGATCTACAGGATAGTCACGGTGCTTCTGGCCGTTCCCGTGTCAATAATCTCTGGTGTTCTCTTCGCCATCTTCAGCTGCTTCCACATCTGGTATGTTTGGAACACGTCCTCCTGCACATATTAAGGGGACAACATTTTGTCCCTCACTTCAAGTTTTGGTTCAATTTAGGGTTTGAGAGGAATGATTTTAAAAAAAAAATGTAAGTAAGTATATAATTCGGATTCCACCACATTGAGAAATATGTTGAAATGAAAGTCTTTTCGTGGACTTACAGCAATGTTTGTGTCACTGCTGTGGGAAAAGAGGAATTGTGTAAAGGCTGGAAAGAACAAAGAAGGGCTCATATCCTGATTTGACCACAAAGTTAAGACATACTAAAACTATAGAAAGATAGAATTCCCACAGTTTTGGGAAGGTAGAAGATTTTCTGCCTACACTGCATCAGCAATTAGAAGGACATTTAAGTGGCTCCATAGCTCAAAATGTGCCTGGGAGATTTTTTTCTCTTTATTCTGATTTTTTTTGTAATTGTTTGTGTTTAATTCCATGACAGGATGGTTGGTCCTTGTGTCCAGTGCCTCTCTATTGGCACACGATGGCTGCAGAACTTATGGAGCATTGTGCTGGACGTCATAGTGCGCCCTGTCTTCTTGAGTGCTGGGAGATGCTGTGGAGGCTTCAGCATTCACTTGGCCAAAGAATGAGACTCACACATCCAGACAGGGATCAAACGTCATGTGCACTGGTGTTCTAGGACTTGAGCCCAAGTGGGCATCGATACTGGAATCTTTAAAATTATGTTTTATTGCAACCACAGATAGAATTGCAAAGTCCAACAGTGTCTGCTTTCTTTTCTAATGATTATAAAATGTTTTTTGACCATTTTAAACAATAATACGGACCTGACGCAGTAACATAGTGATGCAAAGCTCAATTCATGCGTGTGAAATTGCTGCCATGAGGCCAAAAAGAGGATCGGAGTTGTAGTTGGGTTACGACTCGGGATGATATTTAAACTTTGAAGTAATTTCAGCATAATATGTAATCCAAACACAATTTAATCTTTTTTGTCATGATATTTGGGTTTGGTGTCATATTTTGTTCATTTTCTACATTTGGAGTATAAGCTCAAGGAACGAAATTGTATAACTACTAGACCCTTATTTGAAAGTTTTCCTGTGTTTAGTTCCATAGAAACGTGTGCTTAAAGATCTATTCTTAATAGAGGAAGTGGCAGCTGAAGCTATGGATTAAGTATGTTTTTCTCTTTTTCCAGAATAAGACACAATAAAAGTGTTTAGATCTCTAAAAACAAATCATTCGTCCTATTGTTTTAATCTTAAAGGTGCAATAGGTAAGAATTGTATTGAAATGTATTGAAAACAATTGAAAACATTTTAAAAAATGACAAAGTGGGCGGCTGTAGCTCAGTGGGTAGAGCTGAGGAGTAGTGACTGGAAGGTCGCTGGTTCGAATCCCTACCTCCCCTGAGTTACAAGCCGAAGCATCCTTGAGCAAGATGCTGAACCCCAACACTGCTCCTGATGTGCAGGTGGCACCTTTGTGGCAGCCACTGCCATCAGTAAGGGCCCTGCGATGAGCTGGCGACTCATCCAGGGAGTACCCTGGCCTTCGCCCATAGAGTCACTGGATTTGGCTCCAGTACCCCTGCTCCACCTTGAAAAAAGGTGGTATAAAAGCAGTAACATCACCCGCGACCTGCATGGATAAAGCGGAAGAAAACGAAACGAAACAAAGCTAACCTAAAATTATTATTATCAGAGTCTCATTTTGAGTGACCGCTGCAAAACCCCCCCTACATTGACCAGTGTCTCAGCAGCGAGAAGCTAATCCATCCCCGAACAGCTCCATCTCTGAGTTTTCCAGAGTAGTGTCAGTGAGATCAGGTCAGGGAGGGCAATCTTTGTTAATGGAAGCAACACAGTCATGAGGTTCACCTTAGCAGGGTTAAGAACTTTACATCCAACACTGTAACATTTTGGTTGTGTGATATCTTAACCACCGCTGTGCTGGCAAATCTGATGTTTTCTGTGTGTGCAGGATGTGTGAAACTGCATGTGGAACTATGAGAATGAGGTCACAGTATCCCACAATGTCACGTGATGCAACCACAGCTTTCATTTGCAGCAACAGCACGCAGGTAAAAAGGCAGAGCGGCTACAACAGGCTCAAGTTTAGCTGAAAAACAAGAGACAGGTCTATGTTTACCACCGTGTGACTGTGTCATGAAACTTTCAACAAACTGAATAAAGGCATTTCAGGTTTTTGGCAGACCAAGAGCAGGAGCAGAGTGCGCTTTAAGTCAGTAAGGGCCTTCTCTGTTTCGTTGGTCAGTCTGTCATGTGCACAGAGAATTTTACCATGGATCATGAAAGAGAGGGGTGCTTCTCTTTCTGAATAATTTGGGATCCATTGTCCACAATGTGATGTAATTCCTAAGAAAGTCATTGCTTCTATGCTTTTTGGAGAGAGGGATTTGGGCTCTGCTGTGATCACATGTCCAAGATATGTTACACATGTGAGCAAACTGCAGTTGAGATAAGCTAGCTTTGTGTCCATTGTGAGCTAAATGTTTAGGCAACACAATGGTCGTGGTCATCCTTGTAACAGCACCAGGCCACTCGGGAGATGTAAATCTTGCAAATTGCCTCGCAACATGCTGTGGAATACACCTGGAGACTCACAATAGCCTCCTCGGCAGCGAGTCCAAGCGTGTCCTTTTTCGTTATGTTGAAATGCGTTTGACTGTACTTCTCACATACGATTATATCTGCAACTCTTCAGTGCTTCCATCAGCAGCCAGGTCTCCTCCCTGTGCTGCTGCTCCTTCATGATCAGGGTGGACAGGAGCAGGTAGAGGAGGAAGACCGGAACCAGACAGGGGGTCCAGCCAGAATTGGTTCCTTGATTTGCGTACATCAGTCAAAGAGGGATACAATGTGTTAGTTTGTTCATGTGTATTTTGTACATTTTATGCTTGCCTTTCCCAGTCCTTTTCCTGATTTTGTAACATGTCAATTTGTTTCTTCCCAGAGGAAAATTTTACTGCTCAAAGCTTGTTCCTTTATGGCTATGGAGCTGTAAAGGAGCTCAATAAGAGTTCTCATTTCAGTCTCGTTGTAGTCTTTTTTGGTCTTAAACATTTCTCATTTGTTTCTCCTAAAATTCCTTAGGAGCAATAGGTGAGACTTGAGACTTTACCGCTTAAACCTTGCTCCTTTCCAGCACTGGGGAGACATTCTGAAACTTCATTGAGAGCTTGATGAGATCTCCTTTGAAACTTATAGCTAAGTTGAGATTTTCTGCACCTGTTTCTCAGGAGAAACAAGTGAGAAACAGGAGAAATCAGCCACAGCCTCACTTTGGTCTCACATAGATCTCATAGTTGTCTAGGAGAAATGAATGAGACACTACTGAGATCTCTTTTCCAATTTTCGTTTCCTCTGGGTTACTTCCCTTCTCCCTTGCTTGTTTTTTAACCTCTCTCTTTTTCTCGCCCTTCAATGCTCTCTATCCGTCCAGTCATCCATTATCTTCCACTTTTCCGAGGTCGCGTCACAGAGGAAGCTGTTGTAATAAACCGTAAGGTTATAGGTCAATGCATGAAGCATAACAGTGCAAGGTAATGCAAGGTAACAATATGCATGGTTTAATGCAAATGATACATTTTGCTATTACACATATCAACAATAAGTTTCGACGTTATGAAGTTGATGCACTGTGTTCTAAAGCTATCTGCTGAAGTTAGCATGCTAACTAGCTTGCCCCAGCCCAGTCCAACTACTTCTGTGCTTGTGGTGTACAGTAAAGAACACCAACACAACCAAGCTCCCGGTCCAGACTGCTAGCTGCATGGCTAACTGAGCTAACGAGCTAATGGCAGCTGCAGTTTACCAGTTAGTGCCCTGTTTGTTTTAGGTATGAATAATTATGTTGCAAATTCTTATATCCCGCACCTTTAATGCAAACGTTGTTGCCAAGTTGTGTACATAATAACTTGTATTTTATATTTGTTTGTAGAGGCAGCATTCAGTAATGTTTCTTTTTGTCACTTTGGGGTGTGGATGGAATTGAATAAATGTCCATCATATAACGTTACCATGCACCAATGTGCTGACTATTTAATGTGCAGTAAGGCACTTTCGTTTCAGCAGTGTGAAATGCCTGCTTCTGTCTTTGTGGTTTTGACTGTAGCCACATGGCTGTCATCTCCGCCACTCTGGCTTTATTATCTCAGCTTCAGCCTGCTCCGTCAGTCAGACACCAGGACCATGGCTGAAAGTAACGAGGAGGAGCTGCTGATCAGCGAAAGCATCACTGTGGAGATTAACTTGAACGACAGGGACCCCAAGCAAATCACTGAGGGTGTGGACAAGGTGCAAATAATCTGTTGGCGTTTTTGTTTATAGAGCTTTAATCTTTTATAGAACAATCTTGGTAGATGATTAAAAACTTTCTAGTAGTTAGCCCGGAAGTTTAACAGAGTTAAGTAAGTTTTAAAAGACGAGTTCTTTGATTGTTTTGGTGAAGGTAGACAACTGTACAGCCTGTTCCTTTAATCCTTAAAGGGGTGGTTGACACTTTTATTAATATACTTTTATTTGGAGAGGGTTTAAAATAATTAAACATTGATGTGTACAACCAGCATAAATATCTGTTTTCAGACACAATGTCTTACTTAGGATAACCTTCAGTCTTCACATTATATGAATATAATTTTATGTACCTGGGGTCTCAGGGTGAGATCTGTGTATTTGTATGCACGGCTGGATTCTGCCTGGAGTAAATGGGAGCAGCAGGTTTATTTGTGATTTGTACTGACCCTTCAAACCTTTATGACCAAATACTGTCGATCAGTGAACCTTTTCTGTGTGCTCTAGGTCGACTTTGAAGATGTGATAGCAGAGCCTGCCGGCGTACGCAGTGTGGATTGTGTGTGGAAATACAGCTTCAAAACCTTCACAGTGTCAAAGCACTGGGTTTATCGTGGCCTGACTGCCATCTTTGGCTTACCTTTGTCGCTGCTCTGGGGCTTGCTGTTTGCTTTTCTGTCATTCTTGCAGATCTGGGTTGTTGCGCCCTGCATTAAGAGCTTAAAGTTTGAGTTCCAGTGTCTGTGTCAACCCCTCTTGCAGGTCACGAAGACCGTTGTTCGCCCAGTGCTCAAAATGGTGGCGAAGGTATATGGCAGTGTGAAAGGGATGGTACGAAAGGAGGCTTGAGAGCAGCACAGCTGCGCATAGAAACTAATCTGGACATTTCGCCGACTTTCAGAAGATCCATGAAGCAGAAACAAACAGAAACAATATTTCAGTCAGATTTATAACAGTCATTATTTTTGTTTGTTTGTCATAATTTTGAGCTGATTAAGTGTCTACAGTGATGTCTTTTTCTTTTTTTTTACTTATAATGTATAAAAAAATTCTGAAAATTGTCCGAACAAAATGTATCTCTTTTTACTCTATATTGACCAAATTTAAAGGTCCCATTATGTTGAAAGTGAGACTTCCCTGTCTTCTTTGATTATAAGTCTAAGTGCTATATCATTACTGTTAAAGTATCAAAATGCTCAGTCCACTGAGGAGTACATACAAGACATATTCAGAGACTGTGCCTTCAAACGAGCTGTCAGGACTTCTGTAAGGTTTTGATGTCACAACTGTACAGTCACCACCATCAGCCACGCCTCCAACACAGGCGTGGTTGCAAAAAACATCGCCAGAGCTGATGTAGAAATGTGATGAGTGGTGCCTGCTCAGACCTGTGAGAGCTGACCAATCAGAACAGACTGAGCTTTGGGGGGGGGGGGGTTGTCTTAAAGAAATAGGCACTTGAATAGAACATACAGACAGAAGGTGAATAGAGGCATTGCAGCAAAGAACAGGATGAGTTAAATATTGTTGTTTTTGCATATTAAAGGGTGTGAACATTTAGACACCCAAAATAAAAGCAGAACCTCGACTATGAGCATCTAAAATTGTACATAACAAAAATACTGTCTCCCAAATACCATGATAGAAACACTTAAACCTGTGTAAATGTAGTGGTTGTGCCAAATGTTAGACTTTGATAACACTTATAGGGACTTCATATTATTGTACAATACCCTCTTTCACCTTTACTGCTCCCTACGGTTGTTATCTGAGCTGTATGTTGCTCGACAACTTGCTAGGCTATATAGAGAAGTTACAGTAATCTGCACACAGACCTAATGAGGCAAGAACGCACATTATCTAATTCAGACACTGAAATTCTTCGTTGTACAAGCAGTTGGCATATTGTGTCAAATAGAACAGAACAAGAGACAGGGGAGACTCATTGTTTAGGATATCGAGGTGTCCACAAGGGGGAACCATTATTCCAGACAAAATGTGCTTCAGTGTGCCTAAAACCTGACGGCCTTTCAAGCACCTTCCACCAAGAAAAAGAGGAGATGGAGTTGATAAAAACATGACATGTTAACACAAACAAGTAGCAGTGGAAAGTTTTTACAAAGTGAATTTCATAATACATCATGGCAGACAAACACTGTTTGATGTGCAGCACACGAAAGCCTCCTGAAAAACATGGAAACCAGCCTCAGTGTGGTAAAATGCATTCCTCGTGGGTTTTGCTTTGTTGATGAATTTCAATGGAGATGTTTGAAATAAACCAAACCTTGAGGGTGGATATTATCTTAATAACCTTATATATCATTCATGCATACCAACATTGTGATTTAACCGACCATAGAATTTAATTATATAACCTTAAAATACTTTTTGCACAAAGC
Organism: Sparus aurata; assembly: GCF_900880675.1. Classification (NCBI taxonomy): domain Eukaryota; kingdom Metazoa; phylum Chordata; class Actinopteri; order Spariformes; family Sparidae; genus Sparus; species Sparus aurata. The sequence goes on from NC_044192.1 coordinate 18,346,135, forward strand.
ATCGTTGCTTTAAGGAGCAAACAATCATTACAGTAACTGGATTAGAGATCATTTGCACAGAACAAAGACATTTTTGTAATCTGAAAAACTCTTTCTTAAAATATTTTGCTTTGTGGAAGGGATCTCCCCATGCAAAATTAATATGATTATTGTGATGATTATATTTGCTTGAAGGTCAGGACAACAACTGTCGCAGACTTTTAGATTTAAGGCTGAAGCAGGGAAGCATACAAACAACAACTCTTCATGGATATCTTCATGGCTGTTTATACAGGAAGAAGGGGGGTAAATCTGGAATTGCTGAAGCCTACATTATATGAGAAATATTTCATGTGCAGGATTCTGGTGCAGAGGAAGGAAAGCCGAGGGCACACATCCATTACGATTGGAGACATTTTGTTCTGGTCTTTGTTATCACAGGATGCAGGGCATTTTCAGGACAGGAGGTTTACATTGTCTATTTAGCTCAATTTAAAACATGTTGCAATGGGCCGCCGCTGCAGATCATTAAATGCCTGAAAAAGTGGGGGATTGCCAGGTTACTCAACTACAGGAAGCCTGGTCGGCTTTCAGCTGGCTCTTCAGTGTCCAAGTCCCCCCGTGCTGGATGTGTGTGTGAGGCTCCTCTGGCTGCTCTCGTTCTTGATGACGTAAGTGGCTGAGCTGCTCTTGTGCCGGCATGGTCGATCGCAGCTGCAGGTGGAGGCTGTCAGGTACTGTCTGCAGCAGCAGAAGAAGCAACGCGTCAGGTCCTGGAACAGGTGACCGGCAAAGAACATGTAGATCCAGGGGTTACAGCAGCTGTTGAGGCTGGCCAGCAACATGGCGATGATGAAGGCCATGTCTGTGGAGAGACACAGAGAAGAGCAGTTTTTTTAGTACTTTTCAACTTTTCAAATTTTGCAGAAATTCAGCTTTTTCCAAAAAAAAATTAACATTCAATCAAATGGGAAAAGCTTCAAATCCTCTTCAAAACTCATCGACTTTCAACCTCATCTTGTTCCTCATATTTATTAGTAAGACTGTCGATGTCTACATTGTTAATTTTGGCTGCAAATCACATGAAAAGATCAAAACTGACAATGAGCTGATTCTTCAAGCATTTTCTGTGGAGCCAGCGTATGATATTTTTTATTGTTCAATGACACAGAGCTGCATTGTTGTTATAAATGATCAAAAACACATCAATGACCATGTCACACTGGGTGACATGTTCCTTTATTGCTATACACGTTGCCATTGGAGTTCATTTTGAGTAAATCCCACAACCCAATTGTTGGTATTGTACGTTTCCATGTTGTAACAATGCTGTGATGAGAGTCTGGTTTGGTTAAAGCACAAAAACCACTTAGGGTCAGGATAAGATCATGTTTTGGCTCATAGTTCTTGGTTTTGTCACCACAAACACAGCAAGAAAATGCTGTGACCTCTCCTTAAAAATATTCAGTGTTGTCACCACAGACACCGTTGGAAAATGTCTCAGTGTTTCATTAAAAATACCTGGTTTTGTTGGTTGAAACATGCTGGTGGAGCGGTCTCTAACAGTGGTCTTTCACTTGGCAGCCGTCTCAAGTATCTGTCACAAGTGTCCCGAGTAACATTGCCTAAAAACCTTTTTCAGGAAAATGAAACTCTGTATTTCTGAGTCATTTTTTTTTTTTTTTTTTTAAAGATTTCCATCTTCAGTAGGAACCAGAGGGTTTGGGGCTGCGTGCCACAGGCTAGGGTGAAGAAGTCATAAAACAATGCGATGTAGACTACTTCATGGAATTTGTTGACAAGACACAAAATTATAAATTACTGCTAGCCTTATCCTTAAAAGAAAACTTGGCTATGACCCACAACCTGTCCAGGTTATACCCTGTTCTTCCTTAGTGCATGCTGGGACAGGCTCCAGCCCCCTGCCTCCATGAATAGGATAAGCGGTTTAGAAAACGAATGGATGAGTGGATCTTTCAAAAGGCTCAAGTTTTTCTCCATTCCAGTAAGATGTGATCACCTGGTTGTGGGCTAAAGCTCAGACTCAGTGTGTTTGTGCTTTGTTTGATCTTTTGAGCAGCACTTTAATGTGTTTTTAGGCATCAGGCTGTAGGGATGCCAATGTCAGCTTGTCCCTTAGCTGGTTGGTCTGTTGTTTGGACCATTTTTTCCATACTTAAAGGTTGACTCACACATTGAAGTGTGTTTTGGGGAGTACTGCTACATATGTGAAAAAAAGTAGTATAAAGTCCTTTGTGGCTTCAGGGGAATAAATATGATCTGATAAATTGTCTCCTGTGATGTTACCCAGTGGCTATGTTGCATTGTGGGTAATGTAGTCACCAGGTTTTTGAAAACGCTGTCCAATAGTCTAACATTGCTTGCCATAACACTGTCTGATTCATCATGCACTGTATGCACTGTATAAAAACAAATACTCAAAAACTAATGCTGCAGAACCGCATTCTTCTTCCTTTTCAAAAACTGGCACCTGCATTACCCACTTACATAAAGCTTCCTCTGGAGCCACAAAAGGCTTTATACTATGTGTTTTACATACACAATGGTTCTCCCTGAGACCTGTAAACACACTTGGATGAGAAAAATTGATGGAATTTTCCTTTAAATATGTCAAATGACATTCATCGTCCCCAGAGGAGGATAGATTTTAATCACTTTGATCCACTGACTTTTCATCGTAGTTTCAGTTTGAACAACAGTTTTTTTTTTTTTTTGGTTTATGGCCAAATATTAGTAACGTAATACCCATCAGCTTGTGTTAAGCAATACTTAGGAAACACTAGCATGCTAATGAGCTATTGCAATTGCTGTAGTCTTGAAATCCATGAATCCCTTTTTGTGACTGTTTTGCAGGGAATAAAAAGGTGTGTTAATTAATCTACGTTCCTCCAAGTTAAACTTGAGGTAAAAGTGAGTGTTTGTGCTCTTTTCATTTCTACTTTATAAAGGTCAGTCCACATCCAAGGCAGCTGTGCTTGTATTACACATTATTTACAGAGAAATATATGAACTGACAGGCTGAGGCATTGCAGACAGCCATAAAAAAAAAAAACGTTTGAGGTCATAACTGGAAAAAGGTTGATGGATGCCAAATAAATAGGATTTTAAGCTGCTTTACACAAACATGACAAATGGCTTCGATTAGACGAGGCTGTCCTGGAGGGGGAAATATACGTTATTTTGTCCTTCACTCATTTGATTACATTTCCAATTGTGAGAGGCAAAGAGCAGATTGAAGAAGTACGGCATTTAAATGGTGGAAAGTGGACGACTGCCAAGTTTTTTTTCCTCGTTACTTAATGGGGTGAGAGTGATTCAGTGTGCGTTGTCTTCTTCTCTCCTTGAGTGAAAATGCTGAGCTGTTCCGTTCACGGCGCTCTGATTCTCTTTATTGTGAGAGGTGTCAACCAAATGGCCCGTCAAAAATTATGATCCAGCAGATAAGTCGAACACCCAGTCCAGAGCTCGGAGATTGTTCAGTGCCAAGGGGAGCGCTGTTCTCGTCAGGAGAAATACCAGGAAATGACAGCGTTTGAGTGTTTCTTCTTTTCGAACCTCGACTTACAGAACATTCAGCACTGTCTTGTGCTGCCAGAAATAAAAGACAAACATTCATCTTGGCTGCTTTTCTCTCATATCATGATGTACAACTCTTCCGAGATTGAATTTGGAGAAATGGAAAGAGACTGAGGTTGAAATCAAAGGAAGGACTGTGATGATACTGCCGTCACTATCAAAGATAATTCCGAGGATAAAAAGTTAAGCAAACATTGCACAAAGTTGGCTTCTGCCTCACTATCAGTGGATCCACCGCCGATTGTGAAATGGGATGAAGTTCAGGCCCTGGAAGACAGGGTTCATTTTTTACGTCTTTGAACTGTTTCGGAAATAAGAAACTCACCTGAGTGGAGTCTTTAAATTGCTTTTTCTTTTACGCCTGGGTTTGAACAGAATCTTCCCTTTAAAAAGTTTTTTTTCTAAATGTACATAAATTGTATCCAGAACAGCTGATTTATATGTTCAATCTTCCAGTCAACCTTTTGTGAAACATTCAAGAGTCTCCGATAAAGAGGTCACGATTAGAAGATAGTCAAAGAAATTTAAATCACTTAAAAATGTTCTTCTGAATCTTCTGAATAAATTTTATCCGGAACAACTGATTTATATTTTTAAATCTTCCACTTGACCTTTTGTGAAACTGCTCCAAATCCTGAAAACATACTGAAATATTTTAAATTGACCTTTACTCTCTTCTTCTTTCTTACACACACACGTAAACCATATAATTCCACTTCTGGCTTACCACAGTTAGCTGTTATTATAATTTACTGGTAACAATTACTGATTAGGGTTCAAATCATACGTATGTTCAAGTAATGCCTCACTAATGCATGACTCGTGAAGATTTAATGATGTGTCATGAATTCATGTTGCTCAGCACCGACAAATGATCAAGTCATTTTGTTTTTTACTTTATCAGTTACAGAATGTTCTTCCACAGTGGCTAATGCATTTATTGATATGAGCGCTTAATTGGCTGGAATTCAGTTATATAAATATATTTATATAACTTAATTTATTTGTTGTCTTTTTTAAATCTGACAGTATATATGTATATTCTTTTGTTCTTCCTTTCTGACAGTTTTTTTATGTGTTCTTGTAAATATGACATTTAAACAAAAATACTGCCTCCACTTCGACTGCTGCATGAAAATAAAAGCGCCGTCTGAACGATGGTTGTTTAACAAGTCTGAATTAACTTTTGTTTTGTTTCAGTGTCTGAAAAGGGGAGATCATTTTGATTTAGTGTCCAGTTTACTGAAATAATCCTCCCTTCATGACTTCCAGGAACAATATGGGAGCTGAATTGTGTCTGAGGGAGAAAGTGACAGCTGACTGGTTTTGTTTGGACACTATATTTGGCACAGATCATAAATATGTTGCTAGCAGTGCTGGGTCAGGCATGTGTGAGTGGACCAGTCAGATGAGACTGGGTATTCAGGGGTCCTTAAAGAGACAGGAGCTCAAACAGAGTTTTAATATGTAAAAGTTTGCATCTAATGCTCAGTTTTATTTTTATTTATTATTGCTGTATCAATCCTGCATGTATTATCATGAGTCAAACATTAGCTGTTAGCATTACATAAGTCTATAATTTGATCATTTATTGCACAGTGTTATAGTTTAACTTATTTTACAACTGCCAGTAAAAGAAGAATCTTCTAATGCTATACTGCAACAAAATATATGCATGGTTCTTTCGTTCATTTCACATAAAGTAACATTTTTTGTATTCCTCTATCCATTCCTCCTACACACAAGAAAACATTTGGATTTTCCACAACAGGCAGATACAAAAAAAAAAAAAGCTATAACAGGGTTGCTTTTCATTTTTTTCAGCTTTTTTTGGAGAAAGTCACTCCTCCATAGTTTAGCATTCTAGTTCATTATGAAAATCGAAAGAACTCACAAATGTTTTAAAATGCTAAATGGTAACAGAGGTCGAGTCCATCCACCCAAACAACGCGAGGGCTCCTGATGCAATGTTTGCCCCCTTTCCGATCTGTTATCTGTGCACTGCATGCATTCTTGGCTTTAATGTGTTTGTTTTCCTAGTTTTATGCGAAGCTGCTTGGAAGAGGACCAAAACAGAAAGATGATTAGCTTGGCTGAGTCTGGCCTTTATCTGAATCTCTAGATGTCCTCTCCCTTGCTCTTGTCCTCTTTAATGAGTAGATGTGAAGGGTAAATCTGAAAAATCAGCTAAATTATATAAACCAACACTGGGAGGCACATAAAGGAGCTCTTTGATGTCCTCGTACATTTACTCTCCCACTGAATTTCCCCCCAAACTGATAAGTGACACTCCCATTCATGTGTGCTCACAGAGGAAGTCTGAAGTTAAACGCCATTGTGTTGCCTTGGAAGTGGAGGGGCCTGCTCATGCATTCCCAGGCATGCTCTGTGAGGTGGGAGAATGACACACTTGGTGCTGAAAACATCACAGGGTTTAAATTCACACTTATAAATCTTAGGCGAAGGTGATGCTCCACTGTGTCACTGAGCACTTGGCACACTATGAACAAAGAGGTGACAGTCATTTACCTTCTCTTGGTGCTGCAGGGTCCCATGCAGACCACATCTGGACAAAGAAGAAGGGAGTCCAGCACATTATGTAGGCGACCACCACCACAAATGTCATTTTCACTGTGCGGATCTTCGCTTTTGAAATGAGCCTCACGCTGCTCACACGGGTGAGGGGGAGAGCGCCTTTGGAGGGCCTTGCAGTCAGAGCCAGGATGTGCTCCCTTCTTGTTTTCAAATTGAAATTCTGCCATATTTTGAAACAAATCAAGCCATAGCAGACGCTTAAAATCGCCACTGGGAAGATGTAAATGCTGAGGCTCATCCATGTAATGTAAGCTTTGGCTCCCCACGGCTGCACAAAGTCCCCCCAGCAGTCATACACACCGTCCCCCACCTCCTTCAAGGAGAATATGTAGGCTTGAGGGGAGCTGAATATCAGGCTGAGCATCCAGGAGGCGACCACGCACAAGCGATCGTTCCTCTTGTGCACGGAGCGGAGAGGCTGGCAGATCGCCAGGCACCTGTCGATGGACATCAGGACGAGCATGTAGGTGGATGCGAACATGCCCACGACCTGGAGGTATTTCACCAGCCTGCACAGCAAATCCGGTCCATAGAAGCGAAATGTGATATCCCAGATGAGCTGCGGTAAGACCTGAAACACTGCAACGACGAGGTCCGCGATGCTCAGGTGCTTCATGAAGAAATACATCCGAGACTGGCTGTGCTTGGTGGCGTGGATAGCCCACAGGACGCACAGGTTGCCGGTCAGAGCGAGCAGGAGCACCAGCACCAGGACGGCAACTTCCACTTTGGCCACCTCTTCGTTTCGCTTCAGAGGATTCACTGTCGTGTTTCCTAAATGACTCTCATTTCCACGGCTTAAGTTGCTCCATGAAACGTTCTGCGCCCAACTATTCTGCTCGCGTAAAAAGTCCTCCATCGTGCGTAAAAGCGCCACTTCGGCGCAGCCAGCGGTCACATCACAACACAAGAGTCAGGGTCGCTTTCAGCTGTTTGGACGTGTTGTCTCCCTGTCAGATTTTCCTACAGCTCACTCCATTAAAGTTGTTTTTTTGAGTTGCCCGCAGTTAAATCGGTGCATAATCCAAAAGAAGCGCCCATGTCTGCAGAGAAACAAAATGCAACTGTTTTATTGAAAAATCTTATTAACTACACACACATCTCAAGACTTTGGACCATCCAAACTTTTAAATGAGCACACAACCATATCAAGTGATTTTGTTACCTTTAAAACGATCCTCCGGGAAGTTGTTTCTGGACCTCTCAGCCCCTCATCCCTTGCTGCATCCAGATTGATGTCTGCTTTGCTGAAGCTCTGTATCTAACAATCTCAGTAGCCCCCGCCCCTCATGTTATTTTCCTCTGAGGGAAACTGTCTGAATTGAGTATGAGCAGACTGCGCCATATAACTCTTTCTCCCTCTCTCCCTGAACATTGAGATATAGTTCTCACTTTGACAGTGCCTTCTCCCTCGTAAAATCTAACAACATCTGGGCGATGCTTTTAGTATCTACATGATTAGAAGTGATTCTTTGTTTGACTCAAAAAAGAGGAAAATTCCATTCTGTTCTTAAAAGAGCCACTTGTTTTCCATAGAAAGCCACCAAATATGGAAAAAGATGCTATCTGGAACTGGAACAGTGTGCTTTGGTTAAACGAAATTACATCTAAGACTGTGATGCTGTACTGTAAAGCGGTTCTTCATGCACAGTCAGGACCAATCAGGGTTGATTACAGGTGAAGTCAAATAGCTTAATTCAAGTGTGACACTGCTGTGAGTCACCAAACTGATGTGATTGATTGCAATATCAGTGCCATATATAGTGTCCAAACAAAACCAGTCAGCTGTCACTTTCTCCCTCAGGCAGAATTCAGCTCCCAAATTGTTCCTGGAAGTCATGAAGGGAGGAATCTTTCAGTAAGCCGGACACTAAATCAAAATGATCTCTCCTGTTTCAGACACTGAAACAAAAGATAAATCAGACTTGTCAAACAACCATCATTCAGATGTTTCTTTTACTTTCATGCAGCAGTCAAAGTGGAGGCAGTCTTTTTGTTTAAATGTCATCTTGTATTTGACTAAAAACTCCTTATTTCTTCACTCACATCCACCTTAAAGTAGTCTTGTTGTTGTTGTGTCATTCCATTTGCACAACATCCTCACCATAACAAAACTTTTTTGTATCCACACATATTTCAGAAACTACCATAAGCAGGTTACATAAATAAACTATTAATATCTCTTAATTTTTGCTTCATTTTATATAATGTTTGTATTTCTGATTTTGTTCAGCCACATAGAGGCAAAAGCATTTTATTGTTCCCAACCTCAGCTTGAACTCGTGCAGTCACATGTAAGTTGTTAACACCTTTGTTCCTTTTATCTGACACACTCAGTCGGACACATGCAGGTGCGGTATTGTCAGCTATTTGTTCAAGTGAATAGCCTTAAAGACGTCTTGTTGCATGCACGCTAGATACAATCTGACCAGACATGTTGAGAGATAAATGAGTCTCTTTTTATTCCCAGAATACAAGCTTGTGTTTCTTCACACAACAGCAGTGACCTACTGCACGGATGGCAAACACTCAAACACTACAAAATAAAGTGCTGCAAACGAAGAGGAGTTTCTTTTGTTCAACTTGAAAGAAATGACTATTTTCAAATAGATCATGAATAACTAGAAAGAGGCTCAAGGAGAAAGTAAAACGTCTTGATGTGGATAATTGAGTGAATTACAAGCTGATGCGCTGATGCTTTGAAGTAGTTGTTGGCATCACATCCATCTGTGGGTCAGATGAGATAACCGTATGCATTAACACCTTGTAACTCACACCACATGTTCCTAAAGGTGCTGTAGGTTGTATCTTCAGTGCTGCTCCTCAAATGAAACTAGAATGAATTCAAACTGTTTTGCTTTGCTTAATCAGCACTCACCCTCAAGTGAAGGACTTAGGAATACCTCATTAAATTAGTCTTGATTGGCTAAGCACAAAAAAGTGTCTTGTATGCAGATCCAGGGAATTACTATCTTTTTCAATTAAATGGCACGTGATGATTTCACAGTTTTTTTCACTCTATTCCCTGAAATTGGAAGATTTTGTTGTTTTAGTAAGAAATAAGGTGAAATCCAAGGTGAGATGAGGAAGTATGGGACAGAAGATTTAACAAGAAGCCAAAAGTGAAACCATGAATTGTATGTTTTTTCTTTCTGAGCCATGGATCTTTTTCAAAAGTGAAAAGCAGAAGAGCAGAATGAATGGCCCCTTATTCAGTATTCCAGAACACATTTCCCTGAATAAATATAAGAGAGTGTGAACTGTGTAAAATACATGTCTGGTGAAAAAAGCATCCACCATTCAATAAAAAGATGTGGAGATTGCACGAAAACATACAGTGTCACACGAGGTGTAGTCCTGAGGTGTGAAGTCCCTATAAACATGTCTGAAAATAGTTTCTGTTTATAACAATGAATACAATCAAAAAGTTAAAGTTTGGAAATATCATTCTCAGGTATTTCTGATTGAGAGTTTACACACAAAAGCTCATTAAGACTGAGGTTGTGGTTTGATCAGTTTTCGACAGTGCCCTTGAGATATGAATGAGCAACCCAACGAGTATCATCCCTTTTTGATGCAAAGCCTCTGGAATGGTGCATGTGTGTGTGTTACATTTCCCTGACAGAGCTCAGACAAAAAATCTTTACCGAAATTGGCAACATTTTACAATAAGGGACACAAAAAGGTGAGTAGTTATTAAGAAGCAATTCAGGAATGAATCAGGAACCACTTAATAATAATTAAAGATCTGTTAATGAGCAATTCCTGAATAACTGTGAATTGAGGAATATATAGTAGATAATGATGAGTTACTAGAGAACAGACTGGGACATACTATAATAATTAATTATTAGGTAATGATAAGTTCATAAACATCTGTGAATCATCGTACTCATCAATCATCTTACTGTAATGTGTTACACAGAAATCTTTCATGTGAAAGCAAAAACTGCTTTTCTAACTTTGGCCAAAAATTTTGAGTTCATTTACGATCCAACCACTCAAAATTATGAATAAGAAAATGAAAAAGGTCTGCAGGGCTTTTAAACTATTCTGACATCACACAACCTCACACAATGCAAGAAGCACCGACATGCACGCAACCTAACAAGATAAGAAAAAAAGGCTGTTATTGAATTCATGTGGTTGATTACATTAAACTAAAATGACTGCAAGACCCCTAGCAGCCGCTTCATCTGTTTACGCCTCAGGCCAGCTGTGAGTGTGTCGGCCAGAAGTCTGTGCAAAGTTTTCATCATTCATTCAAAAGCACTTGAAGACGTCACTGATTTGTCACATTAGGTGTCAGACACTGTACAATGCTTTAATGAACCTTATACCATGGCCTCATTCATTTTTTCTTTTACGAACAACACAAAACATAAAAACAGCTTGGTACATAAAGTTGCACTGGACTCTGACAAAGCTTTAGCAGTCTGTTCTTTTGTGTACATATTTTAGCAGAAACTGCTAATTTGTAAGATGCTTTGACACCAACACCCACAAACAAGTTATGAAAAGTTATTTAAACCCATTGCAAAAGAAGTTTCAGCAACATAAACGTCCAAAAAAACATTTGAATGCGAGGCAATAACAAATACTCATAGGAGATACATTTTAATGTGACATTTCATTAAGAAGAGCTGAAGACTGGGGAATACTTAAGAAAATCTCCCAATTAAACCGTCTCCTCTCCAGCTCCTGCCTCCTCTCACACCGGGGTTTAACATTCATTAAAAGGCTCGTCATGAAAATAAACCTGCCTCAAAATGATCTGGCCAGTAATTATTTTTGTACGAAAAACTATTAATTTTTCATTTGGGAGATAATCCATCCTTAAATGAGATAGGTGAATACTAATAATGAAGATCTACCAGACACGATGACGCATAAGCAGTCAATCTGTTAGGAGGAGTTAAGGATGATTTATTCCTTAATATTTTCCTCTGTGGACTAAAAAATGTATCATATTTATCAATTCTAACAAATGTATCCAGCATCTAAAGGAGTTTGCAGACAATAGTTCAACACATTTTTTAAAATTGGTTACAGATCTTTTCAGATTAGACGACAACCCCTTTTAACAACGATGGGATTGTTTTATGATTGTCACTCGTTTTTAAGGTACAGGTGTTATGTTTTGATAATGCAAATGTTTCAAACCCACAACCTAATATAACACGGAATCTTCCAATTTTTGATGTGGAAATACTTAAAGTAACAGCTTAAAATTCATATCAATGATACAGTATCTTGTAGGTTGAATGCTGTCTGTCTCAGTCACTCTGACCTCCATCACTCGTTTTCTGCAACCATTTAACTCCAGTGAGAGGGTATAACATCACGGTGCATAACGCTTTACCACACTAAGTCATGCACTGTACCAGTTACCACTGATTTGGTGAAACTGGATCAGATTTATGCTTTGCCTCAATTCCTTTTCTGTTTTTTGAAAGCAACCTGTAACTGCTGCATATTGTAGATACAAGTTGGCTCTTCTAGCCTAGCAGACGCTGCCGACACACAGCAGCTGTGGACCGCCACAAGGAGGTCTATGCAGTGTGTACAGACATCATAACAGAGATGAACGTAATGTAAGGGATGCTGACGGAGGAAACTCAGAAGAAAAAAGTGACTGGCCCTCAGAGTTACTCAGCAAGAGGCAATCGCCAAATTGCACAGAATCTCAATTTCTACATAATGTTGCTTTAACTGAAATCTTATCTTAAAATGAAAACTTTTCAAGCACTTACACACACAAAAATCTAATTTAGGGGTCATGTGAACTGTTATTAATGTTTTATTATTGACCTCTAATCATTGGAAGAGGGTTCTGTTGATTGGCTGTTTGAATTCTATCTGAAAAATGTCTTGTAAATGACAGAGAGGAGGCAACAGTTGTTTACTCACAGACCTCAGCGGCTAAAATACAGATCCAGCTAGGTCTCTAGCAGATGGAGACTAGAATTAATCCATACCGAATCTCTAAGACCCAAACATGCGTGAGACTGGCTGTACTTAAACCACATCAGATACCATATTACATTCCAGTTATTCCTTCTTTAACAAGCAATATATATGCTTGCTTTCGTCATGCAGAAATTCTTTCAAAACTCAAAGAAACCAACCTGGAAATAGTTATAAAACTAGAAACAAGGCCTACACACAATACACTGTACTACCTTTGTGGAAAAAGACACATGTGACTCACATTTTTAGCCAGCAATCATTCTATGACACTACAGCTTTTCACAATAATCTCAATGGTCTTCCCAAAATATTGACCAGATGACAGATTAAACTCAGAACATCTTTCCCATCCACGGATTGAGTTCAAATCAGAGCAGATCTGTGTGTGGGCACGATCCCATACAGAGGTCATAATGTTCCCACAAAGAAGACGTCTGCAATGGACTCATCTGGGATTTTTTGTTTTATAATATCCATGACTAACATATACATAACTCTGCCTGTCTTAATTGCAACGCAGATTATTTAGAAGGAAGTGAAACTGAACACAACAAAAATTGCCCAAAATCTGACCCATAACCCTTTCTCAAGACAGAAGACAGAACACAGGCACAGAAATCTTTAGAAATGTGGTTGTTTTTACGATTGTACAATAGCAAAAATCTAAAACATGCACATTTGTATTTATTTTTTTATTGGATTGAAACTTGCCAGAGCTGCATTACCAAATATGTTCTTCAAACAATCTAATCGCTGACTACACGTTAAGCTTTATATAGTCAGTTATCTGGTTTGACTTCATTTTAACCTAAACACCACATTCACATTATACTGTAGCGTTTACAATCTATGTAGCGTGAGTATGTGTAATTTTTCCTTTAAAAAACGTAAACACTGTCATGATGAACTGGAAAGTAGACTGTAAAAAATATCTTGTTTCACACTGAAGAGTCCTCAGTATGTAAATAGACAGATCCTGTGTTACAACCCTGTCCACATATAAACTCTGCCTGACACCAACTCATGGACACTTTGGCATCCATATGTACCATCCGTTCATCGGTATATTTTCAAATGGAGCTGCCGTGTTGTGACGGTCGCTTGACTTGGTGATGTAAGCCTGGAGGCGTCCCGCTGTGGGAATGAGGTTCACCACAATGCAACAATAACAAGCCCGTGTGTTGGTACAGCTGCCCCGTGGTTTCCGTGCACTCACACAGGTATAAACCAGCAGTCACTCTCTTGTTCCTAACCTGAAGCATGTGTGTGGTGGTGGTGGAGGGGTCAGAAATCACATGCAGAACTAAATCATGTTAGCGTGACTAACACAAGGTTTGTGTGAACACTGCCAACCAAAGCGAACGCTGTCTCTAAAAGGCAATCTTTTTTCACTTAAACGTTCCTGTTGTGTGTATGATACGTTCAAGGATTGTTGTACAGTTGCTCTCTGGTGCATGTTTTTCACATTTTAGAAATAAGTCTGTGAGTGATAAAAAAAACAAACACTTTTTGTCATGGGCAAAAATAAATGTCTCTAAAACACCTGTTTGTTTTGTTGGCACCTGACACAAGAAAAGTGGTAAACACAATGCAATTCCACTTTTTAATGATGGTTACGGTAAGTGTTTTTGATGGCAAGGGTGACTTCCATTTGTAATGATGCCCAGCGGAGGCAGCTAACATGCGTGCAGCAGCTTCTCTATCAGACTGAGAGGAGGAGAAAATGTGTGAACAGCGAAACAACACATAAACAAACTTTGTGCCCAGAAGATCACATTCTTTTGATAAAACAACAGAAGACAGTCAGCAATGTGTTACACTAACACTGAACTCATAGTCGTAATGTTGTTTGCAATGACATTTGAACATGCTCTGGCTTTTGGCTTCTGCATCATGTAGCTACTTGAGTTGTTTCCAGTGAATCCCTGAATCCCTGAAAGTAACAATGGAAATTACAGCAAAGAAAGCCACATTTAATAGCTATTGATGAACACTTACACAAATCTTATCAAAGATAGGGTTATAAGATAACATAAGAAAACATAAGATAAGATCATCTGTTATTGATCCCCAGAGAGTATTGCAGCAGCACAGAGACAAAGTAGCAAGTGGGTAAGCACACAAAAAAAATGAATTAAGATAGATAAAGGTAAATATACATGAAAATATGATAAAATAGGAGGTAACCACAATTGTCAATAATGGCAAGTTAAATTGACAAGTGATGATATAAGGTGATGTGATGTGATTGGTAGCAGCAGGTTATGATAACACTGGTATTCCTGGAGGTGACACTCAACATTCAAATGTCTTTCTCCAGAGTCACTTCCTGCAATGTATGACACTATTGCTTGTCTTGCTGTGACATTTTAAAATACTTTTTTTGGGGGTGCCGTTTAGCTCAGTTGGTAGAGCGGGTGTCCCATGTACAGAGGCTTTGTCATCGCTGCAGGGGACTCAGGTTCGACGCCCGGCCTGGTGCCCTTAGCTGCATGTCACTCCCGCTCTCTCTCTCATCCTGTTTCCTGTTGCCCCTTCAGCTATTCCGTCAATAAAGCCATAAAAGGTCAAAAAAACAATAATACTTCTTTTGTAAAAAACGGCCATAAAGGTTTCATATTTTTATTGTTGTTCAGTCTCATTTAGCAGAGTGGATTTAATGTACCGTGACCAAAGGGACTATTTTCCAGGAAGTCCCTGTTTCATCTTGTACATTACTTCTGCAGTGCTTGGGGAGAGCAGTGCTGTGATTATCTGTCACAATCAACTTAAATTATCTTGTTTGGCATCATGTGTTTTTGAGAAATCTATGAAACCACAACTCGGGAGAGCCGGTGTGGGACTTTTTTTTTTTCTGAACTGATAAAACTGATAAAACAAAGTGTAGCTAAACACTTCTAAGACTTGACAGCACATGAAGATTTTCTCATTAGATCTTCAAATGTGTGCAAAGATTTTTGGCTCCAAGTGAAAATAGCCATCACATTGTTTTCAGAGCCAACAGTTTCAACAACTGCTCCAGCATGTGGACATCATTTCAAGAAAGAGGGATAAAAGCCAAGTCCACAGAGAATCCTAAAGACAGCAGTGTATACCACTAGCCCCTGGCACTATTCGTAAAGGATAGCATACTACCCGCAGCATCTGTAACATCTGCAGCTGAGCTCTGTTAATGGAAAATCATTGGCATGCATGCAAACAGAGGATCTGTTTGCTACCGTTTGGTGATGTGCCTTTTATGGATGTGTGCTGAGTGTGTGAGCTCATAAATCGCTGGTATAAATTATAGGCACACTGATTCTTTTACCAGGTGAAACTCAGAGGAAAAGGGCTTTGACTTCATCAGACACAAGATCTCCCTCAAATGTTTGGATGACTAGCAAACACTGTAATTTATATTTTCTTGTGCCGTCTAAGCTTAACCGCAGATGTATCCCAGAATCATCATCATTTGTTTATTCGAGGTAAATTTGACTTGACGTGGGATTTACTCCCCCTGAGTACGTTGACTTCAAGGTTGTTCCTTGTCAGACTGAGCTGGAAGGAGTCAGGATTGGCCTCTGCTTGATTGGAATAAACAACAAACAGCATGATTTTGATCAGATTTTAACAAATTGTATAATTCTATGAAGTTGTTGGTATGGCAACATAGAATTGACGGTTGAACACCCCAGGCTGTTCAGGTAATGACTACCTTCCCCCTGTACAGACACTCTTACGCTACATTCAGACCCACTTTAGTCCTGTTTAGCCCTCCATTTTTGTCGAATGAGGCCAGTCAGGTGACATTGCAGGTGCCAGTCCAGGAGAGCTCAGCACACGGAATGCAGGGTCATCCAGCAAATAAATTAAATGAGATCAGCTTTTGTCACATTGCGAGGTGAAGACATCCAGCAAGGGGCTACATTGGCCAATTACATGCATGCACATGCACATTCAGGGTGGATTATTTTGTAATATGAGCATCGTGTTTCTGGTTAAGGACGAAGATAAAATAGATCTGGGCATGATAAATATGCTAAATCCTGTCTCTGAATATAATAAACCCCCGTGCAGTGTTTGCACAGTGATCTGATGAGCCTTCACAACGTGTAATCTGTTAGTCAAACTCTGTTGTTTTAACGCAGGGTTGTTTTTCAGTCTGAATACCTACTTAAAGCAACATGGCATAACTTTTTTACCTTAAAATAACAGCTTCAGAATCATGCTGATGGTTCAGTGTCTTGTAACAGGGCAAATGGTGTCTCTGTCACTTGTTTCTGCACCATGTAACTTCAGTGAGAGGGTAGGATCACAGCATTACACACATGTTTACTTCAACATACAAGTTTTCAACACATAACAGTCATGACGTAATGAGTTTTGTTTGTAGTTGTTACAGATCTGAGATTTGGTTTTACAACAGTTGTGTTGCATTCAGAAACTGTGGGGTGGCATCAAATTGCACAAAATGCCAATTTCTAAATAATGTTGCTTTAAGAAACAGTCAATTATGACAGCTTTCTTATAAAAAATTCTCCCCCCAAGGGTACAGCACTTTATAAGAAAACAGTGTGCTTGGAACAGAAAACTCTCTCAACAGAGTCTGCCAGGTTTAGTTTTTAAATTAACGGCGACCTGTCTGCTGAAACAAGGCCTCTTGATTTATTAGTATCATATCATAAGTAATTAGACAGGATATAAAGTGGACACAGCCAGCCAGGGAGTAGATACAGATTTAATTCATTATCCTCAAAGTCCTGCAATTGAGCATAGAAATTCACGAAGTAAGAGTTTGTTTCCTGCTAACACTGTTTTTGACCAGCATATCAAATCATTGATACCTGCGTGTTTCTCCATTAAAGAAACCATTGCCAGACTCAATTCTGTTGTATCACAACCTGAGCTAGAGAGGATTGGTCACGCTTGTAGATAATAACCCCGATAAAACTACTGCAATTTCCTTCTTGCCTGCCCAGCAAGTCATCTCTGGACCGTCTATAAATGATGGGAAAAAAGATAAAAAAAAATTGACATTTTGTATGTAGTTAAGATCTGCTGTTGCTTATGTTGTATTATCTGTTCTTAGGCCAGTTTGACCATCTTAATTTTTATCAATTTTACTTTTTGAAGCACTTTGTGACCTTGATCTTTGAGGAGCTATATTAACAACACTTAAACTAACTTAAGCTTACTTACTTATACTCATGTCACACTTGAGGAAGTTCTACTTTTGCCAAAAGTTTATACTTTAGTTGTACCGTGGGAAAACTCCTCTAAATTTGACACTTTTTGGGAGCAGTGGGCAGCCACCGTACAGACACTGAAAGCTTTCCATGGTGTCTGCCTTTAATTAGTAGTAGAGATAGCCTGACAACGAGAAATGCCTACACTAGGAACAATTTAACCATTGTATGTAAAAAAAAAAATCTATAACTAATGACAGAGAGACGTGGTTGTATATCATATGAAAACAATGAGATCTGTATAAGAGAAGAGAAAAGGGAAAGGTATCCTGTAAAAAGTCAGACTTACACCCATGAAATTTAACCAGATGGGGTTGAGCGAGGATAAGGATGTGTTGGAGGAGGAGAGTCTTACGATACTAACAACATGGGGAAGGGTTTTACGTCGCATGGAGCATGGCCTTGGGCTTCCAATACCATGAACTGCAAGAGTGAAAGACTGTAATGTAATGAATCTCCAAATAAAACTAAATCAGGTTGAGCCGAAATGTTTGGTGGTATGTTTTGAGTTCTGGGAGACTTTTTTTTTTTTTTGGCTAACAAAGAAACAAAAAAAACATCCAGTAAAATAATGTTATTGTAAAAGATGTGGAAGAATTAGAGACATTTTAATATATGTTTACGGTGTGCTTTTATGTTAATGTGTGTGTGTTTTTTCTGACTTACGATTGAGGGCGTGTCTGTTGTCAAAGAATGAATTTGTGTTGACCTCAGTTATTCTTCTTCTTTCGTGGGACCGAAATAGTTCCTGTTGTCCTTCAGTATGTATTGCTGTAATATGGAAAAATAAACAGTTAACTGAAATGTGAGAGCAAAGAAAAGAACAAAGGAACTGAGGCTGATTTGATTTGATTTGATTAACACTTGACATGAGTTCTTTTATTTATAACTAAAAAAGAGAGAGAGATCGAATGTAGGACGACAAAACCTCTGGCATCTGCTTCACACTGAGTGCATTTAGATATGGAATAATTCAAAGCTGATGTATATAATAAAGTGGAGCTATACTTCGCCACTCTGTGCAGTGTGTAGCTGAGACATTTTTTAGCTGCTTCACTGGTTTCAGTCGTATCTGTGTGTTGTACCAGTCAAAAGAGATATTGTGCTCACAGATGAGCAGCGTGTAAAATGAAAACAAGATGGAGGCTACGTTTGAATTTGCAATGAAATCCACAAGCAATGAGTGTTGAAGAAGACGTGGATTTTCCTTTTGCAACTGAGCACCGAGACCAGGAATCTGAGGCAGTTGGTTAGAAAGCTCAGTCTAGAAAGCTCTGGCTGTTTAGCCATTTGTTGAAAACATCTGATCAAAGACATTGAAAAATTGTTATTTCTTCCTCTTTTCTCCGTCTTTGAGGAGCTTTTTCAGACTACAACCAGTCCAAGAGTGATGTAGTTTAAAGTTTTCGGCTCAGTGAAATCTATAAATATAACTTATTCAATGCACAATATGTGAAAAAAACATTTTCTGTTCACTATGAATTTCTGTGCTTATGAATTTCAGTCTGGACCTGAGTGGTGCACAAATAAGCAAATCATCATTGCCATCCCCAGAGCCCTGCTGATGAGCCTGGCCAGAAATCTGTCTTTGCAAAATAATAAAATAGAGCCTCAAGTACCACTTTAGCTGTGACTAAACAGTAATTGTGGCTGTGCTAGCATGTGATTGGCAACTTCCTCTAAATATAATGGTTCAATTATTCTATCTCTGGATAAGCTGCTGGTGGTGGTTGGTTAAAGTGATGTTACTTTGAAGGGCACACAATAGTGCTGCTAATGATGCATTCATGTTAACACCTCAGTGTGATTAACTGCTTTACTTAAAGGTCCACTGTTGGGGATTTAGGGGGACTCTATTGTCAGAAATGAAATATTGTGTTCATAGTTATGTTTTCATTTGTGTTTTTGCTGTCTTATAATGATTATTTTACATCTGCAGTGGGAGAAGGTCCTCTTTCATGGAATCAACCATGTTGCTGACAAACAAACCAAACATTGGCTGTGTTCAGTTAGTTGCAACTTGCGACCACAAGTCAAGATGCCACAAAATCCCTCACGCTCGTCCTTTAGGAGAACACAAATGCTATAGTGCTACTAAGTGCTCATTACTTGGATTATTTGACATTATGCAGATACATGTTCTGTTCTGTTTCCCCTCCAGAGAAAAGCTAACAACCCAATAACTTTCATTTTCATTTAAAAACATTTTGAAATGTCTTATTTCGGACTACATCTTTTGATACTGTTAGTTGCACAGTTGGCCCAGATTCTAACTATTTGGAGACCAGCTGATAGCCCAGCAGCACTGGAAATAAAACTTCTTTATCTTCTCTATCTTCTTTCTTCTCTTTTTATCAGTGCCTGTCAAAGCTTGATGGGCGTCACCTCGTCCTTGGATATTCTGAGATGTTTTCCTCAGAGTCAGACTATAACCAAAATGGAAAGAGTGAGTGTTGGTTGACTCAGACGGAGAGCATGTGAAAACACTGTAAAATAAATGATATGTTTTCTGTCATATAATGTGATGACAGCACATGTAGTGTTTTAGGCTGATAAGCGAATGTTTTGGAACAGTTTGAACCCTGGTTTTCATCTCAAAGTTTCCGGCATTTAACTTACAAAAATATGTTTTCTATATGACAACATTTCACATCATGTATCTGCCTGTTCTAACACTTTATTGAGTGAACTATTTAAAGCCATGGTACTGCACTCGAAATATGATTATTCCATGTGAGATGAGATCTTATACGGGCATTTAAATAAAGTTCGATTTGAATTTGAGTTGACACGTGTTTGCCTTGTAGACATCGAGGAATTGCATGCATGAAACTGTAAACGTTTCACTAATCTTCAAAGTCAAGTTAGTCGCTGGCTTTATTGATAATTGTTTTAAAATGCATTGCAGATGCACCGAAACTCAAGGTCAATATTGTTATGAAACAGCCACCGAAAGACAGTAATACAGCAGCAATATTTTGATTCAACACCAAGATCTAATCATTCTTCTACATCAGTGGGAAGATTTGTATCAGAATATGTGCTAAAAATAAAATCCTGAGGGATCTGTTAGACCTTTTTTCGCATGCTGGGTTAATTCAATTTTAACAGAGAAATTCAATTTACAGCTCACGTTTTAGGACTAAGTGGTTAATCTTCAGTGAAATCTCAAGGCCTGTTACATATGGTGCACATTACCCTGTCCTTCAGTGAGGCTGCTTCTTATCATTCTTATCGTCTGTTTCTATTCCAGCAGCGAGAAATGTTTCAAAGTGTAGAGATGCAACAGGTCCAAACTGCATATATTTTTGATGCATCAAAGGAATGGCTTGGCATTTTGGGAAATATGCTTATTTGCTCTGCCACGCGGAGTTGGATGAGACGATCCACGTGTAGGTGTATGTGTTCAAGCTCGTTAGTTTCAGTAATATCACAATATTTTTGTTTATTACGTTGAGACAGAGCCAGACATCGGCTTTGTGCCTGTATCCAGTCATCACGCCAAGCTAACCATCTAGCTTCATATTTGGTGTACAAACACAAGAGTGGATCTTCTTATCTTCTGTTCCTGACCTTGGAGAACAAAAAATAGGAGTCATTATGCAATAAGGATTTCATTGCAATTAAGTTATAAAAAGAGTTAGAGCCCACCATTAACCTTGTATCTCAAGCCAGGCGCGCTCTTCCTCGGTTATCTCTGTGTGCTCTGATACGGCCCAGTTTAATTGACCACAAATCATACGTAGCAACTAGATTTACTGTCACATAGGCAGCTGAAGACCAGATACAGTGATAATGATACAATAAACATAATAACAGCAGATGGAAATTTGTCAAATTCGATTTATACCCTAAACTGGCATGTTTTTGTATACTTTTTTTGCCAGCCCAAAGGCAGGTATGAAAGATTTGTTTTAATTTTCATTTGGCAAAACTCGTATGAAAGGCGCAAAAGCTGTTCTAAACAAACACATTCATGATTTAATTAAAGTGTTTTCTCATCAACGCTTGTTTTGATTTTATCCCTGTAACTTATCTCTACATCAGAGGAGGAAATGAAAGTCATTCACTGGCTGTTGTGTTTATAAAATACAAGTAAGATAGCAACAAACACAGAGGATATTACACTGTGAGTACACACTGGGAAGTGATTTATTTTAACCATCCTGACGTGACCTTGGTGATTAATCGCAATACAATTGCTACAAACATTTGGATTTCCTGAGATATCCAAATATGGTTTTGCTTCCTATTTGATTAGGCACTCTCGGATTCTTGAACTACAATTATCGCCTCGCCATGCCATCTCGTATGTCATCACCTGCATTATACTAATAAATAACACACTTATCAGCTTAAAAATGTTGACAGGTGGTTGACAGCTGATCTGCATTTGTATTTCACTTTCCCACAAAAGTATATCAAAGTCGGATGTTTTCTTTAGATATGGAGTGATTAGCTATTTGCACCTGCGGCCTCAAGACAAAATAGTTTCTAAAAATATTTGCCGAAGCAGAGAAAATATGCCAGGCCAGGAAAAGGGAACCAAAGCATATCATTGACTCAGACAGAGCGCTCCCTATAGTGCGTATATAAAGAATCTTAAGGGGGTAGACCATGAATATCTGACGTGCTTGGGGAGAGGGCTTAGAGTTTATTTACAACTCTACATTTACAAGAGGAAGTTTTAAAAACCTCAAGCAAATCCTAACTTGATTTGTGCATCAGATCATTTTTTTATGGTCAACATGTGTCAACGGATGTGGTTTTTAATTTAGTCATTGACGGAGAGGAAGGATTGAGCAACATGGACACTGCAGAAAGAGATTTTTCATTCCTTTTAAATGTGCGAGGGACGGAAATATAATCATTCTTTGTACGTCAAGACTGCAGTATTACTAAATCTGTTGCCTGAATTTGTAAACACATTCTCACCAGGAGACCAGAAAGTTAAACCTGTTATCTGAATGTTTTCAGTGGTATGCCAAACAGACCTCAAAGTGGTGTCGGTGCTTTGAGGTGGCCTCTGAGAGAGACTTAACCTCTCTGAACTTTGCTCTGATTGTTTCCAATCCTTCATATTCAGAACATAAACATTTCCTATATATAAGACTTCACCCATGTTGTTTGCATGAACAAACTGTTCAATCAGACAGCTTAAAGCAAAAGCCTTCTTTGATTTACATGACAGCCAACATGCAATCCTTCCACCCATGAAGAAAAAAATATGTATTTTTAGTTTCCGCTAGTTTTCGCTAAGTCTCTTCCCAGCAGATCCCTGCAGACTGGTGGTCATTTGAATGAGTAAACAAATTTAATCAGCTGTTCCAGTTCTGCATCTTCAGATGTGAGCAAACAAATTTGGACATCGAACATTACCGCGAAGCACTTTGTTCCATCACAACCACACTGCAGTCAAAGAGTACAGATAAATAAGTCAAATTTAATCTGCTCTTATCTAAAGAGAGCCTCACTCCTCATTATGTTTGTTTTAGAATATGGATATTTAGCATAGATGGTCAACATGAAAAAAATAACGGTTTCTTCACATATAAGTGGCATCACATGAGAGGAGAAAAGGTCTGTTCTCACAACGATACTTGAACCTGACAAAGTTTCTTGTGGCGAGGCAGTTTGTGCATCTCCCGGTCGTCAAATAAGTAGGTGTACAAGTCATCATCCCGTTGGAGTTGACTCACTGTGTCACGTTTCCAAACAACATGGCAGGGAGCTTTGGTTGTTTTGCAAGATGAAACACATTGTGTCTACATCACATTTCTGGAGCGAATCTGGAAAGTGTTTGTAGCTGCATCCTCAGTTTCTAGTGAACAAGTTTACATTTACTTGGATGTGCGGTTTCTGGTGACGGATTCCAAATATTTACATGCTGGGGAGGACACACTGTTTGCAAAGATTACCATTGTATGTTATTTAGCTGTAATTTGATGCTTCAGATCCTCATCATTTCCTGATCCCCCGTCAAGTGGGTTGAGGTCTTCTTGCCGTACGCTACATTTCTTTTTGGCAGCTGAATAGGGTCTGACATCTTTATTCTGCACTAAAGCCTAAAGAAAAACATCTCAGCGGCTTCTTATAGGCTTTCAGAAGTCATTTATGTATGCACCGAGAAGAGAGGTTTGCTTGAGCATTTGCTTCAATGCAGCTGTGGAAATATGGACATGAAAGAGGACCTAGATCTGCTCTCTTATACTTCAAGGATGGCATTATGCCATGGGGTGGTTGAAGATACACAGCCAGGTCAGAGATCTCTCTGTCTGTCTGTCTGTCTGTCTTGAACGCTGTCCAAACGGATTTGAAAAGATTTATGAAGTCTAATAGGCTGTCCTCTCCAGTACAAGGACAAAAAAAACTTCAGTCTGATCATTTTCATTATTTCATGACTGTGAGGAGTCTCTCTAGACGTGCTAGCAGCTCTGTGTGACTTTGTACTAAATTTGGATGTCAGGATGCTGTTTTTAGCAGGTAATGTTTACCATTATCTTGAGTGTTTTAGTATGATAACATTTACGAAATAGCTAGATAATAAGTACAGCAGAGGATTTATTCGAAGGGCATGACATGCATTTGCTAATGTGGCTAAAAAGACGAACTGCGTGTGCTTCAAATTCCTCACACTAAGAATCCAGTCTTTTAGAAGGTTAGTTATTAAAAATCTTCCAGTTTGTCCCGTGTAAGGGATTTGGTGGCATCTAACATTAAGGTTGATTTAAAAACTGGTATAAACTATATTGCTGAATTTTTAAATCTCATTGGCTACAGGATACATTAATCATCCCTAAGCTGGCGTGTAAGTGGCTCAGGAGAGAATGAAAGAAGAGCGAGTGAGTCACCTGTCTGCACAATCACTTGTTGGCTGTTACAGGCTCTAGGGCGGGCATAGAATCTCATATAGAGGTGAGCTGTCAGTACAACAGCGAGGGATAACGGTGTCTGCAGTGATGTGAGAGGAGTATTTTAACAGATACAAGCATGAAAACACATCCAAATCGAATACAGTGTTTTGGAGTAAATGTGTTATGAGATGTGGATCTAGTGGAGAATCTCTATTTAATTATTAGCCTGGCAGTATTTGTATTGTTTGCCGAACTAGCCAGACACTTTGTTTCAACATTAACACAACCGTCCATCCCAAAACCTGCTCCCTATACAGACTACTCACTCTTTATACTTCTTCTTCTCCATTTTCTCCTTTGCAGCTGTAATCATTACTTTCCTCAGCCTTACAACAAATGCAAATATCGGTTGTGATAAGCTACTTGCATTCTTGACCATTTTCTGATGAGGACAGGCTTTGCAAAAAGATGCAACAAACACAAAGGACCCTCTGTAGAGCTACGGTTTGGTTTGCCTATTCAAGGGCTTTTGTAGGTAGAAACTTTCCGGTGCTACGTGGTGGACTCCGTATAGAACGACCCCTCTGTGTATAAAAAGGGCTCATGAGGTCACAAAAACATGACAACTTCAATTTTCAGGTGATATTCCACAAATAAAAACATAATTTTGAAAGCATGATACATACCTGTGAATGTTATATTCCATTTCTCCCAATAGATCCCCCTTAACCCTACACACTGGACCTTTAAGCATCAGGAAACTAAATCTAAATCAAAATCAAAAGAAAATGTTTTATGATGTTATTCTTTCTTGAGTATCTCAAGGGAACGCCAGGAATGCCTAGTGCACAGTAGTCGCGTGTGTAGATGTCCAAACACATTTAGTCCTTCATCCATCAGAGCTTCTTCACCCATGAGACTCTTGCTGCTCGATGCCACTGTCCACTGCAGCTGTCCACTTCTTGTCGACAGGAAGAGCAGAGGCTAAGAAAACAAACAAGCCTCCGCGGCAGTATTTCATGTTTAACATTGCATCTCATATGTGGGAAAGAGATCCTACATCTGTATCTCATACTGAACAGAGAAAGATGATATCCATGAAATCGATGGTGTGGCGTTCTCAGCAGTGTAATGTAGCAACAAGGCTTCAAGCCATTCATGAGATTTACAAAGATCCATCCGTATCAAATCTCAATCTGTGCTGCTCCTGGCCATTTACATAATAGACCCACTGGACATTATATTTGACAGACAGAAATTCCACTTATATGTTTACCAGATGGACGTGAGTGAGTTCTCATGCAGTGAGCTATTCCCAGTTTCAAATTCTGTCAAATCACAGTCTACGCTATCAGTGAAGATATGCGTGTCGAAATGGAAACTGATTCCTACCCTTGACCGCATGTCAGTTTCTACCAGTGTGTCCCTGAACACATCAGAGAGGAAGTATCACCTTAACTCATTTAAGAGACACTTGGCCTTTACGTCACTTTTAACAGTGGTGGTGTATATCCATAATGATAAAAAAAGACAGTTTCAACATGACCATGTCAAGGTCCATTTAGTCCATGAGCCAGGGGGGTTGACCGGTATCAACGGGGGGACAAATGCTATCATATTTTTTTGGCAAGATATACACCCCTAGTACTAGAAAAATCACGATAGCAGTGCAGGGGTGGTAGCGAAATCACTTTTTTCAGCTCATGAAGTTACTAACCCCCTAAAATAAATTCCGTTTTTGAAATCTGATGTATATCTAGTTTAGGCTCATGGTACGGATATTGTCAATATTCCATAATATAGTGCTTGGTATCGTCGTCGTCGTCACGTCACATGACTTCTTTAAATCAGAAATAACACACATTTTCTCACAATTTCCGCCCAAACTGTATGCTATCTTTTATCCCTGTATCATGAAAGAACACCAGGGTGACAAAACTCAAAAACTTCAATACTCAAGGGACTCTGATGATTCAGAAAATGTATAATATACCCATACTATTTATTTGTTAGAGCCTTAAATTAGACTTGTAGAGCCAGCGCAAGTCTTTAAAATAGAATGGAGCCAATAGAATGGACAAATAGAATACCCTATTAGTCCAGGGCCAAAAGGCCTATTCATTCATGTACAGTTGTAATAAAAAGTAATTGTTTCAGTAGTGTTGTCAACATAACACTTGTAAGTGGTTTAACAAAATGTTTCTATCATGTATTTTGATATTCACCCACCTTCAGTTAGAATGTCATAAAGTAGCTCATGCACGGAAATATTAATGGATTTTGACAGTTTGACAAGGTTTTTCTCAGTTTTGTGAAAAGATCGTTGGTTGAGTTGAGTGGTTATAACAACACTACCACCTATGCCATCTTCAATCAACTTCCAATGCGTTCCAGGGGTATTAAATTTAAGTACAAAATGCTTTTTCTCTTGTGCTTGTGAATTGATGGGGAATAGACAGAGGGAGATTATACCTATAGCTGTACCTGTAACAGTTGCTAATGTTAGCTTGGTGTCTTTTACAGGCTAGCTATCTAGCAGGCCTGCTAGCTTGCAGGTTAAACAGTGTAACTGTGCGTTCAGACCAAAAGCGCACAAAGAGGGAAATCCGCCTTGTCTGCCTTGTCCACTCCACCTCAGTCCCTTATGTCGCTTTTGTCACCCTGTTCATTCTTGCTTCTAAATTTAAAGGGCCCGCATGCCACTTGCGTTAAACACCACCACAAAACTACTGCTATAGCACAGCCCATCCATTTACTGACATCGTTGATCACAGAAAGTTACTTGTTTCAAAGTTACTTGATAAAGATATTAACTAGCATGCTAGCATGCTACGTTGCAATGCTAGTATGCTATAATTTCTCTGCTGTCTTACAAAGATATTACACAATTAAAAGCTCAGCAGGCAAACCAACAACTAGGCGCATTGGCCGTCTTTAATTGATCCCTATTAGAGTTTAGATTCTCTGCCAGAGCCCGAGCCTGACATCGATATTTTCCTCCACTATCCTTAGGCTGGGCCGGGCCCTTGATCAAGCATTTGTGTGTTGTTTTTTTAATAACTCAAAATAATGAGTGTATTTCCAGCTAGAAAAAGTGCATCTATCTCGTCCCTCCATTTTTGTTTGTGTTTGTATCGCTGCATGGTGTACATGTGAGTTGACCTCATGTTGAAAAACGTGGCTTGTCACATATGTGACATCACTCCCCGAGACGCAAGAAAAGAGCAAAAATATATATTTTTACTAAGGAAATGACAAAAATTATAGTAACGCACAGTGACTTGGAAAAGTACTTTAATCTGATTACTGGTTTGGAAATATTAACGCGTTAGATTACTTGTTACTGAAAAAAGTGGTCAGCTCAAAATCAGTTAATGTGTCTTTGTCGAACGTGTTAAGTGCGGCACTTGTTGCTTTATTCCTTCAGATAATTCTAAACGGATTAGTTCAAACAACTCGGAATTGTATTTGAGAATGTCAGTTATAACAGCCAACGTATTAACAAACTGTCAGGTTTAAATCGGGCTGGGCTCATAATTACAGTTAATGTGTCAGGCCGGGCCGGGCTCGGACAGAACTACACAGGGTTGGGCCGGGCTTGATTTTGTGGGCCCGATCTAAGGTCTTATCCCTATATGCAAACGGGGTCAAATTTCTCTGGGACCAACCTGACCGAGGGATGACAGCAGAACGACACATCCCCATTGGTTTTCACATGGCTTTTCCACCTAGACGCTTCATAGCTCATTACATAAAGTTGGAGGATTTTAAACTTTTTTTCCCTCATAATCTGCCTATTCCACCCGCTGTCGCCTTCCACTTTCCCCCCTTCTCCGCCTGGCTCCCAATATAAAGTGAATGACTTGAATGAGTGAGTGACTGAGTGAATGGATCATTTTCCTCTTTATTCGCCTTTGGTCTGAATGTACGATAACAGTAACTGCTACAGTGCAGGCTAGCTAGCTACATCAGTTGGACATCTTCCAACATTTCCAAGAGGATGTAAGTGACATCAGGTTAAGCTTATGTTATGATGGGTTGGGTTTAAGTAATGTCAAGTAACAAACCTTTTCTTTCTTTTTTCAACACAATTGTTCATTAACCTGTAATGTTTACATCAACACCCTTGTGATTTTCTTTTTAGTTACTGTGATGGTGGGATACTCCTGCACAATAGAACTGAATAGAGGAGATTTAGATCTGGATTCAGAATGGACAGCCAGTACAATGAATCTGAAGTGTCTATCATACACCATGAAACATCACAAGACGATGATAAAATATTTGGTCTTAAAATATTTGGTCTTAGAATCCTAGAAAACATTGCTTGACGCAGCCAAATTGAGAAACTATGCCAGTATTACAGATGTTGCTAAAGACCTTGGAGAAGAAGAAGTCCCAAGAATCACAGAAAATGCCGGAGCCTCTTCACAATGAAGAGAAAATTAGAGACTCTGAAAAGGAAAGCCACAGAAAGCATTACAGATGAAGCTGGAGAGAATAGCTTCTCACAGTAACTAAAAACAAAATCACAAGGGTGGCGATGTAAACATTACAGGTTAATGAACAATTGTGTTGAAAAAAGAAAGAAAAGGTTTGTTACTTGACATTACTTAAACCCAACCCATCATAACATAAGCTTAACCTGATGTCACTCACATCCTCTTGGAAATGTTGGAAGATGTCCAACTGATGTAGCTAGCTAGCCTGCACTGTAACAGTTACTGTTACACTGTTTAACCCGTAGACATATATACATAGACACCTCATTGAGCGCCCTTTGAACTGATACAAGTCAATGGAGTGAACTTTATAATATGCTTTCTACAAAGTGCCATAAAATAAAGCCCCTCATTTACACATTCACACCTATGGATATATTCAGGAAGCAGAGAGGAACCAAAAACAACGTCTGTAACGTTCTCTGATATTATAACTATTAACTACTCCTTATATGTTCAGTATACAGGTCGGCACCAAATCACAAAATAGATTTTGATGTTTTTATGAGTGTTTACAGCTGCTGATATATGTAACGCTGTTACTGTGATGATACATGAGTTAAATACTTAATCTGTTTCTATATTAACCACATCCTGACATGTAAATGTGACATCTCTGTGAATAAAAAACGTTGTTTTTATAAATACAGTGATTTTTGATGATCTGATTTGAAGTACTAATAATAACAATCATGACGACAAAAAATTAACAAAGTCTGCAAATCAAGGTCAGAAACTGCAACAGCCGTGAGCCTTTCTTTTTTTTCCAGCAGTGAAGAGATATACTCCATGACAGAACATTATAAGATATGATAATATATATATATATATATATATGTATATATATATATATATATATATATATATATATATATATATATATATATATATATATATATACACAACAATATAGTTTTCATTATTATGAGACTTTGTCCCCCATTTGATACCGATGGCCCAAATTTGGGGCCCTGGCTCATGGACTAATTAGATCAAAAATGGGACATGAGTGAAAAATAAAAATATGTAAAGTCCAGTCTAAAATATGGCATTTAAAGATGAATTAATGTATTAAGAAATAAATAAGATATGATTCAACTTTTGAAAAAACACTTGAGTTATGGTGAGAATAACATGTTGTAATCTGTACTGATGTTGTATGGTCTTGATGTAACAGATAAAGAGTGTAACGACAAGCATATTCACCAGATTTTTCAAAGAAAGAATAAAACTGTTCCTCAAGGAGAGTGTTTCTGGAGATCCAAGCGACAATCTTACACCTTTCGTAACCTAACCCTAACCCAAATTCTAGAGAGACCTCAAGTCTACATTTTTTTAGAGCCTATACTAATAAAGTTTTGTTAAAGATATATATTCATAAATATATTGTTTGTAACCATCATTACCATCATCAACCAGATGATAGCATAGAAATTCTCAAGATCACTTCCCAAATTGTGTTAAACAACCAACATTGTGATACATTTATGAGTAATTCTGAAACCTTTTACCCTGAAACCTCTGTCTAATGAAGTCTATATTGATAAGTACCCATCTGTCTGTCACCCTAACTCTTTTCTCTATTGTATTGTCATTGTATTGCAATGTAATGAAAGTACATTTTATTACAGTATTTGCATTAATTGAGATGTGTTTTAAATTTAAAGGGGAATATTAACTACAAAACATAATTCTTGGCGGGATTTTAAATCAGTGATTCATGTTATCCTGTGAAGCGAAGACTCTGCCGCCATTTATTTGTCATTCATTAATAATAAAGGTTAAAAAATAGTAACTTCATTCCCTGTTACAAAGGTTAGAATGCTCAGCCATAAATAAAGCACCCAGGGCCCCGACCATAGCACTACAACACCCTTTAAATAACTTGTAACAAAATGAATACATGGGTCTTTAATACATTGTATTTAAAGAATTGGAGAAAAATGGGGTTTTGACACTTTGAGGAACAAGTTAACACAAAACTGTCATAATCAACATATGAAGTGATGAATGTGTTTGCATCCATTTTAAATCATGTTTCTGTCCACATGATTATTAATATCTCTTTTTTCATCCGACTTTCGTTTTGGTCCCGATAGAAGTAATATCTGGCTTTGTAGCAGCTAAAGCTCCAATATGTTCACCTTCTAGCTGCTAACTGTTGTCTGCCTGCTGTTTGGTGCTGGCTCAGAGCTTTTCCGTTTAAAACAGCCTGTTGGCGCTGAAAACAACCTGACGAGAGTGTTGAGAGTGAACCAAAACAAAGAGATAAAAGGTATTAAAATGCTCTAAAGCACGTAGGGGGAACTGCAGAGTCAGGTGTCAATTCTCTGACACCTTTTTTGATTACATGTAGTCTTTTGATCCATCTTTGAAGCACTATTTTAATGACAAAGTATCACATATTGCACACAATGAGAGAGATGAATATGCAGCTTCCTTGACTATACAGAGCTTTATATTGAGTTTAGCTGCCTGTACTGCAACTTTACTATTTTGGGTCACTGTCTCTGCTCTCATAGCGCTGTTTTTAGGGCATACTCACACTTTGCAATACCTTCCATGCCCAAGCACATTTTGATTCCAAAACCAAGTCTGTTTGACCAGTGTGAGCACTCTGTACCTTGGCCCTGGCATGGTTGGAAGAGGTGTGCCTTGGCGTAGTACAGTTGCTCATGCATGAGCACGGTTGCAACCTATATAGAAAATGTAATCACGCTCAGGCCCAGTTGGGGCAGGCCAGCAGGGGGGAGTGGAGATGAGGGAAAATCGTGCTTTGGCATGGTACGGAGCAGCTGTGTCAAGTTTGAGTGCGCCCTTAGACACAACAGGCGGCTATGAAAAAGCTCTGAAAACCCATCGAATCCTTTATGCTCAGCTTCCAACTGCAAAAAGACATCATTTGAAACCAGCTTGGGAACACTGTGGGGCATTTAGCAGCTATGGAGCAAAATAAATTACAGTTAGAGACCGAAAAATAGAGCTAAATAAAGAGTGAGTATTAGACATAAATTTGCCAGGTGACTGAACCTGAAGCTATGAATGATAATGTTGCTCCAGAAATGTTAAATGTGCAAAAAATTAACTTTTTGTTCACACGTTCGCCATATCAACTTCAAAGGTGATATGTCAGTATTGTCCTTGCAAGTTCTTTCTATTGCCCCAGGTGGCCAAAAAAATCTAAATCTGTTATATGGCAGGTTCATTTCAATGCAACTTTACTGCACTTATGCCCTGTCAGCTATCAATGAACCATATCTGCTGCTGTGATGTGTGAAATCCATTCAACCATGAGGCAGTCTTCAGGTAAAATACCTTGAGAAGCTTTAATTTGACTTTGAGAGGAATATTGTCTCTTTATCCAAATCTATCCCTCTCACCTGCAGGACAAAGATAACCTGCATTTTTTCGTAAGCGCATTAGTTTCACCAGTGATGGATGCTGAGACTCACCGAATGAGATATTAATCGTTGTGACCTGCCGGGAGTGTTTTGGCACTTTGACGTTCGCCTCCAGTCATTGTCTTTATCTGACTGTTTTCTCTCCTTCCTGCTCTCGGGCCAAAATTCCTGTCTACTGAGAGATTAAGTTGATCAGAGCCCTGCATCTCCTGACAGTTACCTCAGCACCTTCCAGTTGTTGCTGGTAATATCGAGCAGAGCCAGGGAGCAGATGGAAGGGGGGGTGAGTCACCCCTCCATGTCCCTCTGATTAGAAACAGGCACCTGGATGTTTGCACCTCTCGCACAGCAAGGGCAACAAGAGGAACCAGAGGCTGCATTGTAGAGTTCATTCCACTCACATTTAATCTTGCGTTTTATGCTCTGCAAAGATTTTATCACATATTAAGGAAAAGAAATCGATTTTTTTTGTGAGACAAAAGCGTCACCAATTAGATTAAAAGACTGTGGTGGGAGATAAACTGGTAAATTGGAGACAAAAAGTGAAATAACCTATACAATACAAAACCTTTACAAGTATCTAGCCCACATCAAGATACATTTGGTAATGTACTGACAGTTGAACTAAGGAGGTCCTTTATTAATGCATATCAGCAATTTCTGAACATTTTTTTAATGTGAACATGTGAGAAGTGTCGTGACCCCCTGTGTTTTGTTTTTTTTTATCTTTAGGATAGCTAAAAAAGTGATGTTGTAGGTTTGTGATAGTGGGCCTTACGGGACAACAGCCTTTTCACTCAAACTAAAGGTGATGAGATTCAGGTAAAAACTATTGTTTCAATATAACACATCATATAATCATTCAACATGCACTGGTTTGTCCGACATTGTTTTCATGGGACTTTTGTTTGTCATTGTGCTTGGTACTCGGCTGGATTTTTTTCTTTTACATCACATCTTGTTTCTCTCCGTCTGCAATATCCTTTAAAGTAGTTTGTTTATTATTAAATTACATTTGCCCTTTTGACGTTATACAACCCATCATTGTACATTGTGTTTTTGCTGATATGCCATATTGAATCAAAGTGAAACAACCAGTGAAGACTTTATAATAGCTATACACTATACAGTACCATCACTAGACTATGCAAACAGCAGCTCTGTATCAAGGCTGACCAGCCAGTTAAGGACAATAGATGAAAGGAAACATTCAGGTATGTTCAAGAAAGGAACAAGAAGGCTGCTGGCTTCCTGACCCTGAAAATCTTACTGCATTATTCTGTTATTCTGTTCACCCGTATGTTGCCTTGACATTGGAATGTAACTGAATGTACTCTGGATATACTTTATATAAAGTCTGCATAACCAGATCCAGATCATTCTAATCAAGATTCAGCTTTTTACAACTTTCAAAGAAAAAAAACCCACAATTTGTAATGTTCACAGGGGTAAGGAAGCCCTGAGGGGCAAGTGGCAAAATAGTTTTCTCTTGTTTTTATGACTTGAGAACTCGTGACAGAAAGGTTTTGAATCAAAGTCTGCCTTCAAAGTTCCTTATTTATTTGATGTATTTTTTTCATGTATGAAACCAAGTGAAAATACATTTTCACCACAAAAATATCTTTTTTCCACTGAGTGGAATTTTTTTGTCTTTTTTTTTTTTTTGTCTTGAGCCATACAATATTTTTTTTTCTTCTGCCCAATTCATCTATTTTTACTTGGTCTCACACGTGACGAAAACATAATACAAAAAAAAAATAAATACTTATTTTCACAACAAATTTATGGAACTGAGAATGATTATCTGGCAACATTTTTTTCACCAGTTGTCAGGTCATAAACGCAGGATAGTAAACAGTTTCGATCAGACTTAGAAAACAGATAACAAGCAAGAAAAACAAACAAACTCCTCACTGGCCAGGAAAAAAAGCAATTCATACTGTGTGTTACTTTTTGTAAATGAAAAAAGGTCATCAAGGTTAATTATAACACTTTTTCTACAGCATGAACTATTCTATCAAAAATGGACAAAGTTAGCCAGATTCTGTAATTTTCGCAGTCAGTGTGGAAAATGAACAAGAACAAGAAACAGACTTGTTTATTGCAAAAGCATCTACAAATATTTAACAGCAGCGTCACACTAGTATGTACAAAGCATTCTGTAATTACAGTCTGCTGGATCTGTTGTTTTATTTACTCGTTTAGTGAAAAACACACTCCTGCACATTTTGTCAGTTTGGATATTTATAAGGTACATGAAGTGTAACAGTGAGCTTGCAGGGGACGACTGATGTGTGCTGAATGGGTGATTTGTTGTCAGAGGCACATTACATGGTCGGTCTGTGGTCAGCGATTAGTCCACTTGAAACCATAAGCTTTAAGTAAACCTAATGGTGTGGAAGATGGGATATGGAAATGTGAAAGAGTCTCCAAGTCTGAAGTTTAACTTGTTGACAAGCTTAAGCATTTTAAGTACTTTGTGTGTGTGCATGCGTGCGTGTGTGCGCGCGTGTGTGTGTGTGTGTTGCAGTTTTCCTGTCAGGTTGAACTTGTTGCAAATGCACTGATCAAACAGACACATGGAGTTAATCACATTATGACACTGAGATGACTCTGGGGTATTTCTCTGCACCAGCGAGTGAACCCAAAGTGGACTTTAAGAAAAAATTCAAGATGGTGGTTCATTATCTTACAGAAATGTGTTAATATGATGGAAAAATGTCTATTTCCATCAGATATTTCAAATATTCTTAAAAAAAAGGTTCAATGCACTGTACAGTCTTAAAAATTTGCTGTCTGACTTTGGATAAGCATTTCATCACCTGATTGCGTGTTCAGTGACGACTCTGTCTGTTTAATTGGTCAATCAAGCACAAGTCAATAGATCAAGCGGCCAGCGACTACAATCAGCAACTTCATGTCAAACAAATGACACAACAAACTCGCCTGCCTCTGATTAAAAACATAAGCAGACCTGATGAAACCACAAACAGATTTGTTAGAACTGGAGGAAATGAGCGTCAATTAGTCCACATTAGCAGTGTTTACAAGTTACACAGCTACATATCAGGGAATTGTGTTTCTTTATCTTGTGCTCAGGATAAATTAACTCTCATTACTTGTCATTATCTGGACAGAAGAATGTCACAATATGAATCTGAGGGGTTGTGAGATTATTATTGTAGCAGGGAGTCATCAAATATCTAAATGAATTCCAAAAACATATTTATTTTGCAGACCTTTCTCTGATCTATCCACCTCCTAAACTGAATACTTTGTAATTTTACTTCTTCAAGCCTGTGTCTAGTCAGAGTATTCCATTATTCATTCTTGAATTGGGTTAATCACAGCTCAGACTGTTTTGATAAGAGGTCCTGAAATCAGCTATCATCACTGTTTTTATATTCACAATACATCAGACAACTCTACTTGTATGTGATTTGGGACACTCTTGGCAAAGAAGCCAGACATATCAGCTGACTCTAACCCCACATGTTTATAGCATCTTTTATCAGGGCTTTGCATTACCCCCCAAAAGCCATCTACACATCTACACTGCTTTACAGAGCAGGGACTGTAATTTCAAGGCAACAGGTGCCACAAAAAAACACAATCTATACACTTATATCCTATAATACCCTTAGTTCGAGGTGATGTATTGTTAGGAAATACTAAGAGCACTGACATCACAATCCCCAACACTGTGTCCGCTGCAACTCCGGTGGCCTTACTGATCATATCAGAGCAGAGAATGAAAAGGCCTTTTGAACCAGGAAGCCACAGTGTGAAAAGCTGGGTGTTAGTCCACGGGTAGTCCGCTCCCTCTTGGCAGCAATTCAGGCCCCGAGCGAGGACGTAATTTGATTACATTTCCCACTTTAATCTCAATAAACACACCTAGGCTAAATGAATTAAACCTGGCTCTGAGTGCGAGAAAAAGAAGAAATAAAACTGCTAACCAGAATGACTTTGATTAGTACAAAGAAAGACATTTTCAGTCGCCAATGTCATCACATTGTAACTGGTTTCTTGCTTTGCGCTTCAGCGCGATATTGTCTCCATCCACAGGACACAAGTGGTAACTGAATCTTTTGAGGAGTATGTAAGAAATGCAAGCAATACAGTGATGGGTGAAGTAAAATGATTAACCTCAAGATATAAAATGTTACATTTCCAACTTAAAATGTCTAAAAACGATGATAAATTATGCTTAAAATGTATTCTTTCTAAATGTATGTCATTTAATACAAGGTAACTGTGTGTTTGATCAAATTAAACACCACATCACATGGAGTCAGTGACACGGCATCAAACTTTAATACCTAAACATTTCTGCCTGAGTCACGTAAGGTACTTTTTTTTATAGGTATCTCTATGGCAGGTACTTGACAGTGAAGAATAATGAACTCCCATGATCCCACACTACTTTACAACATCACTTTGTTGTGCATTGTTTTGATTGAGAGGCCTCAAGCAGAAGATGACTCATAGCGCGCATCTCAGTAAAAGTCTAAAAAATATTCCATTGCAGTTAAAGGTTCAGAATTCAACTTCTTTACCAAAGTAATGGTGCATTATTGTCTTATTATTATATTGTCTTAAGTACTCATTATGCAGAACAGCCTCTTTCAGATTTTCAAAATAATTATTGTATTGTAGGAATAATGCTACCCACAATGAATTATGTGAGGCAACAGTTTTAGGTGGTTCTTGATGTGAATTGGTTTATTTATACAGTTAAGACAGTTTATTGTAAAAAAAAAAATCATGTGTAAAATTCAAACCTGCAGAACAACCTTAATAGCAGAAAGTAACATAATATGAAAACACTATATCATACATAATGTCACTCAGCGCCTAAGTTGCCTTTTGGGTAATGTAGGCACCAGGTTTTGATAGGAAGTATGTGTGGAATAAAGGAGGTGGTGTCTCTGCCTCTGCTATAACGATTTAGATCATTTGTTTTTAAACAGTACAGAATGTGTTCAACAGTGGAGTGCTGTGCTGGTTCAGAGGACTGTTTTTCTGGCACCTTCATTACCCACGGGGCAACTCAGCCACTGAGTGACATCACAGGAGGCAATTTATCAGATTACATGCAGCTTCCTCTGGAGCAACAAAAGCCAAAAGACATATTTGCAGTACTATCACCCAAGACCTGTAAACACACTGCAGTGTGTAAATTTGGTGGAGTTACCCTTTAATTCAGTGGGAAGTTGTGGCCACGTTACAAGGCAACACCACCATTAAAACGCAAAATAATACAATTTCTTGTGGAATCTCTGATCCAGACACTGATATGCTTATCTGGATTGCTCTGTTTATGCTGTAATATCCTTGACTTTCCACAGTCATCTGATTTTGACAGGATGAGCGTGACATCTAAACTGACCAGCAGATGGCACTGCAACACCAATCTGTAGTGATCTGTGCTTGGAGAACTGTTATTTTCATCCACACGTTCAACCACTTATACACTGTAAGAAAACATGTTAAAGCTAGCTGAGGGATAAAAATGCAGTGCCATGATTCTCTGAAACAGTGTTGCATGCATTTACAATAAAAATGGTGCAGGAACACATTCATCCTCGGTCGTCTGCAATCTGCAATCCGAATTTTAAATTTTGTAACGAGCATCACAAGACAATAAAAACGAGGCATTTCTGTGAGGTTTCATTCATTTATTGTTCTGTTAATGTTTGTGCAAGGATAAGAGTTACAAAAATCTACAGACTAGACATGATAATATATCCTGTTCCTATCATACAATGTTATTTATACAAGTATCCTTTAACAGTATGTATATATTCAATCCAATGTACCCATTACACTTTAAAGATATATTGATCATCCTTATAAGACAAACGACAAAAAACCACCGACAGTAAACGAGTTCATCTAAACACCCACACAGCCTGAACTGACCGTGTGCAATCTAGACATTATGTAAGCTTCGATGATACTGATGTGCTATATCATGTTTCTAGTACGACTTCGTCAAAATGAAAACACAGAACCTACGAATGCAGCTCAGTTCCCTGTAGTGTTCTTAAGTGCATTAGTCACTTGTAGGAGAACATTTTTACGTGTTTATTGAGGTAACACAGCTAATCTTTTTTTTATATAGAGATGACTATTATAAGATTTTTTTTTTTTTTACTGATTTTCAGCGTATTTGCTTGTATTAGTTATAGGGGTGGCATGTCTATAATGTTTACAATACCTCTCACTGTTCTCTTTGTTAACTGTAGCCTGATCTACTTCTGCCCTCCGCTGACCCATTCTGAGATTAACGAGTGAAGGAAAAATATCGTTATGGCTGAGATAAGTTAAATTTTCTTGTCTCCTGTTATGAAGCTTTTTTGGGGGACAGCTTGTCAGAACTGACAAGGCAGTAAAACGCTCTGAATTTATCAAATGGGAGTCACAGTGGGTTTGTAACAGTTCTGGTCGTCTGCTAAGGAAATGCAACAAAGGGAGAGGCACAGTCTCAGGTTGTTTCTGATTGTGTTGCACTGCTACCTATTAGCCCAGTGATGCCACCACTGCCAGATGACTGTAATGACAGAGCTGCCAGGAGTATTTGTTGCTGACCAATCCCAACGAAACAAAAACACTATACTGCTGTGAATTTTACCAGGAGATTTAGAACTTCTCATTTTTCTTCGTATGAACATGTGTGTGAACATGTTCACCAACATGAGGGTGTAGAAAGCACTGCTGTCTACAATAATAACATATTTTAAAAATAGAGGTTCTACTACATATGTAATTTCCTTCGAACCATCATCTAGTGGCCACTAGAAGAACTGCAACATAATGCAACACTAGTCTGGTTTTAACGCTCAGCCCAAGGGCTGCGTCTGAAATCACTGCCTAGTTCACAAACTTGCATCTCCCCAAATTATAGACATAAAAATTGAATCTTTAGTGAACAATAAATTGAGATTTCCAGTAGGGGTAGATTGATTACCATTGCCAATACTAATGAATCAGCATCATTTTGCGTCACCACCAACAGGGGTCACACACAGCCCAGCGGCCAGGATAGAATGTCTGTAGTTAATGTTTCTGCAAACCACTAATATTCATATTTGTACATGTCACGGGCTACGTACCATATTGACATTTATGAAATATGTGTTATATCACATCATATCATATGTGACCTGACTTTAATATTATGAGATGGCGATCAACACTGCTTGTCAACAACACACTATCTTGACAACCCTCCAGCCATGAATGTGGCGACAAAAGCCGGTCTTTTGAAGCAAAACATAATCTTTTCCTAACCCTAACCAAGTTATGTTTGTGCCTAAACCTAACTTGACCATAAGCACAATGGAAAATGTTAAATTTAACCTAAAGAAACAAAGATGCAACGTATCGGTGGTTTGCAGAAACGTACAATGCCAACATTCATTGTGACAATCAGGTTGTCACACAGCTGTAATTTTCTGCTATCTTTTTTGAAGTCAGTTTTTGAGGGAGTGACATAGTTGTAAATATTCCCACTCAGAATTCAGACACTCGTATAAAATGGCAGACAGTACCTAAACAGACAAATGGTGAGTGATTTCAGACACAGTCCTTACGCTCGCTCGTACATGCTGGCACTTTGGGAAAGGCTCCCCAATAAAACTTCTGTCAATGTAAATGGTTGCCAAAGAGTTTTGGTTTTACAGACTATATAGACCACCAGCAGCGACTGGATATCTAGATAATTAGTGGTGAATAATAGTATTCCCTCAAGTGTTCCCTCATAATGCAGAATGAAACCAGTCCAAGTCCAAGCTCATAGCATTTCACAAACCTAATAACATGAAATGCTTCATTCATTCAGAGTTTTCAGTAAACAGAAGTATTTTCCAGTGCATCCCTT
Source organism: Sparus aurata (assembly GCF_900880675.1). NCBI lineage: Eukaryota > Metazoa > Chordata > Actinopteri > Spariformes > Sparidae > Sparus > Sparus aurata. The sequence goes on from NC_044192.1 coordinate 18,386,143, forward strand.
TTTTTTCCTTTTCAAATCCAGCATGGCTATTCAGCATGGTATAAAATCATTCTCATAAATGTAAATCCTATTTCTGTGTAATATTGTAATACAGTACATTAACCTGTCCACCAGCAAGTCAATGTGGGCACACAGTTGTCAGAAACCAGCAGTAGCTGTCCTACACTATACATGATTAGTGGTAAATATTCATCATAGACTGATGTAATCACAATCACTCGGTATCCACAATGTCCTTCAACCGCTTGACTTGTGACGGACTGGAGCTACATGTTACCTTGTTTGTCTGAGGATGAGGAGGAGGTGGATGGTGATGGGGAGGGAGGTTTGGGGAAGACCCTGTCGGTGGGTGTGATGCCTGGGCTGCCAAGACCGGAGGAACTAGAGCTGCTGGAGCGGTGTGGTCCGTGGCCCTGTCCGATCACTGGAGCAGGCCGGACGGGTCTGACAGGTGGCGGCCTTAGAGGCGCGCTTGGTCTACGGGTCGACAGAGCAGGTTTAAAAGTGGTCATGGTCTCGGAGGTGGAGCTGCTGCTGGTACGTCGCTGGGCTGCATCTGGATCTCTGATCACCATGGTGTGGAGAGGGCTGCCCGGCGGATCCTGGGCTCCACCGCTGTGTTTGAGGGGCTCCAGCGTGTCCAAAACAACATCGGGCGCGTGCTTGGCTACATTCTGTCGCTCCAGCTCACGCAGCTCATGGAGAGCTGTGTTCATGGTTTTCTCTATATCCTGACAAACATGAGCAGAAAGAGAAATTATGTCAGTTTGATTAATATGCACACATAGCCCCTCTTGTGTACGTGGCATTTCTATTTTGCTTGATCTTATTTATGTGAACATACTTTTTGATTTTTCTCTGAGCTTGTGCTGGTTTACACACTGTTCCCTTTTGCTGCTGTGTCAATTGAATTTCTCTGATGGGGGATAATTAAAGGTATTTCTTATCATACATATTCACTGAAATTTCATTAAACAGTGCCCTTCATACTGTTCAGCTCTCAGAATCCAGATGTGTGTGAGTGATTGTGTGAATAAGAGAGTGTTTAGCTACTGTCTTTCCTCCAGGTTTGGCCTCTCAGTCAACATCCAGGCAAAATCGCATATATCTGTGTTGGTGTTGTTGGTATGAGATAAATAATGCTGCTCCAGTGCCATTTTTGCAGCTGCCTAATCATGTTTTTGTAATGTCACAGATGGAAAAAGTCCAGAAAAACATGGACGTGGGAGACATTATCCTTTCAAGCACATGGTTAGCTATGTGAAAGCATCTATTTTAACCCAAACCATCATTTCCTAAACATAAGCAAGTAGTATTGTTCCCTGATTGTGACCAAACTGCGACAGAGAACCTAAAAATTATAATGAAAATAGTAACCAAGCCTAATCATAATGAATCAACAGTATAACAATAACTTCCACATGGGAAACAAACCCCAGACTTGAGGGAGAAAGTCCTGTGCTTAACCCATCCAACCAACACGACTCACTCCTCATGCAGACTTTTGTCAGTAGCAACGATGATCCTGGAGCAACGTTAAATATGATTCTCTAACAGGCTAATGGAGGTTGTACCTGCAACCTGAGAGGAAGGCACTGGGGATGAAGGAAGATTGTGCCCGAAAATCAATTGATCTTTATTTGTATTTACACACAATTTCTCTTCTAAAAGATGCTAGAATTCAAATATTTGAAAACTACAGTACGGATGAACTTAATTTATTGATCTAAGTATAAAGTCTGTCAACAAAAACGTATTGATTTTAAGTAGGGTTGGTGTTTTAATGATACAGTAGTTACTGCATACAATTTCGATCAATTTAGACTATAAATTGGAAAGCATCCATATACTTTCAGACTCACGGGGGTTGTTTATGGTGAGGAACATCAGACCTATGTCTCTAACTACAATAACCATGTAGTGTCTGAGTCAACAGAGCTTCCACTATATTTATTTTAAAGTCTGTTCCTACCGTCACTCTTACCTCCGCGAGTGCTTCAGCCTCGAGGGTTTTGTGATCTCCTAAACTTGCGTGCCGAGTGGTGCTGGGTGAAGACCGTTGAGAGTGGCTGTCGATGAAGGCCTTTCTGTCTGGGTGGTTGATGCAGCCGGCGCTGCCAAAAGTAGTGAGACGCCGTTTCTCTGGACTGTCTGCTGGGCCCCGTGTAACTGCTATTTTGTGTGGGCTGCAGGGCCGAGGCATCACCCTCGGGGGCTGATCTGGAAGTCTGCTGGGGCTGTGACTATCAGCGCCGTTCCTGTGGCGCGGAACTGCGGCTCCATCTGATCGCACTCTCACCCTGAGAAAAATTACAGTTTGACACTTCATCACCTTCAATGTCCTGACTTGAACAGTTGCACTGTAATTTGAAACCCAAGATTGTGTCTATAAGCTACAATGCATTATGACTACACCATGTACTGCCTACACTGTATGTATCGTGTGTGTTCTCTCACCTTCCCAGTGCTGCTCCATAGCGGTGCTCAGGGGTGTGTTCACAAGGAGGCTGATGTTCATTTCTGGACGGGGCTCTTTCGTCGTGGTGTGGTCCACTGCTGGCTCCACTGTCGCTCCTCTGAAGGCTATCTGAGAATGCATCATCCCTGACGGAGACAGACAGAAGAGACTCATCTCCATTCAGTCCTCAGGAAACGTTAAAATTGGCTTTTATTTTAACAGATCGAACTTCCGTGAAATTTTGATCTCTCGAACTGCCCGATAGGAATCTTTACCAATTACATCCTTGCCACATAAACAACACAAGAATAAAAAAAAAATGTCATCAGCACAGTGAGCCTCATTATTTTTCCAGACAAAATCAATCACTTAGAAGACCCTGGAAGCCACTGCCAGTGGCACATACATCATTCTTCTTTTTAATTTGGTGTTAATTTTGTTACCTGCCCTGTGCTGCAGGAGGGGTTATCGGACTGGAGCAGAAATTAAAGGCTGAATCGTTACCCGACTGCTCGTTGGACAAAAAACACTTTCCTTCCTTACTAATTTACAGCCAAATAGTAGCCATTTTTACAAACACTGGCAGGAAAATAGAAGCATTTTATTCACACTGATCCTTACTATGGTTTTAGAAGGCCAAGCATTTTGAAAACACAACACAGCTCATGAGGGCTGTAAGAATAGAAACATGCATTTTGGGAAGGCGGAGGAACATAAATAATGACCAAGCCCAAAGCAGATGTCGTCATGCAGCCGAGCTAAGGTACTACCTCCTTAACTGTCTCACTTTTCTCATGCAGTTTTGTGCTAAAATGATGTCTTTTCGATTAACCTTCTTAACCTGGTAAAATCTTATTGTGGTTATCTTTTTGTGTGCTTAATAAATGTGTCCTACTCACATGTCCTGTACCACAATATACTGATGTGGAATCAGCCCATCCACGCCGTTGTGTCGACCCTCCCACCAGTCCTCAGATGCTCGCAGGTAGAGTAACAAAGACGCTCCCTTCTTAAAGGAAAGCTCTCGAGGACTTCGGCCCACGTAGTCAAACTTTGCGATGGCCTCGATCTGCTCCAACTCTGCAGCACAAAGAATATAAAGATTTGAATAAAAAATCCAATTTGAGACCTTGAGATTTTTTAGCTCTTACAGGTGCACCTGCAGTTTGTGTTTGGTGACTCACCTTCATCGCTAGTGTTTGGTCCAGTACCATTGTCTACCTCGTCCAGAGCTCCTGGCTCACTGTGGGGGCTTTCACTGCATAGAGGAGGAGAGTCCAACAGTCAGAGCCACAAAGGAACAGACGAACCATCCTTCAGTCCATAAAACAAATACAATTTCTGACTCAGTAGGATCTTAGTGTTTCCCACAAAATCTTTCCGATTCCATCCAGTTTTCTGCCAAATGTAATGATAGTTTCAGAAGTGGACGTGCATCCAGATGATCAATGATATCAAATGTGTTGTTAATTTTGCAAAATCTGTTTTTGTTCTGTCCTGGCAATATCAATCAAACTGTTCTATTTTTGATAAGATATCTATATTTGTGTTCATAAATCATGTTTTATTGTGCATACCTGGAATATCCAGGTTGTATCAGTTAGTCTAAGAATGGTGCTCAACCACAATAGAAAACATCTTTTGTAAGACCTTATCAAATATATAACATGTTTTGTTGAATATTTGATAATACATTCAATACATGACAGCAACAGTAACAACAACTGATAAACTGTACAGTTAACCAAATAGTGAATGCAATAACTGCAGGGTGTTTGGGTAAAACAAGCAACTTTGATAAGTATCAAGCAGAATGTTTCAGAAATAAGTCTTTCCCTAACCCTTTCATATAATTTTCTTATACTTCATTGTTTTTTTTTTTGTATCTTACTAATATAGTGTTTTCTTTTCTGTGACACTTGGCGATTGTTCCATTAGTTCTATGATTTTCACTGCATTCTTTTATCTTTTGGGAACCTCTTCAGTTCTTCTTTGTGTCTTTATACTATGAGATTTCAGTGAAATCAGTGGAATTCAGTACCTTAATGGATAAGTCTCCAACATGTCATTCGCTTCAGTGTAATGCCAAGAAATGGCTTGTTGACAACCAAAAAGTGTGCACACTGCTTTAATCTCAACTAATGATCTAAACTTAAAAAAATACAAAACAACAACAACCCAAGGTTGTGTACAACTGTTATGGGTTATTTTATGGCTCAGTTTTCCACTCTGACTACAAGCTCTTTCTACATAACCACAAAATATTTCAGTATTGAGGCTTGTGCCAAATGTACAGATTTATGCATATTTTCAATAAAATGTATATTTGGTTTTTGTGTAAGCCGATAGCAACTAAGACAAATTTGTGGAAAAGGGCTGCATATAAATAGTTTTCATCCAACAGGCTTCACAAATTGAGGCTCCAACCACGCAGCCTTCAGATTAGCAGACTTCTCGCTGCACCATCATGCGCCACAGCCTCGCCATAAACTACACGTTAACACATGGTGGACGTCTTGCACTTACCAGTACTCCTCCCCACCGGCCATGCACTTTTCGTACACCGGTCCGTCCAACTCACGCTGGGACGGGTAGATGGCCTCGTGGTGGATGATAATGGTCTTAATGACCTCGTTAACATGCGCCTGGCAAGACACGGGGTCCTGGTCATCTGGTATTGGCATCAGTGTTGGCCCAAAGCAGATCGCTAGGTTGTAGGGGTCCATCATGTTCTCATCACTGTACTGAGAAAGACTGGAGGGACAAAAGCAATCAGAGCTACTTCATGTAAGAGTCAAAAAAGCGGAGTGAGTTGTGACGGGACTCACTGATTCAGAAATGCAAACAGGTATCTCATGACGATGATCACAGGCCGCTGAAGGGTCACAATAATCTGCTGAAGGTGATGAGCTCTTTCTGCCCCCGGGTCAAGCTCTGAAACAAAAAGAAAGAGAGACAGAGTAACAAAAAATGTAAAGAAAGCAACACTAAATAGAGACCTTACATTTCTTATGATGGTTTCCAGGAATGTGACTCACTGGTCGTGGATATGAGGTCGAGGAAACGCTCCTTGGGGAACAGCGGGTTTTCCAGTCCCCTGAAGTAGAGCTTGAGAACGCCCGCTACAGAGTTGATGTCATGATCGCTCTGATCGTCCACCAGTGGATCCTCTCCTGCAGACATTTAACCCACTCATTAATCATTCTCCAACATCAGCGTTCCCGTCTTAGGGTACTGATGCAATCTTTAAAGTGTATTTCAGGTTGTGATGTTAATGTAAACATTGAGAGTGGAGTTATGTTTCCCTCATTTATTATGACCCCAAGATGTGGATCTTATGCATTATGCATCTGATAGCGTTTACATGTCCATTAAAGGGGTCACATGTGACACACAGGCTCTTTTATTTTGCACTTTAGAAGCCTGTGGGGGAGACTGTGGCTTTCGAGGTGGGCAAAAGGCAATTTAAAATCAATCAGGAGAAGATGGCCGAGCACACTGGGACTAACCTCTTTCAAATGCATTCTTAATATCGTTGACTTCGACCTGGGAGCCTGGAACTCGAAATATACCTTGCTGCTGAAGACCTGCGGACAGATAGACAGAGGGCGTTGAGGTAAACAGGAAAAAACAGGTATGAGTGCAGCTGTCCTTTCATTGAATTTCTGTAGCTGGTCCCCTCAGTACATGTCGTGATGGATGCATTTACAGCCAGAAAGTTCAAGAAAGTAAAGTCCAAGAAAAATGTATGCACTGCATGTGGCGAAAAAGTGTGTGAGTGCAGACATGACAGCCCAGAGCAGTCTGCAGCAGAAAGCAATAGATGAAAGAATGTGTTACCAGATCAAAGCTGCAGTCTGCTCGAAGATTTTCACGACTAATTGGTCATTAGGGTCTTGGCTGACATTTCCAGTCAATTAGTTGTTGTTTGTTCTGGTCTTTTAATAGGTAATGAAGTATTTGGTTTTAGTCCTTACTGGATTAAATGATAATCACATACAGTGCATTTGTTTTTAGCTGTAATCTTTGCAAAAATACTCCCGTCACCAATAAGAACTAGATTGTATGAGATAAATATCAGATTTTGTCAACAAAATTTAATTGTTAAGTTAAAACAACGCTATTAAGCTCTTTTCAACCAAATACTTCCGGGAACCACTGAGCCACAGGAACTTAAAAATTAGGGCGGCTTTTGAAATATTAAAGGGACTCTGTGCTGAACTCCTGAGTTGTGCTGGAAGCCAGTTGTTTGATTATGTTAGTGGACTCCATTTCTACATTAGTTCTAAGTGCTGCATCGTAGGCAAACTGGACGGTTCCCCACGATACCGCACTTAGAATTACCATGACCTGGATTACTGAGAACATATTTCTACATTAGCTATTGTTAGCGGAGCAGAGAGAGGCACAATGCATAAGGGAGGGGTCATTATATTGTGTCAGTCCTGGGTCCTAATAGTTATTTATTAAAATGACATCGTACACTTGTAGCAGCTTAATGCTTTTTTTTTTTTTTTTTTTGCAAAAATAAGGGCACTTCAAAATTACAATCCCCGGCAGTCCATGGTAAGTCCAGTTCTTGTGGTGCAAAACAGCTATTTGAGGATTTTTTGGGGACATTCCTTTTAAAGATATGCTCTGTGTAATACATTTTAAAGACCAGCAAATCTTCAAATTCAGGTCACAGGAGGTATTGTGTTCATGTAAGTCCACCATTGGCCGACTAGTTCAACAACAAATCCAGAGCTACCATCCTAAATGCTGAAAATGTTCCTACCGTCGCCTGAGACAATGGTTAAAAAACAAAAAAACAAGAACAAGTTTTTTCTCCCCAATAACAGAATGATAATGGATTCAGCCAGACGTTTCTCCAGAGCTGGCACAGTCTGTCTGTAGGAGACCACTAATTCACCAAGAATATCCTGTGAACTATGTGTTTTTCTTAAGCAACTACTTTAGTTAGTAATTCTCAAAATAAAAATACAATATAAAATGTAGAGTCCGACTAATTCATGATTTTTGGGGCAGATGCCGATACTATAAGGGAGTGAAAAATTCCAACAGAGATATATTGGCCTATATTCTTTTATGTGTGTATATACAGAGACAACAATACAAATATTTCTGCATAAATCTAGGATATGTACAGTGAAATAATGAAATAATAACATCAGTGCTGCAAAAATGGCCTTCACTTGGACCCCAAGCATCTTGTTTATCTTCATTATTTTCTGCTAAAAAATCTAAATAAATAAAAAAAACTTTCACAATGGTGAAAATCAGATAATGGCTCTACCAGTATGGGTCTAACTCAAAACTCTGTCCTTCACCCTGATGGCTGTGGTTTTGCAGGACGTGGCAGTTCGTGCTTCAGCCAGTTCTGTGATTTTCCCTGTGTCCATCTCAGCCCGAGCTCTGAGTGCACATTTGCTTAAAAGAAATTGTGTATTTGACCTCGCATCTACGTGCATGGATAGTGATCATCTGCCTCATAAGACCGTTTGGGTGGTTTTAATGAGATGTTTTCTGGAAAGGTGGGCCTTCAGATGATATGTTGTAAACGTGCAACTACTGCTTTTAAAGGCAAGTTGTGGATATGGATGGATGAAGGCACATGACTTTTGTGTGGACTTGTGAGTTTGCTTCCTGTGTGAAAATTGAGTTTCTGTTCATGAATTTTCACTGTTAAGACATTGAAAACTGGAAATATTCCTTAAAATACCTGAAAACAAACAGTCAGGTATATAAGTCAATGAATAAGGGGAGGAACAAGGCATGAGAAAGAACAGGTTTTTTAGTGGGTCATTTTTTTGTAAAGACAACATATGAACACAAGCAGGAACCTACCATACAGATTGATGTATCGAACGCAGCTCTCAACCACCACTGGTATAGGCTGCCCTGAGTCCTACCAGACAGATTCAAAGAATCATTATTGGAAGCACATAAGCAACAGGTAATGGAAAACGAGCAGTCATGCCAGAAGGGGTGTTATCATCAGAAGCTTACAGAGGCAAATGAATTAACTTCACACAGTTGAAAGACCATTGCGAATCGTTTAATGAATTTTTAAACAACTGATATTCAAAGTGTGTAGACAAAAACAGGCAGAACAAAAAATCATGTCGGCGTTTGCACCACCACATGTGACTATAACTGGAAATGCCAACAGGACAGGAGGCACAGACATGTTGGTTAGCATACTGAACACAGTGTGATGACCCCCGCCCGGCTATAAGACAGAGTACCTGACTCCTGGCACGGACATTCCGTCTTCCCCTGGGCAGAGAGCAGTAAGGCACGTAGACAAGAGGAAGAGAGAGGCAACAACAACAACAACCACAACAGGTTAGTGAGAAGGAGAGGCAGATTGTACAGAGAGAGAAAAAAAGAGGAGGTCTGGCCTGAGAGAGGAGCCAAAGCATCAGTGCCTTGTTGGGGTGTGAGACATGAGGACATGACTCAGTGGAGGGAGTGTGTGGAAGGAGGAAGGGTGCTACCCCGAGAGGATTGGGAGGGGGGGCAAAGGCTACAAACAATAAAGCATTTTATCAGCCAGAGAGGACAATTTGATGGAAAAATTCAGAAGCTCAACTGAATCTTTTTTTTTTTTTTTTTTTTTGGATGAAAATCACTTAAACAACTAATTGCCTCTCAAAAATCTTCTTCCAGTCAACTGATCATGTTAGCTCTACTCAATCCTGATGTTCACCTCCACTGCTTTAGATTGCATATTCTGACTGCTTGTCCCTGTTTGATCAAGCATTAGAGTGGAGGATGTGGCCATGTGTTTATTTGCATAGTCGAACATGGCTGGTTCGCGGCCAACTGACATTCACAAAGCCAAATTAATTCAGCGCCCGAGGGCTGGGGGGGCTCGCAGAAGAAAGAAACGTTAAAAATTACACCCTGCACCAGCGTGGAGCTTATGAAATCAAACCACCTCCAGAGCATGTTCGATTGCGCTTTTTCACCCTCACCCTGTCTTTCCTGAATGGCAAGACTGTAAAGACAAGGCAATGAGCAAGAGGGAAAGTCAGTGCATGAGTGAGCCAACGTTTGGGTAAAAAAGAAGTGGGCAAAAGGCAAGAGAACCCCCCAAGGACTGCTAGTGAGACAGCTGAGCTCATGGAGAGACAAAGAGCACAGATGGGCCAATACCTGAATGAAGGCCTCCATATTGCCGTTAAACAGCTTACGGTTAAAAATGGAGCGAGGTCTAGACTTCCGCATTCTCTGGGGTTTAGGGGGAAGAGTGGGGGGCCTGGGGAGATGGTGGGGGGGGGGGGGGGGGGGGGGTATGGTTGGTACATGATCATTATGAATAATAATGCAACTGGTTTGACTATACATCACAATACATTTTCACAACAACTTTTTTCTAAAAATGCATTTGTTGGCATGTCTTTAGCACAAATAATCTGCACATCCTAAACACATAATGTTCAAAACTTAAAGGAATAGTTCAACAATTTGGTAAATACTTGCCAAGAATTAGATGAGAGGATCAACAACACAGTAGTATTTATAGGCTACGATAAATATGAAGCTACAGCCGACCATAGGGAAACATGTCCCCACCACTTATAGTGTAGTATAAGTATAATTTGTTAAAAATGTTCTAATGTTAAATAGCAGAAGAGAACTTGTCGCTCTCCGCAAGCACCTGCAGTTAAAACAGCCAATTCTGGTGCGAAATTAACAACATTTTTAACCTTGATGTAAAACGTACACCAAACTGTAAACGTGTCAGCAGCCTACAATATGTGTCGTGAAGCTATCATTGCTTGTTAGCTCATAGATGTGATCAGCATTTCTATAAAAATATCCTGACTGTCCCAAGTTTGATCGTCTTGTTGTAGATTTGTTAGCCATTTTTCAAGCAAGCACTTTGCAGCCGTTTCCAATCTTTATGCTAGGTTAAGCTAGCTATTGGCAGTAGCTTCATATTTATCATAAAATAGTGGTGACGATCTTCTCCGACCTTTTGGCAATAAATATATTTCCAACTCTCAGTCTATTCCTCAAAATTGACCCTTACATGGATCCACTGAAACAAACTTTTTCAAAGTCAGTTCTCACACAAAATTCAATATAGATTTAGCTGCATTTAAAACATTTACCACTGATAAAATTCAAGTCCTAGTATTCTTCGTCCAATCATTTGAGCCTCCCTTGTCAATATTTATTAATATTCAGCTCACTGAATTGTTCCCAAATAGAACAGCTGAGGGAACATTATCCCTCTCACCGGCATTTAATTTCTAGTCCTAAATTCTCCCAATAGATAGAGACTGAGAAGAACAACTCCCAGCAGCACTTTCTCTAATTAGGATTGAATCTTTTGTTCAATAAACAAGAGAGAAGCTTAAACTATTCCCACACTGTGATCTCATTCCTGCCATATCCAGGGACACAGGAAGGATTTCACACACCATCGCCTACTTTATTCACCCACTTGTCAATGGACATCTTACCTTGTTGTCCCATATTCAGCCCTCTCCCCTGAAACAGAAAAAAAAAAAAAAAAAACAGCAGAGAAAAAGACTATATTAGTAAACGCTAGTTTTACAATCACAGAAGTTAGCTGTACGCTTGAGTGCCGGCCGACTATACAAGGCTGGCAGATGGAGACGGAAAGGGGTGTTATGAGAAAACGGGCATCTATTCAGTCAGACTCAATGGGGTGAGCGCCATGGCTGTATCTGACTCACCGCCAGGCAGCGGTCATTCAGCGGTCGCCCTAGAAACGGCACAAGAGCCCCAGAAGGGGATAGCCTGTCTACTGGCTCTGCAGAGTAGAAAATAGATCCAGGGGCAGAAAGAGTGGGAGGCTGCGGGAGCTGATTTATACAGTGTGATGATTCTATGATATGTGCACCACATTCGCACACTCACACACACACAAGCACACACACATCTCGTTGTACGCAAACAAATTAAGGCCCCACTTTGATCAGTCAATCAGAAATGTTTGTTGGGGGATCACGTCATGTGTAAAGCAGCTTCCAGCACAATCCGACTTTATGTCAAACGCACATAATTCCAACCCTAAAGCAGACGTTTGCCTGAGTCTGGGTAGAAACACAATGACATGGCATATACATTTTTATTCACTCTTTTGGATTTTGAAGGTTAATGCACATTAAATAAGAGAAATATATCAATGTACCCGTAAAGGACAGCTTATAGCACAGTACAAGTAGAACAATGGGGCCTTTTTTAGTTCCAAAAATGATCAAGCTGTCCCATTAATGACAACTTCAATACAACCCAATTATGGATTAGATGGAGCTCAAATTTCCTAACCTTCATAGTGTAAATATTTTTACTTCCTCCGATGAGGTGATGTTTTCATCCGTGTCAGTTTGGTTGTTTGCTGTTTGGTTGGTTGGTTGGTTGGTTTGCTACCAATATTACACAGACATTTCTGATTAGATTTCCATAAAACCTGGATGGAGAAGCGATCTCCGCTCAGATTACACTTTATTAACTCCTGCTGTGGATCCAGATGACGGGGACTGATCCAGGTATTTTTTTCTCACTTTCTCTAACATTGTAAGTTAGGAGGTTTTTCTCTGGGAGTAATGCATGTATCTTGAATGAAGAAAACACATGCATATTTAGGTAGCTGGTATCTGTGAGGGAGCTCAAAAGGACACTGTTGGGCCTTGGCGGAGGTAGGCGCTCTACTAGTTTTTATGACGTGTTCCCGTGTTAAAGATATGATGTGCTTTAAACGGTGCAGTTTGAGTACAAAATACTTCTTTCATTTTTGTCAAACTTTTTCTAATGGAATGATCAAATACCAGCATTAACACTCAGCTGTATGATAGATTATATGTGAAGTATTGGTCCATAAGAGTCTGAAATGCTTCGTAATGACTCGACAACCAATGCAGAACCATCATTTGCACTTGTACAAACATGGTATCAAATATAAATAGTTGTTTTATGATATTGTATCGATGTTAGAAATTCCTGTATCGTGACAACACATCTTTTGTTGATACTCCTGGTATTAAGCTTAATGTAAATGATTGACACTCGTCTATTACCACCACTTCTCCCCCCCCACTAATGTATGACACAACCAGTCTCACCTTCTCCTAGCGTCTGCTTCAGAAGGTCATGCTTGGCCTGCAGTTTCACAATGAGATTGCTGCCATTTAAGTACTCTTTGTATTTCTGCAGACAAAAGACATGAGACAAACGGCGACAGGATCATTTCTGGTTTCAGTGTATGCGGTCCGTGCTGCAGTGCCTTTTGCGCTCTCATTTGTCCGACAACTCACAGTGAAGTAGAAGCCCTCAGTCTCCTGCTGATTAGCTCGTCTCTTACTGATGTTTGCCTTGCTCATGTAGGAGTCAGAGGAAGCGGATTTGACCGACTCTGTGGATTGGCTGTGCTGGAAGGCCTCTGACACATCGAAGTCCTCCACTGTGAGCATGTCCTGGAGGGTCTGCATGGTCGCGTCGAGGGTCTTCCTCACCTGACACACACACAGCAGACAAACACAACCGAAACTTCAATTAAAAATGACATTTTTGTTAAATATATTCATATGAAATCTGTACACATCAAAACAACTAAAGGATATTGTAATTATACCTGATGTGCATATTTACAAATACATCTTAGTGTCACAAACAAGCTGGGTGGTGCAAACAGGCTTGAACCACTGGGGGCCATCTGCACAGCACTTTGACTGACACACCGCAAACAACAGAGTAATTAGCTTCCTCGCATCAAGCATCGTGACATGAAAGATTAACTACGTTCCTTCCATGTGTGGCAGACAGGAGGGCAGCGCCTGAATATCCTTATTCATGACTGACAGGCTCTGACACATATACACACCCAGGTGACCTTTAAATACGTCCATGTGAGTCACAGTGGCCTTGGCGACCCTGCATGCTGGAGTGGCCCCCCCAGCAGAGGCAGGGGACGACCCCACAGGTCAGTGTCAGATTATGTAAAGATGAACATGCTGGGTGACAGCCCTGAAGACTGGTTTGTTTTTGTAACATGTTACTGTGACAGACGTGCTGGGTGTTGGCTGCCAATTCCAGTTTAAAAACCAATGGAGGTATTAAAAAGGCTTCTGTAGAGGCGGAAGTTCTGCTAGTGAGATGGTCACAATAGAGAAGCAGCTTATCAAATAATGCACTTTAAAGTCCTATCTTTTCTTCAAGGATAAGTTCAACACTTTGAGGAACACACTGTGTCTCTTTGTGAGGGAGAAGATTGAGAAAAGAAGATTGTCCAGAGTTGGATGAGAAGATCAATACCACTCTCATATCCGTACATTAAATATGAAGCTACGGCCCACAGTTTGGTTAGTTTAGCTTGACACAAAGATTAGAGACAGGAGGAAAAACATTTGGCTTGACAAAAAAATGACTTGATCTCTGTTGTACCTTTAGCAAAGTCAGTGACAATAACTATAGGGAGGTATCACACACATAATTCAATACAAATTTGAAGAACACTCTTTGTCTCTGAGATATGAATGACACCATTACAGTTAATATAAAGCAGCAGCAAGATAGCTTAGCTTAGCTTGAGTTCTTAAAAAAAACGCTAACCTGGCTTCGTCCTAAGGTAAGAAAATCTGTTTTCCAGCACCACTAAAATGTATTAATCAAAGCTGCTGTCGGTGACATATTTGTATTAAAATAAGTGTTAAATAGCTCTGTATTCCAACAGGGATCTCTGCCATAGAGTGTTTGTCAGTAACCCATGTGTTTCCTCCTGCTGCTCGTGCAGTACAAGAGAAAAGACATTTTCTGGTATCCCCGCCCACTTTAGCCAATCAGGATAGATAATCGTGTTCATACAGTGATGTCGAGAGGAGGGAGGGGATTTCTAATTGCATAACAGACAGGCAGTTTGGCAAAATGTCGACGATGCTTACAGCAGCTTGAACACATTATATCACATAACTGCTAACATTTTTTGGTGCAGATTAAACAACAAGGCTATGACTCAGAGCTCACACCTGTCCTTAACGACTCTGTGAGGACACTCCCACACAAAGTGTAAAAGCCAGCCAACTCCCCTCCAGTTCCTTAGAACTGAAGAAGCTTCTTGGATGAGAGGTGAAATATCTGCAAGCAACTGAAACAAGTCCAGTTGCCTATGATACAGCACTTTACTGATTTAGAATTACCATGACCTGGACGACTGAGAACCTTCATCAACAAACAAGACTATGGTTAGAGACAGAGCCAGGCTTGCTGTGTCCCCGTTTTCAGTCTTTCTGCTAAGCTAGGCTAACCGGCAGCTTGTTATAAATTCATATTTAATGGACACATCCGAGTTCATAAAAAAAGCCCTCAATGTCAAATTGTCCCTAGATAACTTTGGATTAAAGATAGCTCAAATCCGTCCTTTTCAACAGACTTCCGTACCGGTGAACATTGTGTCCCGTTACAGAACATCCTTCATATAGAGCGGCAGACAAGCATCTCTGAACCACCTTCCTGTTCCGCTACATGTGGTCGCTTTTGATTGATCATTTGAAAGATAAAACATTAATTTCCTGTTGCAGTATTTCGCAATGGCCTCAGCGACTCAGACTATTTTATGTGCACTTCACTTCACTATACAGGATATAAGGGTGGTGTTTTTCTGTTTTTCACCACCAGTCCAGATATAACCAACAATTTCCTGGAGGAAAACCTGTGTTTACTGTGTATGAATAATTATCCACAAAAGAGTCCAAAAGATGATGCAACAACATCTTTGTATGACTCACGGCCATATGTCCTCCTCCTCTCTGAGTCAACAGAAAAGGATATTTCTGTGTACAACACTCTTGCAGTGAATGAAACGCTGACTCCGGCTCCCTTCAATTCCCCCCCGTGCACTCTCACCTCTTCATTCTCTATCTTCAGCGTGGCCAGGCGGGACTGCAGCTGGTGGTGGCGCATCAAGAGCTCTGTCTGGACAGGTTGCTGTGCACTCACCTGACACACCTGGTATTAGGCAAAGAAAGGGAAGGATCATCCGGAGGATTTAACATAGAGAACAGCATTATACAGCGCACTGAGACCTACAAACAAACCATCCTCACGGGCTTACTCTCTGCAGTGCCTCACCTCGTCCCCCATGTGTGGCTGATAGTCAAAGCACGCTGGAGGACAGAAGATCTGGCTGTGCGTGTCCATAAACCTGAGCTTGTCTCCTCTGATGTCCATGGCGTCGACCGCTCCCTCCAGCAAGTCCAGTCCTTCGTGACGAGAAGTCTCCAGGCTATACTCTGCAGACAGATACGTTCTCAAGGTGCGTGCCAGGCTTGCATGATAACCTAAGTCGCAACACTGAGGACGAGAAGTAAAACATAAAGTAATCATAAACCAATAAAAGGCCTTTAAAGGAAGCACTGAGATATTTGCATTTTTGGCTCTGACTGTAATTACTCACATCTATCATATCTGAGACATCATGGATGTAGTATTTGGCCACCAGGGCATTGGTAGCTGCCAGATTGAGAAGATAGTCGTTCCGGGCCTTCGTGCACTTGAGCTTGTTTTCAGAGTACTTGGCTTGTCTCTAGGGAGAAAAATGGAGAGAAAGTCCCATCATTGCAGGATGTAAAATGGATTCCTAATGTACTCAAGGAACACATTACAACACCAATTTGATTTATTCCTTTATTATCTCTCAATATGTGTAATACTTTGCACACAAAGAGATGGTCTCCCTGTTTCTTTAATGACATTTCCCAGTGTCATTTGAGCAAATGGAGAATGGTGAAATTCAAGAAGATCATTACAAAGACATCTGAAAATGATTTGCTCTTGAGTGTAGATGCCTTTAATGTGCAGCACATCTATCATATCAGTCAACCAGTAGGAATTGGTCAACCCAAACAGACCTTCTCCTTCATCTTCTCCATCTTCTTGACAGAGCTCCGTCGCTGTGGACGCTCATCGTGACCGTACCGCAGCAGGCTGGAGCCGATGTCGTTGGCCTTGCCGATGTGCTTCTCTTCCTGTTTCTCGGCGTCCTTCAGCTTGCTCTCAGCACTGATGCTCTCAGTGTGGTACATGTGGTATGTCTTCATCACCTGTAAGAACACACATCTTAGGGCAAACTCTACTTAAATGCCAAGGGCATCAAAGTGGAACTAGTAAGTTGTTGTTAAAAGTGAAGTGAATTGGAGAAGGAGAAATCACAGAGCAGAACCACATGTTAAATGTTACATACATATCTGTTACATTTAACTTTAACTCAAGAATGATTTCAAACTCATTAAACCAGGTCCATTCAATTGACAGCCTGTAGTCCGAGGCACACAGAATCTGATATACAACAAAATATGTAAACTACAATATCTATGTATGTGACACACAACATTAATTTGCATTTGTTTATATTTGATTGAAAAAAATGTGGCAAATGTCTCCATACGGCTCCTGAGTCATAATCCAGGACTCGGGAAGTCCCAAGATACCAACTTTTTTTTAGGAAAAAAAATAACGTTATTTACATCCTCAACACATGGTCGAGCTTCTGCAGCCACTTCAGACGGGGTGCATTAATGCTTATAGCCTAGCGGCTGGGTTGAAGATTCTGAAGATAACGTTTCTTCAAATCAATTTTCGTTCTTTCAGCCTTCCGGAAAGTTGGATTGTATGGAGCCATTTAATGTTTTTTTTCAGTTGGTTGTTTTCACATTTTAAAACAAGTCCCTATCTACTTCAGTAGTGAAGCCAATTTGCTGCGAACCTCCAGAAATATTTTGCGGAATACGAAGCTTTACCCGACTTTCTATCGAATGTGACACAATAATGAATTCATTTAAATTTTTTGGGTGAACTTATCCTTTAAACTGTGCATTGGATGACTGTGTTAACACCAACATGAAATTGTTTGGGCTGTGAAGCTGTTAAACAAAGTATGACAGTATTCACCAAAGGCGTTTAATCTATGCAGACATGTTACATTGTTTGTGTAATAAAATGTGCAGGTCATCATTTTCATTACGCCATAATCACGATGCAGTTAAATAAAGACTATTCCCAGCCCCCCGAGTGTATACTACATGAACTCATGTAACCCAGGAACATATTTATTTTCATCACACCCTTAAACATTAGGGAGTGTCACTTACTCACCCCGCTCTGGGGAGCGTCATACTTTGATTGGCATTTCCTAAGTGAGCTGGAGGTGTTTATACTGGGTGCGTCTGCTGCTGATGCTTCTACATTTTTGCGATTGTTCATCTTCACCGCAGCATTGCAGCTGGTTATAACAAGGACACCAGCAATGTAAAACGAGCCCTGGATGTTTTATGACAACCGCGGTTCTTTAAAAAACAATTGACACTGCCACCGTTCAGTCTGCTTCGGAGGAATTTTTAAAGAGATTCATGTTTCATCGCGCTACTAAAGAGATCCTGTGTAAATGTTTAACTAGTCAACAGCGCAATTAAACAGCATCTGCTCCTCCATCGCTCACTATTGAGTTCTGGTTTCCTAGCAACGCTGCCTGGAACGGACGTGCAAAGGACAGCGAGATCGATCAGCAGCGGAGGAAGGAGGTTACAAAGTGACAGTGAGCAACCTTCCTTTTGCCACACGCCAAAACCAGAAACTACTAGATTTCCAACAAAAAAAAGACCAGCAGCAGATCGATAGCAGAGACTGGCGGGCTGACAATGACAAATCCATGGCTGATTTCACATTCAACTCATAAATCATAACATTAACAAATTATTCAAGTTTCTTTTGAAGTATAGAAATTTTGTGAGGAACAGTGCATTTCCTTGTGCTGTTTGTGGGAGCTGCAGACAGGCATTTAATAATGCATGAATAAGAGAGGAGAGGAAAAATCAATATCAGCAGAGCAGCAAAGTGCTGTATAATGTTACATGTGAGAATATTTCTCATGCGGTTCATATCATGCCAGTATTTCTGCTCCAGCGCTGCAAATCCACTCGTCCAAAACATTCTTTTAAACTGAGCGCGAGTGATCGTCAACAATCACACACACAATCAGACAGTTTCCTTTAATAACATGCGTCTTATCTCTTTTCTAAACTCTCGCAGTAAACAACACAAATGATGTTGGAGGATTCCTTGTGTAGAATTTGCTTAATTCTGCAGCAACGGGCAGCTGTCGGTTTATCTTTGATGACTATTTCTAAACTTGATCAGAACTTCAGAAGCTTCACTTCCGATGTAGACTGCTTTAACTTTTGTGCAATTGTAGTTATGTTCAGGATCAATTTACAGCAACATGATAAATGGGTCTTAAATAAAAAAGACCTAAACTTTGCCCAAAGTTTTTTAATTATCTTTGATTGATCACACACAGTGTTTATCCGATAACATTCTGATGATGGAGTGTGCAGCAAGTAGCCAAAGGTGGAGTTTCACACATCGGTAAATAATTAAATAAAAATAATTAACTATGCAGAAAGGGACTGTACACTGAGTTTATTCAAAATAATGGCGTTTGAGAGATGTATGGCACTTTGTAACCACCTGGTAGGGATTTAAATTCTATACAACGTGAGACGGAAAAAAAATCAAGACAGCAAGGATGGACCTATTATTGGCAAGGCCGATTGCTGAGGCTGATATTCAGCACTTGTCTGATTATCAGTATCTATGTTTTTTGAGTATGACTGCCAATGAAGAAAGTTAATAATAATATAATAATAGCATATCAAAACTGAATAATCTGAATCTGCAAAGTAACAAAGTGGGGTGAAGGTGTAACGTAGCAGAAAATAAAAACAAAAATCTTGATTGCTAATAATTTGTATCAGCATCGACCCTGAAAAAACATTTCCGTCGATCCCTGCAAGACAGCACGATCGTTCTTGCGAAGTCAATTCTCATTTGTAATAGAAATCCTGCGAAAAATGATTCAAAGACTTTATACACTCTATTAAACTGCAGTCACAGCCGTTTAGGGCGTGATTTTGGAAAATTTGCTGGATATTTAATTTCACAAGCTGCAGTGTCCTTGTTTGCCTGAAGATATTCGTACTCCCTCGAGTCAGTTCAGTTTTTTCAGCTGCTTCAAATACAGGCTCAGTCTTAAATTAATCTAAATTAATATGTTCGCCTCCTGCATGTCTCGATTCAAATGAACCGATTCTTTTTTTGCAGATTAGCTGTCCAACAACTGAGCAATAAGCACTTTGGTGTCTCCATTGCACCGTGTCCCCACATAAAAGCTGATGATATCGCTGCATTGCTTCATTGTCAACAGCTGAATGAAGCCATCAGCTGTTTTTCTATTTCTGTATGTTTCTATGTGCTTAATGTCACGTTATGTTTGCAAATTTGTTTCCCACATTGTGTGCTCTCCATGTACAGTACGACATCTAACAATAGACAAGAGGAGTGACAACTGTCACTACCACACAAACAGATGTATGTCATTACATGTAACATTAGCTGAAAGCTCAACAGCAGCAGTCTTGTTGGCTGTGAGCACAGTGCACCACTGCAGCAACAGACTGCTGAGTCTGCTTGAAGCCTCGCCAGGGGCAAGAACGCGCTCCCCTTCAAACTGATGGGAGGAAGAATGCAAATTCTCTCGTTTCACAACCTCATGAGGAGGAAGAAATGACCTGTTAGAGGGGGGGCTGCTGATAAGGCATATCTGCTGTGTGCAGGTCAGGCCAGCTGCTTCACAGGTTACAGGTTCAGGACTGACGAGACAGATGCAGCTAACACAGGGAGAAACGCAAAACAGGCAGTCTGGCAGGCAGCATGGAAAGGGCAATTATATTTGTTAAACTCACAGTGTAGAGCTCATTGGTGACTTTCACCAACTCCTCATGCATCTGCACCCCGATGTCTTTGCTCTGTAAAAGGAGAAAAACAGGTGATGACTTCATAGGCAATCATAATGGCACGTTTTAATGACAACTGAAGGCAGGTTTTGAAACATCGAAGACCGACAACTGGGTTATTTCAGAGAATTGCCTTCTCACGAGTGAAAACCTTGAAGGCTGTGCATGTGAGGGACGGCAGCGGGCGTTGAAATGCTGTCATTACTCTGCACCAGAAAAGATCTAAGACAATGCCCAGAGTGCACATGAGGACAGAAATAGAACAGTGCAGAAACAGCAGCACATTTCCCAAGGAGTTGTGTCACAGCTTCAGCTCAGTTACAGGGGCTAAGATCCTATGATGAATTGGACATGTCCCATGACAGGGCTTATGGCCCAAGAGGAGGAATGTGGCCAGCAGAGAGTGACTCTGGAAATCCTGTTGAGGGGATATGGAGCGACGCTTAGCCCGATCAATCCTGCTTTTTTTTTGCCACCTCTCAGGGGCCACTTGTCAAAACAGCAACCCTTGCTTTTTCACATGTGACAAGAATTCAATTACAGCACATTCAGTACATTTAAACTTTGACTTAACAAACGCCAGAGCTGATTAATTCCCTTCCCCCGCATGTGTAACTCATTAGCAGTGAAGCTGCACTGCAGCTGAACCAGGATGCGACGGCATAACAGGATTATTGTTTTGGAGAACTTTGTCACAATTTGAGCTGAGTTCTTGCAGAGGGAGACAGTTTTTTTCTGCAGGGAGATATTAGTCCTCATCTTTGTGCTGGCCGTGAGCCACTCTACGCTCATCACTGCTCCCGTCGTGACATCACAGGGCCCCCTAGAGGGCATAAATTACTGTAGACTCTCGCCACTGTCAAAGGATACTGATCTAAGGCCCCCGGGGGCAGATTGTTCATCACAGCTCCTGGAACACAGACACTCTGCTACTCTCACATTTAACATGCATTCAGCATATGCCTTATGAGATACGGGAGTATAACTGAGGACAAGTGTTACACAAATGTGCTCTCCTTTGTTATGCTATGAAATAATAGAAATATGTTAATTCTGACTCCGTGTACTGAGTGAGTCCCATTTAACGTGAAGCTGCTGTGAAGTGAAATGAAATGAGTGTGAGTACAGGCGACAAGAGTGATGAGGTGTAAAGACCGTCAAAAAAAGGGTTAGTGATCTGAAGTGGGGAGCAAACAGAGCATGATATTGAGAATAAAATACACATGTGTTCAGCTTTACTGTAGACACTTGGTAATCTCACGATTGCGTCAACTGAGAGGCTACAGTGGTGCCGTTTTCGGTTGCTAAAACCTCAGTGATGGGTGGTAATAGTCTGCTGGGCATTAACTAATGGCTATCTTTTGAAACCAGGCTGTAAAGTGGCTAGAAGTATCTCTCATGCAATATCTGTACTCTAACTTAAAGGGTACCTCCACCAATTTGACACGTTAAAGTGGGATTACAGGTCTTGGGGAGTACTGAATATGTGAAATAAAAAAGTAGTATAAAGCCTTTTGTGGGTGCAGAGGAAGCTGCATGTCATCTGATAAACTGCCTCCATCGATGTTACTCGATGGCGAAATTACATTGTGGGTGATGTAGGCAACAGTTTTTGAAAAGCTATCCACTGCTCTAGCGTTGCACTCCTGTAACACTGTTGGATTCATTCTGGAAAGTTTAAAAAAAAAACAAATGATAGAATCGACACAGCAGCAGAAGAGATATCAACTTTTTTATTCCACGCCTACATTACCCACAATGCAACTTAACCGCCGAGTGTCATCACTAGAGGCAACTCATCAGATGACATGCAGCTTCCTCTGCAGACACAAAAGGCTTTATACAACTTTTTTTCATATATGCAGTAGTGATCTGTGATCTGTAAACACACTTTGATATGTAAAAGTGTTGGAGCTGCCAACTGATTAAACCTAGTACTGATTAAACCTCACTGTTCATAACAAAGAGACAATGACAAAGTAAATGTAAGCACATGATAAGCTGTATGAGAACCACCACGTATGTCCCGACATATTTTTACATATTTCTGTTGGTGTGGCGTCAGGCTCCCAGCTCTGGGCATCAGTCATGCGGTTTGAGCAGATGCGTTCTGTGACTGTGTGCGTTAGTAACGGCCGGGGTTACGTGCCCTCATGCATTTAATTCCCATTCTGACCTTTTTGAAAAGTCTGATGACATCCTCGCCCACGTGCGCCAGGCGGACAATGACGTTGTTGTTGTAGATGTCGCTGAGAGTGGCGTGGTCTCGGCTCTCCCGCCTGGTTTGCTCCAACACCAAATACCAGCAGTTCACGGTGGACACAAGATTCTGGTCTTTTCTGAAACGGCAAAGGGAAAGCGATGGTAGACTAACACCACTGTAGCACTCAGACTGTACACTGCATTTCCCATAAGGAAGAACATTTGGGCCATTGTCTCCAACACAAACTAAACAAACCTGCTCAACTCTTCAACACACCGATTGTTGCATGATCATATCAAGGAAAGGAAAGGTAGAAAAAAAAAGGTGACACACAATCCGGCCCCATGTCCATTTTTCTTTGTAACTTGATGACGTTCGCGCCCTCAGGCATGCTTCAAGATCAACAACCTTACCGGGACACAGGCACTGATACGTTACATAGGCCACACCTGGGTGACACCTGTGACAGTGATCAGACAACGATCCTCCAACAAATAATGAAGAGACCTTGAGTGACTAAAGAAACAACATTTCCTTCGGTGCCACGTGGAGTGATTCATTCTTGTAAGGAATCATGTCTGTGTCCTTAAACATAAACAGGATGGAGAGCGTCTGCTCAGATCTTACATTTGATCCATTGGTACCAGCTCTGGAGCTTTATTACACATTAGAGATCAAGGGGTCACTGTACATGTGGCGAGGACTCAGCACATAAAGAGGCCACCTCACACAAACACACACACACACACACACACACAGACACACACGGAGCACGCTGGCTGCACTTGCCTCCTTGCTCGAGGGAGCATGTGAGTTCAATTATCCTCACACCAAAGACTTTGTTTGTCTTCATCTTTTGTCTTCAGAGAGCATTCAGCTGTTTTTCTGACCTTCAACAGTTGTAACTTCAATATTAAAATTGCTGTATCATTTTACCTTTTTGCTTGGTGTAAAAAAACACCTTCTGCTGCTGGCTGAGAGCTGATCTATGCTGGTATTTAATTTGAAACCAACTTTAATTTCTCCCTTTTTCCTTGGTGAAAGTAAAAAAAAAGTGAAACCGAGATGGTTGGTTTTAACACTTTGCATGTCTTTGTTAAAAGGGGCGAGGACACTCAAAGGGACGTTTGCACGCCCTGATTGATATCTCTGCTGATTTTGCACCCAAGGAGCCAGTTATCATATCACACGAGCTGACAGCAGCGAGAGAAACAGAGTTTTTAGTTTGCACAGCAATGCTTTCACAATCATCTCTTTAATTGGGACCTTGGTTTTCAAAAAAAAATTATATCCTTTTACACGTCAAACTGATCACTATTATGTATCAGTTATACTATTGTGTTTCTATCATACTTGTAAAAATAACTGCCAAAAGGCTGCCCACTCCTTATTTTGACAATCATACGCACAGAAAATGCAGCTGCCAGAATACAGTGCAGAGTTCCAACAGCAGCAAACATCCTGACCACAAACCTCCGCTGGCAAACTCAAGGAAGGAAGATTAGCGTAAAGGTGAAGCATCGATCGTGATGTGGCCTATTGATTTTTGTGAATGGTTCATTGGCTGGCTGTTACCTACATTAATACATCACTAGCTGTAAAGACGTCTGCCCGATATAGCATTTCAGGTCTACTCACCTAAAGCATTAGAGCCCAAAAATGTGGTCATCATTCATATATTATGAAAACAACGTGACATGAAGCACACAGTGAAGGTAGAAATGAAGATCCTGTTCAATTCAGTGGATTCCTGAATGAATAATTTTAGGATGGTTGTATTTTTTCTGGTTCCTGTCCAAGAAGGAGATTGATAGTATGCAGGATTTAATGGAATGTAGTAGTGTGGTTGCAGATTCCAACAAACTGAACACCCCTCATCTCACCATCCACTGAGGTAGCCACTAAAAACTGCAAAAACTTGAAGAACAATGAAAAACCAAAGGCCCTCTCTAGTGTCTGTGATCGGTTTGTCCCTTCTGGGCTTCTGTAGAAACAAAGTGGTGCCGCAGCCCTTAAGCCTGTGAGTTGTGACAGTCGATGCATCTACACCAAATGTGAAAACTACTAAAAGTAACGAGTACGACCATACAGTGTATTTCTTGCAAAGAAAATGTTTAGGTTTTGGTTTGTTCCCAAGAAGTTGCCATTTTCGTGTGGCAATTTTGAGAAAATCTTTGGAATGCCATGAATGCTCTTAAGACAGTAAAAAAAAAGAGAAGGTACACGCTGCACGAGGAATGCTTCCACCATAAAAGGTGATTGAAAATGTAAGCTGAACTTCACAGAAGTTGCAGATCTGTGTAAATTACAATGTTTAAAATATTTTTTGTTGGAGCTTGCAAGCAAAAGAAAAGGGGTGTGGAGTTTTTTGATTTTTTGTTTACTGAAAAAGTCTGGTAATAACTGAGATACGGTAACGATAACACAAAGACTCTTAGTTTTCATTCTTATATGTTTTATATTCCATTTCTGCCCCTCACTCCTACACACTGACCTCTGTATATCACAGAAATCTGCTTTTCACTGAACTGAATTTAAGGAGCCTTTTGTTGCTTTAAGGGTTTATTTTGCATATTCATATCAGACATCTGTCACTTGATGCAAGTAATTGTACATTCATTGCTATTTTCAGGTGCACAGAGAAGCTAAAGGTTATATTATTATGTATTATAATTATTCTGTATCTGCATCTGCTGGTCGAATAATACATATTTATTGTGTTTATTTCCGAGTAGGCTGACAGCTTTATGCGCCTGTCAAACCATATACCATTCTGACTTTACGTCTCATCTTGAAAACTAGATGCCACCATATGAAATGTCAACGCAATTTTTAAATTAAATATTTTTAAATGATTTATTGGACTCTGCAAGTCATCTGATGAATTATCCACTTATAGCATAGCTAGAGTCAGAAACACAGTAGTTATTTTTGACTCTAATCTCAGTTTTGATGATCACATTAAAAGTAGCCCTGACTTGTTTTCTGTCGACTGCTTGAAAACTTTGATTATTTTTATCCTGGCAGAGATTTGCTCGTGCTTTCATTTTCTTTTCTGAAGTGACTGTTTTCCTGTCTTGGCGCAACTTGCTCTAATCTTTAGCTAACACTAGCTTTCGCACTACAACAAAGATAGATCATATGGGAACCATTCTGGCTCGCGCCATGCATTCAAAGCAATGCTGAAATTTAATTAGAAACTGGCCTACATGTTGAATATGAATATGAAGCTTTTATAATATTTCAGAAGTTCACACCACGTTCTCTCAAGTCTTTATCTAAACGATCATTTTGACTCGTACATTCCCGCTCTGAACGCCACGTTTCCAATGTCTTATTTTGGGAAAATTTACTCTTGGCTGCATGAATGATGTTGAAAAAGAAGCACAAACTTCGCACACCAGAAAAGCAATCTGAAAAGTTCAGTGTCAATGGCAAGTTAAAAGAGTTGCACTTGTGATGCTAAAGGTAATCCAGAGTGCCAGGCATCAGCATCTTCTTTCTGCCTTTCCTTTCATCCTTTAGCACTTTGATAAGAAAACACGAGTCCCTACAGGCCTTCCTTTCAAGCAGAGCAGGTGTTTGATCCCGTACACAGGACGCCGGCAACCTGACTGTAAATCTTGAGCTGTTGGCTGCTCTTGAATAAGGATGAGACTGTAGTATTCAGGACACAAAGGAGTTTGTGCAGAGCTGCTCATGGAGGATGACAGAAGGAGGTTTTCAACCTGACAGCCCACAAAAAGTACAACGGTACCCGTTCCACCACAAGGTCTCTGCATTATATAGTAGAGTGCGCCAGACAGCTGAACTGACAATGCAGACCTGAACTGAATGCATTAAAGGTGTAACATGACAGAGTTTGGCTTTATCGCGATGAAAGGATCTACACAATGGGCTGAAAAGAAAATGTCATGTCTGACACATCTATGGATTGCACTGTGGAGGTGTTAGTTAGCATGCTAACCAGCTAGCCCCGGCTCACATTGTCTCGCAATACCATTTCGTACCTCAGGAGATGTGAAATTGGTAGTATGGCTCAAGCTTCCGCCGGCGAGTTTCCCATTGGGTCCCTCCCACCCCCCGCAACCTGACCTGAAAAAATCCTCCTGGTGGTTCAAAGCTCATGTGCTAGCAGCGTAAACAACACCGACACTTCCGCAGCGCTCAGAGCTCCCAGTCAGGCAAGAGGCAGCTAATAGGACCACTAGGTGTGTGGCTAACCGAGCTAACTAGCTAACAGCATCTATATAACTGGCCAATTCTTACTTATTGCACCTTTAGGTATTCTATAACATGTTGGATATTAGGGCTGCAACTAAGGATAATTTTCACTGTCAATTAATCTGTTCATTTTGTTCTGGATCAGTTGATTGGGTTAGTTGTTTGGTCTATAAATTGGCATAAAGTTAGAAAAAAAAATGTCGATCCGTGCATAAAATGATGTCCACAAATGTCATGTTTTGACCATGACCCAACGACATTTAGTTTAATGTCATAGAGGAGGAATAAACCAGAAGAAAAAAAAACATTCTTATCTTAACAGGTGGAATCAGATTATTTTATAATTAGCTGACCAATATTCCTGTTGGAGATATAGTTTAAATTGTCTTTTCAGAAGTAGGTACACAGAGTCACCTGCTCCAAGAATCATATTTTTGCTGGCGGCTCCTTCATTAGATCCAACACTAGAAATGAAAGTCCTAAAGGGCCACAGATAAGAAAGAAGGGCACCATTCACTGGTTTTACCGTTAACGAAAAAAAAAAGTAACGAGAGAACACACAGCCAAGCTCTGAAACGCCAGAAGAGAAGAGAAGACCGCATGGTATTATTAATGGTCGAGGCTTAGTAGATCCATTGTAGTCTGTGAGTATGAATCTAGCCTTTGACAGAGGGATATAATGATGACCATTTAATGTGACGGGGGAGAATCTGGGACAGCAGGGTGTACAGAGAAGTCATGCAATGTGAGTCTCTTGCCGGGGTCTCCCTTTGAGGGAACGCTCCATTAATCAATGTCCCAGTGACGGGAGCTCTCTGCCATGATTACGCTTTACGTCCAATTGGCCGGAGAGACTGAAAGAGAGACGAAAAGACCTCTCCTGAATAAACCAACGGGTTTGTTACACATGGCTGACACAGCCGGGGTCACATGAAAGGGTCTAAACCGCCTACGAATCAATTACACCGACTGTACTTTAGCCCTTTCTAAGGTAATGTCGACTTCCTGCACTGCTAATTCAAAACACGAACACGGGCTAGACTGGTTAGACTTGACTGGTTTATCTCCCGAGGTGAAAATCAATCTTTTATGCTTAAGATTTTAATTGAAATTGCCCATATAGTTTTTGATTATTACTGAGCACAGATTCAAATCAACTACACAGTCTAAAAGTCACAGCGAGCTGCAGGCTGGTCAGGACAAATCAGAAGGAATTCCTCAACATGCTGCAATGGTATGAATGTTTCATGACCACAGATCTCCCTGATACAAACATTTAAAACAGCTTAAGTCAATCTGAGTAAAGAGCCTGCATTGTTTCCTTCTTCAGACTCCTAATTTTCTTTGTCCATTGAGAAATTGAGTCCATTGAGTTTTTGGGTGGCGCTCTAGTGTGAAGTTGCTCGAGTATGGAAATGAAAATGACAGCCGCACATAAAAAAGCCAGGGCAGTTGTGGTGGTGGAGGGGGGGTGCATAAAGAGTCTGACCTAGTTGGGAGAAACACAGCAGCCTGAGGCCACAAGCTTCCTTGGCCCTGGCTTCATTTCAGGTCATTTCTTCTGCTTGTATCCCTCCTCTCCCTTTTGTTGCTTATCCCTCCTCTGTCTTCCTCTTTCTCTTTTTTTTTCCATCTGTCTGCGCCTCGCCAGTGATCAGTATGAAATGTGTAGCAGTTATTTATCAGTCCGACACATTCGATACAGATGTTCCATTGCTTAGCAGACATTACAGTGGGGAGACTCACTTGAAGTGCTGGTGCTCTCTGGAGGTGCGGATCTTGGAGGAGTAGCGCTCAGCCAGCTTGTCCAGGCCTCTGGAGTACTCGAGCTGGAGCTCGGCCTTCCGGCGGAAGAACTCCTGCAGGTCCTGCAGCAGCTGCAGCCGGGACTCGGACTGCTGCTCCAGACAACGGAACTGCTCCACCAGCTGGTTACGGATCTCTGCATATCAAAAAAGGGAGACCACCTTCAGAATAAACAGTTCCTCTCTGGGGGAGTGGGCTTACATGCTGGTCGCCACGTCTGCCTGCCAAACAGTGCTAGAGGTCAGACTTTAACTCACAGACAGTCCTCCAGCACAGCACATGATGAAGCGATTACACTAATGTGAGGATACGGTCGAACATAAGTGCTTGTAAAATAACAAAGTCATCATAATTGGATAAAACTGGATGTCAAAGTGCGTTTGTCTGCTGTGTGTACGTGTGAGCAGAGGGAGGGAGGGAGTGTGGGGGTGTCTAAATGCTGGGGTAGCACACGTGCATAAGAGATGCATGTCTGATGATTGCAGCAGACAGCACGGAAAATATAAAATAGGTCAGCTTCTCAAAATGCATTGTGCTGAGCGAGCCTTCAGAGAAGTTTGTCTTGAAAAAGAAAAAACAAATTGCAGGCATTCTTTCGATTACAAGATCGCTGTGGTTTTCTGCTTATGAGGTCTGGAAACTATAGCTGCTCCTATTCATAGTCTGAGAATGAGGGAAAATGACATTTTGGTTAAAATTTTGCAAATGCGGTTGATATGGTATTTACAAGTAGCCTTCTAAATGAAACGCTTTACATTGTAATACAGCACTGTGACAGGGACTCGGGCGTTGCTTCCTGGTGTTCAAGTTTGTTAGTTCAAGTTGGTGTTGAGGAGTTTCCCTCCTGTAGAGTGAATGTTACCAGTTCAACTGCACAATATTATTATTATGACCACTATTTTTGACATGACTGGGATTGTTTTTGACTCATAATTTTCATTTTCACTGAAAAACTATTAAAATCATGATGTGATATTTGTTACAGTGCCCCATTATAATGCTGTTTTGTCACATTTTACCTTGATCCATTTCATGTTGGTCTTCAAAATGACCAGTAGTAAATATCCACAGTCTCCCTGTTGGGCAGCTTGTATCGGCAGCACGCTGTACCGAAACACCTCCAGGAGTTCAGGTGATAAAAACATCCACCGGAGTCATAACATCCCCTTTATGGTCTTACATTAACACTCAAAAGGAATACAAGTGACGTTTTATCGCATCCGTACTCTGTTTACTGCAAGGCTGCCATAAATCCAGTGGCTAAGTGGCTGCTGAATGAGTGGTAGCATAAATCACGTCAGAGCCTATGGGCCTGAGCGACACGGCTGAAATCACCGTCAGGATACGGATACGGATATTTTCCTAAATCTCATATATATCGCAATATTGTGAATTTGCATAAAAAGCTGGAATAGAATGATGAAACTGATCCTGTGTGATTCACCACAACAGACAAAAGTCTTTTTTCAATCAAAGCTTGTTTGAAATCATTAATTTGGGTGAGAGAAATGTGTGGAGCTGATACACCACAGGATCTTAACATCGCAAAAATAAATGACTGCCCAGATAAAACTCCAACAACAATATTGCAGATCCCTCAGAGAGCAACTACAGATTCACCATGTTAAACTATCCTAAGGCTCTTCAGTTGCAACGACTTATCAATCAACTAAAAAACCATTTGAAAGAAATCTAATTATCATTTTTTTAACCATTTTACAAACAAAAATGTCAAACATTTGCTGGTTCCACCTTCTATAATGTGAGGATTAGCTGCTTTTTGTTGTCATTGATGATGGTAAATGAAGAGTCTTTGGGCTTTGGACAGTTGGTTGGACAAAAGAAGCAGTTTGAAGACGTAACTTTGGCTTAATTGTGATATGCATTCAGACTTATATGACATTTCATTGACTGAACGATTAATCATTACTGAAAACAATCAGTTGACTGTCACGATATCAGCTTTCCCCTGGGTGATTATCATGTCCGAAAGAGTTTAGAATCACGTTATTAGCGTGATATTCACAGAAATGTTAAAAAAAAATGCTATCAGTCAAATTCATCTTAACTTTTGAATGTGTTTTGTCCATTTTCTGTCAAATAAAAACAACTGGACGAGAGAGTTTGAGTAAACATACATGTCTGTTGGCTCACACATGATTTTGCACAGCAGTAATAAATCAATGAGCAGCAGCCACACACTGACTCGTGAACAGTTAACCGTCACCGCAGCTTTTTCTCCTACTTCGAAAGGAAACGGAAGCTATCCAAGAGGTGCCGGTTTATTTACACAATATCAATATGTCATTTTTTATTGTCAATACCGGTTATTCAAGAAACCTCTACTAACAAGTAGTTGAGCAACATTGAGATGGCAGAAGATTCCACTGTGACAGACTGTTTCAACCATGCACATGATTGCCGCACACAGAAAAGAACTGTGTAGAGATTCATCAATGGAAAAGATTGGCCCTGCAGGACAAAAGCCCCTTTGTTCACTTCTAAATGCCGTTTCTGTATCTAGATTCAAGCATTTAACCAAAAATGCCTCCCCCATCGTCTGCGAGTGTGTGAGCAAAAAAATGTGAATGAAAGTGAGGCCGAGAGAGACAGAGTAAATATGTAGTCCCTTGCTGCTGGGAGATGTACCCCTCGTGGTCCCCATAGTTGCCCAGTTGCCTGGATACATGCCTCTGGAGGCATCTGAATGAGAGCAGGCCGGTTCCCTGCTCTGACAGTCGCAGCAGTCAGTCTGCTTAGCATAATGGCCAAGGCACAAGGGCAACTTTCTCCGCTTAGAAATACTCAATAAACAGCCCGCGCTGATGAACGCGGCGCCAATCAAGTTCAGAATATTCACTGTGATGTACTCCGGTGCTAAAATAGACCCACTGAACAACACAATTTGCTGGCCTGTGTGACTCTAATCATTTCCAATCAAACAGTGGCGGTGTTCAAAAAAAAAAAAAAAAAAAAAGGAGCAGACAATATAGCAAGCAAATCTGAAAGGGTTTAACTGCATAATGTTATCAGTGAGACACCAAGCAGACTCATGATATTTGCATTTGCTCTCCTGTGAGCACGTTATTTTTAGAAGTTAAACTGTGCAATACTGCACTACGTTCGATGAATGATTCAAGCCTTCGCAGAGTAATGCATAATTACGAGGAAGCTGGCAAGGAGCTCAAATGAATAATATACGGAGAAGTAAGCCTCAAAAGCCAAGCGGAGCCTCTTCTCCGTGTTTTTATCGATGACACAATAGTGCGGATGTCCTTAAATGAAATGCAGAGTCATGTGCTACACCGGCTCCTCTACCTGAGAACCGTGTGCGGCCAAACTGAATCAAATGTTCCACACCCAAAGGCTTGTGGAATTTTCACTAATAGGACTTTACCCATTTGTAACGTTTATTTTTCTCCTAACCCATATGGTTAACATCCCGCTGTGCGCTGGTGACTTTAACAAGCATTCTGAGCATAAATGAATCGCTTCCAGGGACTTGAGGGTAGCATTGAAGTGGAATCGCATGAAGAAAATAACTTTCTCGACTCACCAATCTGATTGTGATTGAGCATTCCGGATACTGATGCACAGCAAGACTGCTAGATATAGTTAAAATCATCTTATTGTGATCATTTTGAGAACTGTTTCAATTGCAGTACAATTCAGGATTAGTGGTGATAACGTTTCTACCAAACACACAAACAAATGTTGTTTTTTTATATCTGGAGAACAAAATCCAGGCCAAAGTCCGGGCCATCTGTGCAGCATGATAGTACTTCATTATAATGCTGTTTTGTCACACAATTAAATTACAGCTTCAGTAATTTGGATGCACTTGGCCAAACCACGATTTCGGTATTTCTATTTAGCCCAGGAACAATACAGATGATATGCATGGACTGATACATATTCTCGAATATTGTGAAATTTGCCAGCATATGCAATATCTTTTCACCATATTGGATATCAATATAGCAGCTGTGTGATTCTTCTGAGAGGACCTGCTCTGACTGTATTTAACATTTTTAATTTCAATTCATCAATTCTATTTCTCATCTGGCTGCCCCCCTAAAGTAAGGACAAAGGGAAGCAGTGACAGACTAGCTGAACCTAATACTGTATGTTTGCAGTCCATTACTTACAGCAAAGTTCTAATTTAAAATTTCTTATTTTAAACTATGTAGTTTATGGAGAGGAAATTCAAACTAAGAGATTTACAATATCAATAAGGTAATAATACAAACTCAGAAACTCAGTTAGCTTTTTCCATAACTGAATAAACAAGCTGGTCTCAAAGGGAAATAAGGTCCCCAGAGTTCATTCAGTCGAGAAAATAAAGAGTTTGTTGATTTAGTTTGTATTGGCATAAACAGAATCGACCAATGAAGATCTTTCTCTTCTGCTTCAAATTTCTTCCCCAAAACTACATAGTGCACCTTCAATATACATGTGTCATTTAAATGTGTTCTGAAAAGGGGGAACTAAAGACAGAAAAAGCATATTAACCTCTCAGTCCTCTATTTATTCGTACTAATTACCAACATAAAATACAAATAAAATTAAATAAAATACTTCATTGTATACAGTTTTTAAAAAATGAAACGTTTAAAGACAAATCCTCTCCAGCCTGACGACAATATCGTGATATAAAATTTACGATATCACACAAGCTGATTCAGTTTTTTTTTTTTTTTATTTTATTTATTTCATTAAACTAAAATCAAGCAACCAAAATACAGACTGTCCCCGCTCTGCACCATCCCTCATGTCATCCTCATCGTTTAGTCACGAGTGTTTACTGCCTGAGAAAAGGAGAGTACCTTCCTGAGCTCAGCTGTTACGAGGCGCTGACCCCCTCCTTCACCCTGAAGTTCAAACGTGGCACACGTCTGTGGCGGCTACATGTCTGGATCTCTGCCAGATAATGCAATGAAATGGGTGGGGGGGATTACTATTGGTCACTGTTGCCTTGCAGGGTTGCCAGTTAGGCTCCTCTACTGCTGAAACAGAGCGCACCAAATATCACATTGTGAGGAGTCCTTGTCACCACACGGCAGCCTGCTCAAATTAGCCTAGCCCAGCTATCGCAGTGGCCAGCAGCAGTCTCCGGGGCTGTGTCTGCAGTTAGCCATGCGTGGCTAGTCACATGTGTCCTAACCCAGACTGACACGTTGACATAATTTGGTACAAATCAAGGCTGCGTTCTGTGAACACTTGTCTTCTGAATGCAGTAATGGCTATGGTATGCCTTTACAGTCTTTTTTGCTTGAGTTCACATTTCTTCCTCTCGCTCTCTCGATATAAACATCTCTAACAAGGAAAGGCATCGCTATTTGTGCAACCACAGGATGGGAAAAATCCAGGACACCGTGGGCTGAACTCCAAGCGTTTTTTTGTTTTTTTTCTCTTTACATCTCTCGACTGTGTGCATGCATCTGTCGA
Organism: Sparus aurata; assembly: GCF_900880675.1. Taxonomy (NCBI): domain Eukaryota; kingdom Metazoa; phylum Chordata; class Actinopteri; order Spariformes; family Sparidae; genus Sparus; species Sparus aurata. The sequence goes on from NC_044192.1 coordinate 18,420,104, forward strand.
CAGAGCGACAGACAGTGTGTCATAGATGTTGCCAAGAAGCTGGAAACAAAGATATTGTTATACTTGTGTAACACAACCCTGACATTCCAAGACAGTATCGGTCAAAGCATTCCTTCTTTATGATGAACACACGCAGAGGGGTGTGCCACGCTCCTGACACATCAGAGCAGCAGGTTCCTATACTGAGATGATATTTTTGATTATTAAAAAAGGTTTACATGTTCAGATGGGATAGGAGTTTAATCTACCTTGGAAATGTCCCATTTGTTTACATTTTTGTACATACATAATTGCACAGATTTCAGATTTGCACTGTGTTATTATTATTATCATTATTATTATTGTTGCTGCTCTTTCTTATTTATCACATGTGTCATGCTTAAAAGTGCTTTAAAAGTGCTTTACTTTGTATATTGTATATTTCGGTTGTATAAATTTCTTTATTACACTGTTGGCATTCTGTGGACAGCAAAGGAAGAATTTCATTGCGAAATTGAGAACATGTTTCTTTGCTGTGCATATGACAATAAACACTTTGAATCTTGAATCTAGATGTGACAGGCTTTCGTGTTTTTTCGTGGCGTCTATGTCATGTCAACATGGCATGAATTCCACACTGCCATTTGTACCCTTAGCAAAACCAACTCTTAGAATTTACTGCACAATATAATCATTTAGGGCAATTTGTGCGTGACAATGAGGCAGCTAGGCTCCAAAACAAATCAAATGACATTAAAGATAATGTGGCCTGCAGCTAGAAGTGCAGTGAGATGCACAATGAAGGGCATCCCCTCATTTCCTTGTTTTTTTTTGCTTTGAGGGATGAGCAGGAAGCTCGGAGATACCTCAGACTGGTCAGCTACACAGAATATTAGTTTAACTCAAACACTGTACAGAGAAACCTGTGCAAAGTACAACTCAAGAGAGACGCATCATGTATTGGTCACAAACAGAGAATATGATATCAGCTGCTGGTAATGACTTGATGGTGACTCGATACTAAGCAGTATCATATGTCTGTCGTCCATGAATCGGGGACGGCATGTGACAATAATCGTACACACACGCACACCCAGGCACGTACAGCTCTGAGCTCAAGATACACGAACATCGTTGACGTGAGCGAGGCCCCACTGTTTGCTGAAATGTGGCATGTTAAAAAGTACCGCAAAGTGCATTAGGGCCGGTGCCTGATTGAACCGCTGTGCAGTCAGCAACTCAGCATTATTGGAGACCAGTGTCAGTGTCAGAGTAAAGCCCCAACCGCTCCGAACTGATCTAAGCCCAGTTTGCAAATGAGCTTAAGATGTCAGCTTAAAAGCTTTTCCTGAAACTGAGACGGAGCTGTGATGGCTCTCTCACAGCCACAAAAAGCTGGTGTGGAGACCAGAGAGAGACAGAGAGAGAGCGTGAGGGAGTCAAACAAACAACCAGACAGACAAAGAGAGCGACAGAAAAGAAAGTGCAGCACACCTCCGTCTGATAAATGCTATTCATACCCTTCATCCCACACACATTCAGACGAGCTTCCGTCATTTCGGCCTAGTGTGTGTGTGTATGTGTGCGACAGTAGTCAATTCTAAATTAATCTGAGAGTTGACCTTGGTGATACATTTCCACATGTTTGCAAGGATACCCGGATGACTCCATCAGCACCAATATTGCATTCAGTGGAGTCACTGTTTCACCAGTTTCTGTGGATTGGCAAAAAAATTCTAACTATTTTTTTGCTGGACTGACACTAATGTCTTCTAAAATAATGCTGAGCTGGTGAGCTGTACACATTTTTAATTATTGATCAATGTGTTTAATTTGTAATCATGATGGGATATCAAATTCATATGAAAATCTTAATGGAGGGGAGGGGTGCATTGGAGCATGAACACATTAAAGTTTAGACTGACAGATGTAGTACGGTATACGGTCAGATCTGGACCTCGCGCGGGAATAACATAACATCAGGATAAAACCACATGAGCCATATGATCGAGAGTATCTAAACCTACAAGAAGATCAGCTGCTATCAAACTGAAAAACTGAAGAGATTAAAAAAATCTTAAAGCTGCACTAATGGGCCAGGCTATATTTAAGACCTTTTTTTTGTGCTGTCCCAATGTAAAGTGGGAAATTGTATACAACTGATGGTCACAAACCAAGCATTATATGCCATCATGCATTGCCCTGAAGAGAAACAAATGACCCAAATGATGTCCAAAAATGCTTTTTCATTTGACAGCAGGATTAATGAGTCTCAAGCTGTCCATAGGAAACAAAATTAGCCTCCTAGCATCTCTAAAACTCATCAATTAACACTTATTCTGTTTAATCTGCACAAAAAAGTATGTGTAAAGAATATTATTACCTACTTCCTTTGGTCTCTAACAACGAAATGAGCTTGCCGTTTCCCCCTTGTTTCATTATTTTGCTGAGGTAAGCAAAGTGGCTGCTAATATTAGCTTTATATTTAGCAGACAGATATGAGAGTGTAATTGATTCACCGCAACTAACTTATTCAAAAGGTGCAATATGCAAGACGTTTTGTTGAAAAATATTTTTTAAATTACAGAAATTATCCACAGACTATGGAGAAAAGTGTTGACATTATGATATCTATGCATTATGTTGAGGAGATATCTACTTAAGCTAACATGCTAACCAGCTAGCCTCAGTCTGTCTCCGTCCAAAGCTCCTGTGCCCCCCCCCGGAGCTGCAGGATCACGGTACAGACCTCTAGCCAAGGACGTTACATCAAATCTGTTTTTTAATTTTTTTTAGGGTTAGGATTAGGGTTAGGGTATGAAAATACCCAGATCTTCCGTGTTGTGCGGCTCATAGAGCATGCGCACTCGAGACCTCGACCAACCAAGCCGTCTATCTTCTGGTTTAGCGCCCGGCTAACTTGAATTGGGATAAAATAATTCAATCATGCACTTCTTCTAAACTTTTTCTCAGGGGTCTTCGGGCCGCTCAGAACTTACAGGTGTCCTTAACAACACTGCAAGGACACTCCCACACAGAGTTTAAAAGCTTGCAACTCCCCTCCAGTTAGTTAGAGCTGAAGAAGCCTCTTGGATGAGCGATGAAACATCATCAAGAAACTGAAACACGTCCAGTTGCCTACGAAAAAGTCTTTGCAATTACATGGTTTGGCCACCACGAAAACTTTATTCACAGCCTGGCACTCTTCCTGGGGTCTGCTGCTGGCTGCACGGCTGACTGAACGAGCTAACAGCAGCTCCAGTTAATTATTGCACCTTTAAATTTCTTTGTAAATACATCCCTTTGCTTTTAACTGTAGCTCAGGGAACAAAAAGGCTTGAAAGTGTTTCATTATGACTTAAACTAAAGCAAAGTTGTCAAGTTGTAGCCTGCATCATCAGTTTCAGTGTTTTCTTATCTAGGGTCAACTCAGTTGTTGCAGTCCTGTTGGATGACACCATGTAAAACACTAGCATCGATATCTATAGCGCAGAGTTATCATGGTTTAAAATGGTAACATATTAAGTGAAAGCCTATGCTGTGATGATGTCTGCCTCTATGAATAAAACCTGATACACAAAACCACGAGCGTGCGAAGCGTGCGAAGGTGATGCACAGAAACGTTAGAGATCACACCTAATGAAGCTGTCTGTAAAAACACGAGAAGACAGCCAACTATAACACATCCTTCCCTGACCAGACCAATCCTCTGTGTCTCTGGGTGCTTCATCCCAGTCACGTATTTAGCGGCAGACAGTAAAATCCTTTCATGGTTCATAATTCATACAGACAGCGTGCATTATTTATGGACTTTCTGAACTGTTTGCTGTGTGATCTTTTCAAGCATGCCCCCCACATTTCTCCTTCCTGATACTACACTTTGTCCTACAGTGTGAGGGAAAATTGCTCATCGCTCAACATACTGGCTTTTAAAAATGACATAAAATCACCATCACATGTTCTATTTTTAACCTTAATTTGCTTCAGTAAGAAGTTATACAAATGGACCCAGGTGCCTCCTGTGGATGGTATCCTGTGAGGTGCATGACCTCCAGCTCTGTTGGAGACAACTGTCCAAGGTGAACTGGTTACATTCACCTTGTTGGGTGTGCGGCTGCACTTTAAAAAGCAAGTCGCCAGGCTCCACAAGCTTCCCCCAACACATGCAGGGCTAGGCATGTTAACAGAGCACATAGGAATCTTCAGCGCAGGGGAAACAGATTCTGCCAAGTTATCAGCGATTACAGTATCACTGGATTCATCATTTATGGTTGGAATAAAAGGGACTTGACTCCGTTAGAAATAAATGTGTCTGTCATCCTCAACTACAAAAAAAAAGAAAAAAAAAAAAGAACTGTCCCACCCCTCAGCCCTGCACATTGAGAGCCATATAAAGCAGTGTGGTTAAGTTACGCAATAGTGCCTTCAAACACACACACACACACTGAGAATAACAATACGAGCAGGGGCCTGCGCGGTACCGACCTTTCACTTGGGTCTCATATTCGGCAATAATCTCTTTGTCCTTCTTGACTTTCCCCTGAGATGACATTTTCGGGAGCAGAGCGCGCTGTGCAAAAAAAAAAAAAAAAAAAAAAAAGAAGAAGAAGAATCCTCGGGGCAGAAAGAATCGGCGTCTCCGCTTGGGCACAATGCAGCGATCGCCCCTCACCGCAGTCCTCTCCGGATAGTTGAGCAACAATCAGACGCGAACCATCGCCCGCTTTCGCTCAACTCAAAACGCACTTTGTGGTCTCTCTCTCTCTCTCTCTCTCTCTCTCTCTCTCGCTCTCTCTGTGGTTGCGCTGCGTTCAAGGCGACGTCGACCTAGAAGCTCATAATGCTCTCCGCGCCCGACCACTCCTCTCCAGCAGCAGCAGCAGCACTACTCCTCTGTGAATCTGGAACCAACTCACGTTTGATGCACATTTCAGTGAAAAGCAGCAGCTATGGCAGCCTTCTGCGTAATTGCAGCGAGCTCCTTCTGCACAACACTGTCCAGTCTGCCTCTCGGTCTCTCTCCCTCCCACCCTGTCTCTCTCTCCCCTTCTCTTCTCTCTTCTCTCTCTCTCTCACTGCAAGTTCAATGCTGCTGCAGAAAAAAAAGGCTGAATGGATGTGAAAGTCAATGCGAGACTCCTCCCCCAGCCCCATCCCTTCTTCACCACTTTTCTCCTCATGGATGGTTAAAGATTGGTCACTGTGAACTGATAAGCAAAAAAAAGAAAAAAGAAAAAGAAACCTTTACCATCCCACACACAGTATGCTGCAGTCCACAGATGGAGACAACACAAATATAATGTGTTTAGTGCTTGACAGCAGAATGCAGGGATCCAACAACAAGGGATTCAATTGCAAACAGACACGTTTGCAATTCAACATTCAAATGTTGTGGCGTATAGATCTCCAGTCATCCCCAAAAACAGTTCTGTGACAGAATGGATGACATACTGGCATCTTCACCCTGTAGTGCAAATTAAATAGTGGCGCTTTTCATTGCTGCCTTACGGTTTAATATCTCAAAGATGATAAACTATCTGATTATTCAACTAACTGTTGCATCTCTGAGAAAAATTCCTCAATCACAAACCACTAAAGATCAGCTGCCCTGTCAGCTCGGTCGGCAGAAGAAAATGATTCTTTTTTACATTTCTACAAACATTACATTACATTTGAACTGGCATGTGTCACTTACCCATATTGACATTTCTACAATACCTGTCATATCACGTCACATCACTTGATAAGAGGTGACTTATATGTTGGGAGGTGGAGGGGATAGTGGTTTCGTTACAGCTGGACTAGAAGTCTGTCTAACCAGAGACCACTGTTCGAGACAGTATTTAATGTGCTTAAGCGTGAAATTGCTGGAAATCTTTGAGAACAATTTCCAGCTATAAACCTGTGAACCAAGTTACCCAATATATGATCTTTTCCTAACCGTAACCAATGTGCCTAAACCTAAACCTAATTAGACCGGGAGCACAGTGCTGTCACGACATAACATTTAAAACTGAAGCTGAGAAATGTAAAATTGCAACATAAAGAAATGTAAAGTGTCAACATATCAACGGTCGCAGAAGAGTACATTGCCTAAATGTATTTTGGTGAATGGGTTGGTACATGTCCATCAGTTTCATATTACTATTCCCACAAAGAATTAAATTATACTGATTATGCAGGACACTGAAATGTTAGGAAACATCACTTTGGACATAAAAATAGTAAAAATGTAGCCTATGTTTTGGGTTTCTTCTCTGGTGTGAACTAGCCGATTAATTTTATATCACAGAAACATATTTCTGGCTGCAAAGATTATGAGGTGCTACAAGACGACCTGTGTTAACACCGAACTCGTCCTCCATTCCACAGTTGCACCATTTTGACAAAGCTGATGGAGCATCTCCCCTGAGTGAGGCAGACTGGCTCAATGAGTCACTCTATCCTGCTCCTGCCCCCTCAGCGCTCTTCCCTTCAAATAACTTCTACTGATTTCTTTAGTGCTGCTGTTGTGCCACGTCTTTGACAGCTAGCCAAAATGTGTTTTTGTGTTGGACAGGGGGATAATTGGAGAACTTTTTTTATAAAGTCTGTGCGAAGATTGCACTTTCTAACTGTGTCAAGATATCCCGGTGCCTTGGCCTTTGCACCCAATTCTCAGGAAATCTGTGGGCTACTGTCAGCCTGTGGCAACTGTTAAAGCTGGGACGGAGCCCAGGAGAAATCTGCAGGGGGAACTGTGCAGTTTCTCACCACACAATCTCCACTTCAACTTCTAATTTCCTGAGCAAATGTTACTCACCAATGCTTTGGCCGCAGAGCGAGCCTGATAAAAGTCGGGGTGGGTTTGAGAATAATGTGAAAAAGCTGTTTCTAACTAGGCCACGGAAACTTTAACACCATCCACTTATAGGCCCTTACAGGAGGAATGATCATCACATGGTCCACCTAGAAAACATTTGGTTCCTTCAGGAGGCTAATAAAGATCCCTCACTGTGTGAATGTGAGAATTATTGCAGTCTTTATGGTGGATTTATTGAGGATTATGCTTTTTGTTCCAAAATATTATTCATTTTTAATTAAGGCTATTGTTTTATATGGCCTCGTTCACGCCGCAGGGTTATTGTATTGGATAGCAAACAATTTTACATCTGTTTCTAATGAGCTGATAAATCCAGTACATGTTAAAGAGTCTAAGAAAAGTAAAGTTATAAACCCAAAAATTGTTGTTATTGTAGATTACTTCACATTTGCGGTGTTACAAGCAACTGAAGAAGCCCAGGACTATTTAGTAGTTTAAATGTTTACATCTGATCTCCTTAGATCTGAATGAGGACAAAATGTGTTGTTTCACCCTGACTCAGACGTAAAATATTTAGATTAACCATCTCTTTAACCAACCGTCATAATTGTGGCCTCTAAGAGTTATGTATTATTCTGTTATGTAATGAAGCGAGACACTGTTGGATTTAAAAGAGGATGTTTAGATTTTGTCATTTGTTCGTATGTGATATTGTATGTGACGTTTGTTTACACCAGAGTCTGCTTGTTTGGCTTCCAGTGCACCACACCCACCTTTTATGAAGCAGGCAATTTAGAGTCATTAACATAATAACATAATTATTCCTGAGACTATGCTCCTATTGGCTGGCTGTCCTGCTAGCCCCTTCCCCTCCTTGGGGAAATGTCTGAACAGTGTTTGAATGGGAAGCATTGGACAATGAATATATGAATTTTTGAAGGAGCGACATCAAATTTGAGGTCAGCTTGGTCAAATGGATCTAAATGTGTTTTAAAGCAAAGCAGAACATATCGAGGATATCATACTAAGACTTGTTACACATGTCTATCTTGAATTCTGGGGCTCGGTGATTAGCATGCTAACTTTGTTAGATATCTCTGCAACACAAAACAAAGAGGTTATAATGTCAAAACTGCCATTTTTTCACAGTCTGTTGATCATTTTACATAATTGTTTAATGTTTCCAACTGAAATCCTACATGTTACACGTTTAACGTGTACTCTAAGTCAGAATATGGTTTGTAAATTAATTCTGATACTGGGAAAAGATAAAGATACACTATGTTATACCCTCGAAGCTACGGCAAGTTTTTGAAATTCTTTGGAAATAAGTTGGCCATGTCATTTTACACTTATTTTATCTTTTTTGCCTTTGTATGATTTTTTTAATGATAGGACAGCTCAGAGATGACAGGAAACAGGATGGGGTGGGGGTGCAGCAAAGGGCCACAGGTTGGACTCAAACCCTGTGCCGGGACCTAGAAATTTAATGTCCCATGGTGCCAGTTATACAATTTTGAAATTAAAGCATTTTGTTAACTCTAAATTTGTGAGCATTGACGCCAATGATGTGTTCAAAGTCGGATCAAGTTGCGAAAATCAATCCAACATCAATCCTGTAAAAGAGCCTGTTTTAAGGACATAACATTTGTGCTTAGGTTTACTCACTTTATTTATATGAGAAATGTGAAGAAAATAGAAAATATATGAGAATTCTGATACGAGAAATGTGTAGTTTACACTAAAATGAAAATATTTTGGTACACATGATGTGATGATATTGTTACCATGGCTCATACAGGACATGATCAATGATCACACATGTGATGTGAACCTCTCTGTTACCATGGCATCTGAAAATATCAGGGTAATTATCTTTCACAGCAATTTTTTTTTATCACCCTTTCACATATTCAGTAGCTAAATTTGTCTACTGGGCATTAGTTTGTTGAATGTTAAGTTGTTTAAGTCTAAAACATGCTACAACATTGAGCTGGGGATCAGAATGTGTAGCTCTTTTGTGGGATTATAAACTCTTCTGTAGCCTATCGTGTCTTGTAACATGGTAAATTACAGGTTTGTGTTTGTATCCATGTTCTTTGCAGGTTTACTCTTAGTGTACATTGGATGCATGATTTAAAAAATATGAAAATGAGATTGATGCACATTGTTGTAGAAACTTGTGTGGTAGTAGGAACTGAAGTTCGAGGTTGTTGCTAGTCCGGTCAGTTAGCGGAGAGCACCCAAAACGTTAGCATTAGCCTTAAAATAGCGGCTACTTAATGTATTGAGAAACCGTCAAATGACTGATTTAATTCTCGTAAATTAATATCGTAATGCTACGTTTCTGTCATGTAACTTGTCCTTGCCCTTTGACACGCTAAACTTTAAACAAACCCCTTTAGTTTTAGACAGTTTAAACAACCCAATCTGGATTAAACAACTACTTTTTTCGCCTGCTCGGGTTTTACCTTCTGACTTATCCTTGATATTCCTCACATATATCTACAGAGGTAATATATTGGATGAATTCTTAATACATGCGCATTGTTGGGCAAAAAATGTTAGCACTTGGTCCATGTGGCTAAGTTACCTATCAAGCTCCGACGCTGTGACGTTTACTTCCTTGTCATTTACAGGTGAGAACCTGAGAAGCTGTTTTCTCTAGGAGCTTGTTGTTTAATGACTGGGAGTCATGTAAAATGTTGAACGGCGTTTATTCATAACGGTTTGAGCCTGCAGGCAGACGTAGGTACAGCCACCATGTGTACAACAACTTCCTGAAGAACCGCCACTCCAGTCTCGTTATAAACTATCGTGAGACTCTTGCCAGGTACGGCAACACAGTGTGTTCAAACAATGTAACAACACAACTGTCTACATCCCCCTTCTTTAGTTGTGGTCCTTAACCAAAATAATGTAAGAGAAGGTAAAGTTATAGGACAGAATACGAAATAGGATGTATTAACAATTCAGGCTGCATTAACCTTACACCAAGAAATGAAATGTCCAAAACCAAAATGCATCATCATCACAGTTTTACACCGTAGTTGCATCAGCTCAGTGAATAAATGCAAAACAAAATAATGCAACTTCTCATGGTTATTCAGTGAATGACTTATGTCTTGATTAGCTTAAGTATCTAGCATTTGGCTTAGACACTCTACCACATCTAGTGACATACATGGAAGTAACAGGCTGAGCAAGGTTTTTATCTTTTATCACAACACACTTCTGTGACAGTCCATCAGGAGTCTTTGCAGCACTCGTCTGTCCCTGACATTGTGCTGATGATGTGTGTTCAGCGTTATTGCACTTTTCAGTCTTTTGTGTTTTGTCCATCTGTGGCTCAGGTGCTGCGGGTGTGTGTTGCAACACATCTGGGTCCTGTGTGACAGGCTTTGGAGGTTGGGGCTCCATCACTGGAAGAATGTGACGTCGGTTGCGTCTGTACTCCTTCTCCTCGACCTCAACCATGTACGAGCGGGGCTCGCCACAAAGTCTCTTTATTACTCCTATTTTGTCGTGTCCTTTTTGTGATTGGAGTCTTACCACTTGATTAGGTGTTAGAGGGGTTAGTGGTTTACTCGTTTTGTCATAGTATTGTTTTTGTACTCTGCGTTTCTTTTTCAGCTGGGCTTTGATGCTGGCTGTTGTTTTTGCAGCTGGCTCTAACATCTGTTTGCTGATAGGCAGAGTTGTTCGAGTTCGTCTGGATAAAAGTCTCTGTGCAGGTGAACCCAGGATCTTGTCCCGTGGCATGTTCCTTAGGTTCAGCAGGTTCAAATAGAAGTCTGTTCCGTCTTGGTTTGTTGTCTCTAACAGTTTTTTCGCACTCCTCACTGCTCTTTCGCTGAGACCATTGGACTGAGGGTATTCAGGACTACTGGTCACGTGCAGAAAGTTCCAAGATCTGGCAAAGTCGCAGAAGGTTTGGCTCTTAAACTGGGTGCCATTGTCTGAGTACAGCTTCTGTAGTATGCCATGAGTCGAGAAGTGCCGTTTTAACTTGTTGATTACACCTAGGGATGATAAACTGTTGAGCTGGTCAACTTCAAACCATCCGGAGTATGAGTCAACAAGCACAAGATAATGTTGGTTGTTCCATTCAAATATGTCTGTAGCAACAATAGACCATGGCAGGTCGGGAATTGCATGTAGTTTTAGTGGTTCTTTTTGTTGGTGAGGTTTCAGGCTGTTACAGATGCTGCATGCCTGAGTAGTGGTCTCAATGTCCTCATTTAGTGACAGCCAGAACACACTTTCCCTTGCCCTCCTCTTTGTGCTCTCAATGCCTGGGTGCCCTTTATGCAATGCTTTGAGATATTCAGAATGTAGGGATGCGGGAATGACTGCTCTGCATCCTCTCATGATGATGTTGTTTTCAACACAGAGTTCATCACGGAAACCAAAGAATGGTCTCACCTGTGCAGGAATGCTACATGAACGTCTTGGCCATCCATTCTGAATGAAGTTAGAGAGTGTTTGGAGGATTGTGTCCTCAGCTGTGTGTTTCCTGAGTTCCTCGAGCCGCTGTGGGGAGATCAGCTGAACTGCCATCACTTCAAACTCATGCTGCTCCTCTTTTTGAGGAGAGATGTTGCGCCTTGGTGCAAGTGAAAGGGTGTCAGCCAGGTAGAGGTGCTTCCCCTTCTTGTAGATGAAAGTCAGGTTGAATTTTTGCAGTCTTAGCATCATGCGTTGCAGGCGTGCTGGGACTGTGTGAAAGGATTTGTTATGAATTGTAACAAGAGGCTGGTGGTCAGTTTCAATCACAACTGGTTTACCATAGATATAGTCATAGAACTTGTAACATGCGAAGACCACAGCTAGTAACTCCTTCTCTATCTGTGCATATCTAACCTCTGTTTGGGTCAGTGTGCGTGATGCATATGCCACAGGTTCGCCATCCTGCAGGCAGGCAGCTCCTAGACCATGTTGTGATGCATCACAGGTGAGAGTCACTGCTTTTTGCATGTCGTAATAATGAAGCACAGGTGGACTGGTGATGCATGCCTTGAGCTTGTCAAAAGCTTCTTGCTGATGTTGTGTCCAGTTCCACACTACCTCCTTATGTAGCAGCTGGCGTAGTGGTGTTGACAGTTCACTCAGGTTGGGAATGAATTTCCCCAGATAGTTGACCATTCCAAGGAAGCGTTGGAGAGCTGTCTTGTCCTCTGGGGGTGGCATTTCACTGATTGCTGTGATTTTTGTTGGATCAGCCTTAAGACCTTTGTCTGTAAACACATGTCCAACATAGCTCACCTCTCTGAGCCTGAACTTGCACTTTTTTGGATTAAGCCCGAGCTTTACTTGTCTGGCTCGGTCGAGCACCTTCTTCAAGTTTTTGTCATGTTCCTCTACTCCATTGCCACCAACGATGATGTCATCCACAATTATTGCACATGGATATCCAGCAAATATTTGTTCCATGGCTCTCTGGAAGACTTCAGAGGCAGTGTTAATGCCAAAAGGCATCCTCAGGAACTTGAATCTGCCAAAGGGGGTTGTGAAGGTAGTGTGAATGGATGAGGTCTCGTCCAGCTTGATTTGCCAGAAGGAGCTTTTAGCATCCAGGACTGAGAAGACGGTGGCACCTGACATTTGTGCTGCGACCTCCTCTACTGTGTGCATGGGATGGTGAGGGCGCATCAGTGCCTTGTTTAGGTCTCTCGGGTCTATGCAGATGCGTACGTCATCAGTCTCTTTTTTGTGTGTGGCAACCATGTTTGAAACCCATTCTGTAGGATCTTCCACGGATTCAATTACTCCTAGTGTTTGCATTCTCTGGAGCTCTTTTTCCACTTTTCCTTGCATCGCCACAGGGATGCGCCGTGGGGGGTTAACTACAGGTGCCACGTTTGGATCTATTTTCATTGAGTAGGTCACAGGTAGGTCACCAACTTCATCTTTAAATAGATCTGCGTAGTCCTCAAACACTCTCTCAGACAGAGCTTGTTGCTGGGCAGTGTCTATGTGGTGTACTTCTTTACTGAAAGTGACCAATTTCATCTTTAGGCTATCCTTTAGGCCTAGAATGGAATGTACATTTTCTTTCACAACCTGAAATTGCAGGTCGTATGACTGCTCATTTAGCATGCATTGTAAATTCACTGCACCGATCGGGTTGATCATGGCTCCTCCAAAAGCAACTAGTTTAACTTGCTTGTGTGGCTTGTACAATGATTCAATGTGCCTTATGACTTTGAGGGTGTCTGCTGAAATTACATTACATTTAGCCCCAGTGTCTACTTTTAGCTTGAGGGATTTGTTGTTCACCATCACAGTGCAATGTCCTTCCTTCTTGTTAGCTTGTACTGGGTTCATATCACTTTCATCATGTAGTGATAAGCCTTCAATAGTGAATGTATCCTCACTGTCAGAATCTGTTTCAGTTGCCAACTGATTTACTTGCTTGCTGAATGTGTCATGTCTTGATGATCTGCATTGCTTTTTGAAGTGGTTCTGTTTCTTGCACTTGTGACACACCTGTCCAAAAGCTGGGCATTGTTCTCGTTTGGCTGGATGAGTGCCACCACAATTTTTGCATCTTGAAATGATTGCTGATGAATTTTCGTGCTTCATGTCATGTTTCATTTTGCCCTTGAATTTGCCACTGCGCTTTATTTGCACGGCATCCACACTGGCAGTAGTTGCATGCTTTGGTGCACAGAGGGCTTTACTGTGTTGTTCAGTGAGCTCGCTTATCTGACAGATGCGTATTGCTTTTACTAGTGTGAGGTTAGTCTCCTTGAGTAAGGCACGTCTTACACTGTCACTGTTAATTCCACAAACAAGTCTGTCTCGGATGAGCTCGTCCTGCAATGCTCCAAAGTTGCAGGTTTTTGCCTGGCTTTTTAATGTACTCACATATGCCTCAATCGTTTCACCGGGTTTTTGGTACCTGGTACTGAAGTTATGCCTTTCCATTATCACGTTAGTCTCTGGGCTGCAGATCTCCTTAAACTTCTTCTTTAGGCATTCGGGATCCTCTCTGGACTCTGCCGGTGTTATGACGTCGTTCTGCTCCGACATGACCGCAGGTGCATATGTGAATGACCGCTCTCTCTCAATAGCTTCGGGTCCCGCCAGATTGAGGAGTATGTAGGCTCTGGTTTTGGCAGGTTTATCACTATGTGCGGCAGCAATGAATATTTCATATTCTCGTTCAAACTTGCGCCAGTTCTCTGCCACATTTCCATCGAAAACGAGAGGGTCTGGACGTCGGAATCCGTCCGCCATTGTTCACTTGCTAGAGAGTTGTCCGGGGAATGTCGCGCTGAGTGGCATCCCACTTCTGACACCATGTTGTTTAATGACTGGGAGTCATGTAAAATGTTGAACGGCGTTTATTCATAACGGTTTGAGCCTGCAGGCAGACGTAGGTACAGCCACCATGTGTACAACAACTTCCTGAAGAACCGCCACTCCAGTCTCGTTATAAACTATCGTGAGACTCTTGCCAGGTACGGCAACACAGTGTGTTCAAACCATAGACATATATACATAGACGCCTCATTGAGCGGGTTGGCCCGCTGCTGCTGCGATACGTCAACGTCGCCGCCATATTGGAGGAGGCAGATCCGCCCCGTGAACTACTACGAGTCAATGGAGTGAACTTTATAAAGCTCCTTCTACAAAGTGCTATAAGTTAATGTGTCTCATTTACACATTCACACACATACGGATATATTCAGGAAACAGAGAGGAACCAAAAACAACGTTCTCTGAGGATTATAAATGTTAGCTAATCCTCATATGTTCAGTATACAGGTCGGCACCAAACCATTTTATAATGTTTTTATGAGTGTTTACAGCTGCTAATGTATGTAACGCTGTTACTGTGATGATACGTGACAGTTAAATATTCAATCTGTCCATAATAACCACATCCTGACATGCAAATGTGGCATCTGTGTGAATCAAAAACACCGTCATTTTATAAATACAGTGATTTTTGACTAATAATATCATGGCGACAAAAATAAAGTCTGCAAATCAAGATGAGAAACTGCAACAGCAGTGAAGAGATACACACCATGACAAATATGGTATAAAATAACATTTCATGGTATAAAAAAAAAAGTGAAGTATCAGCAGGCTACTATTATAAATATGCACCATATATAGTTTTCAACATTATTATTTGTGAAATCATAGTAGTAGTATTTTCTGCATAGTCTTGACTTTGAATGGGAGCAGCTGTAACGCTTGAATTTCCCATCGGGGATCAATAAAGTATTTCTGATTCTGATTCGTATATTATGCAGTCAGTTGTCCATATAAAGTTAAATTAGATTAACCAAGTTGACAGTATGGCGGACAGATGTCTCATTTGCATGTCAGGATGTGGTTATTATGGACAGATTGAATATTTAACTGTCACGTATCATCACAGTAACAGCGTTACATACATTAGCAGCTGTAAACACTCATAAAAACATTATAAAATGGTTTGGTGCCGACCTGTATACTGAACATATGAGGATTAGCTAACATTTATAATCCTCAGAGAACGTTACAGACGTTGTTTTTGGTTCCTCTCTGTTTCCTGAATATATCCGTATGTGTGTGAATGTGTAAATGAGGCATATTAACTTATAGCACTTTGTAGAAGGAGCTTTATAAAGTTCACTCCATTGAGTCGTATTAGTTCACGGGGCGGATCTGCCTCCTCCAATATGGCGGCGACGTCGACGTACGGTCCAGCGCTCAATGAGGCGTCTATGTATATATGTCTATGGTTCAAACAATGTAACAACACAACTGTCTACAGAGCTGTTGAGCATGAAACGTTTTCACATCAGTTTCGACTGTTGAACTCGTCTCCAGCTGCTGAAAGGTGAGGTTGATGTAAGAGCACGACTACCCTCTGCTGGTGCAGTGTAAGAAGCAACCAGCCAGCATGAGTAATCTGTAAACCAGCACAGTGCTTGTACCTGTCCTCCCTTTACTGCTTTATTGTAAAATATGAATGTAGCCTAGACAATTCGTCGGAGTACTTGTGATTATTTTGGGATATGGTTGCATATCTGATGTGTAGGCATATAGAGTAAAGATCAGATTAGATATTTCACCAAACACAACATAGAAATTGAGATATGTCACAGAATAAAAACACTAAAATGTCTCAGGTGTCTCAATAACAGGTTTTGAGTAGTGTGTGTGTGTATTCAATGCAATGATCACTTTTATCATCACAGTGGATTATAATTTAGATGATAAAGATGTTTTAGGTTGGGAGTGGCTTTGGCTCAGCGGTAGAGCCAGTTATCCAAAGGTCGACGGTTCGATTCTCTCCATGTCCTTGGGCAAAATACCGAACCCCAAACTGCTCCTGATGTGCTGGTCGGCACCTTACATGGCAGCCACCGCCATCAGTGCATGAATTACTATAAGTCACTTTGGACAAAAGCTTCTGCTTAATGCCGTAAATGTAAAATGCAAAGGTTGTACAATTGCTTTTATTATATTAAGTTATCCATTTACTAGTAAGATTATAAATAGAATCACATTATCACATACGGGCATAAACAAACTCAGACTAGCGACAGCTCCTGTGTTTCAGTCGTGACAGGTCAATTAATCATTGGTTTCAGTGTGTCAGACAGCGTCATCAATAGATACTTGTGACTGTGAAGTCATCATAAGGGAGGTAAAAATAGACATTTCACAATATTAAAGGGAAATTAGGTGTTGACATTGTAAGATTCCACATCAGTACATTTTGAAAATATGGCAGTATGACATCCGTCATTAAATGTGCGCCCGCCCTGACAATCGCCCCTTTACCGATTGAAACATGAGTGTCTCTACCTTGATGATGTCACTGCTTTGAAATGTTGTGCCATGTGGCTTTTCCATGAACCATATGAGGTGTATGAGAAAGACTTTTTTTATGTAGGCTGTGTACCACTGTCATAAATGTGTTACTACATGTGAACTTGGCTCTAAATATAATAGATAAGTGGTGTTTTCATGTTTTGAATAATTGCAGATTGTGTGAGAGACTCGGGATGTGGAGGTTTTTATGCGGTCTCACTCTGTCTAGTGTACAGTATTGTGTAACACTTTGTGTCGCAAGCCACGCCTTTTGACCACCCCTGCTAGCAAATAGTAGTTACAGCTGAGCCTGGCTCAAAGATATAAGAGAGTTGCCAGCAGCTATGGAGTAAATTATCTGCAGGACGGGACAAGTATCAGACTTGACGGAAACATGTTATGGACAATATTCTTATTATTTAACGGACTGCTGTTACTGGTGTTTCTCTACTCCACTCGCACAAGGTAAAGCCATTCATTTATGTTGATATTTGCTTGCTTGGTAGTCGGTCAGTTTTGGACCGGCCAGTGCTATAAATCATTGTTACAAATTAACTTGTATTATCTAGTATTATCACTTTTGTATTTTTGTCAATTTTATTGTCAATTCTGCTGTATGTACAGGACATACAGAGGATTGAAATGTCATGACCTCAGACCCATGGTGTGAAAGGAAAAGACAAAAGAATATATAAAATAGTATTAAATGTAAAGAAAACAGAAAACAAGGCACAGGCAAGAACTTTAATATATATACAACAAAGATACATATGGATAGAACATTTTTAATTACATTTAGATTGTTTCTTTTATTTTAATGTGTTCAAATCAATGGTTTATTTGTACAACATACAAGAAAAAGCTCAACTCACTGGCTCGTACTGTGGCCTACATGCAGAACTTTTTAACCACACGATAAAAAGCTCTTGTGACATAACTTCACGCTAACTCTAAAACCTGTTGGTTGAGATTCGCGGGGGTGAAAAGTTACATAAAGCAACTGTATCACATTGTTGTAATTGTTTAAATGAGTGTTCCTTGTGCATGAACAGACAGAAAAATGAGCCACCTCTGGACAAAGGCTTCCTGCCGTGGCTGGGGCATGCTCTTGAGTTTGGTAAAGACGCCGCAAAGTTTTTGGCCCGGATGAAAGAAAAGCATGGGGATATCTTCACAGTAAGTTCCAGTAAAGCCTGTTTGATGTAGAGTTTTAGTCATTGAAGAACATTTGACTGTCAAATAGAGTAAAAGTCACCATATACTATAGTTTGAAGGGTCAAAGATGTTTTTGCATACAGGAGTCTGCAGGGAGTCTGTCACTGATCTGATATTGTAATCTATGATCTGAAATGTAAAATACATCACGATGCGTTGGCGGCAAGTTCATTAGTCTCCCATAATGCTTTTAATCTACATATATTTAAGATTAATACTACAGAAGCCACTGCAATCCATAAAACATATCTTTAAATTAAAAGCCAAAAACTTGGACTGTTTTTTAAGAGTGGCACTTGAAAAACAATGCATAGTTGATTAACTAAAATGATGTCCTCCCAGGTCCGTGTTGCTGGTCGTTACGTGACTGTGCTGTTGGAAGCCAACTCTTTCGACGCCGTGCTGAGTGACACTGTCTTCTTGGATTTCACCCGCAGCAAAAACCAGCTCCTGAAAAGAATCTTCAGTCTACAGCTGCCAAGCATCAAACCTGCAGCAGAGAGGAAATGGATGGAACAGTAATGACACATCTTGTAAAAACACAGACTTTCTGGTTCACCGCTTTAAATGAGTGTTGTATGTCTCAATATCTGTTTTTCTTGTTCCTTTTTTTTTCCCTCAGGCATTTTCAAGGTCTCTGTCTCTCCAGGCTCAACAGCTCCATGACAGCTCACCTTCAGCACCTGCTGCTGAGTGACCACAAAGGCTGCAGCCCTTCAGAGTGGAGACAGGATGGACTCTTCAGCCTTTGTTACAGCCTTCTTTTCAGGTATCATACAGCACCTTAAGCACAGGAAAATTACTAAAAATATAATTATGTCAGTCGTCATACTACCAAGAGTGACCGACAGGAATATTTCTAACTTTATTGCTGTGCTCAGGGCTGGGTATCTAACATTGTTTGAGAGGGGAGACAACACTGCGGCAGTCTACACAGAGTTTCGCAAGTTTGACAGTCTTCTTACCAAACTGGCCCGCGGCACAATCAGACGAGGTAAGCTGCACGAAGAGTGATTTAAAGTAAGAATGAAACCCCAATCCAGAATAGCTGGAATGCTCCGTAAAATGTAAATAAAAACAAAATGTCTGTGCAAACCAACTGGTTCCCGAGCTGATGTAGTGATATCCACAAAGAGCCTTTGAAGGATGTCCTTTCCACCCAGTCATGATACTATCACTGTTACCGACTGACCTGTTTCCATGTAAAATGATCCAAACAGGATTTTTTTTGTGTTTTTTTGTGTGTGTTTGTGTGTGTGTGTGTAGCAGTCTTTTTACAAATTATCCCCTATCCTAATCTGTTTGAAACATGTTGCTGGCGTCAAATTAAGAATAATCTGGATCACGGAATTGCTGTTGTATCTGACTCTATGTTAACTGTATACAGCAAAGCAATTTATGTATCAACTTGACGTTGGATCTCTCATAGGGGAAAGTAAAATAGCCATCTTATCCCGGGAGCGGCTGTGGGAGCTGCTGTCCCCAGACAGGCTGAGCGGAGGGTCAGAGTCCCAGTCATGGCAGCAGAGCTACCACCGCCTCCTGCAGGAGGAGGGAGTCGATGAAGAGATGCAAAAAAGAGCGCTCCTCTTGCAGCTGTGGACCACACAGGTGAGAGCTGGTTTAATATTATTTCTCACGACACACACCCACACATTCACACACACCACAAACAGGCACAATGCCACAAGTTGATACCAGAGCAAGCAGACCTTCCACACCCTGGCTGCATGCGTGAATTCCTCGCCAAGATGCTCAGCCTGACAACAATGCACGAGTGTGAGGCAGTGGATTCCTCTTTGCCAGTTCACTCACCGCTACCTGCCTGGACTTGTATGTCAGAGGGGCACATTGCCAGTTCTGATCATGTGAGCCAGTTTCTGTGACATCTTTTTTTGGTTTGAGGTGAAGTAATGCGAAAGCAGTGAGTAAGAGAAGAGTGTTAGTCAGCTAAAGTTGTTTCCTCTTTTTGTGACTTTCAGGAACACATACGTGGGAATTGTTTTGTCAGTCAGGTTTTCCACTGCTGACTACAGCGCAGCTCTACTGGAAATGTTGTTTAACCTGTGTGCATGGACACAGAGGTTGCTCAAAAACGATATATTAAACTTGAGTTCACTTTGGATTAATCCTTACCTCTCAACCTCACCTATGAATAAAACCTTCCTTTCAAATCTTATTTGTTTATTTCGGTTCAAATATTGACAAAGGTGTGAGCACAGAAATGTTCCCCGACCTCACTTGTACAGACACGTTCAGATCAACATGGTGCCATTCCACTGTGCAGCCAGGTGGGGGAGAAAGCAAGCTGTTTCATAGTCTTTTAATGTCTGCTCTCATATGCTGCATTCTAGCTGTAATACCTCCAGCCTGCTGTTAACCTGCCAGTATCACTGGACCAGCGATTGTTCACCCAGTAGCACCAGTGTACAGTATTTTAGAGAGGAGCAACCTTTGCCAGGCCACCCACTGCAGGCTCTTTTTTTGAGATGCTCTGCTAGTTTTTTGAAAGGCCGCTCTTCTTCTCCTGCATGTTTGTGCTTTATCACGTCTGCTGGGATATCAGAGCAACACGGTCTCAGTCTGGGAGGGAAAATGGAGCACCACTGCAGAGAATAGAGGGATTAGATGTGAGAGTAGTGAGATGTGCCACAGCGAATTTGGCTTATATATGTGTTAAGGCAGGCTGAGACTATTTTAAATGCTAGGATTTCACTGGAGCCACCTACCACTTCATCATGGGTCCATCTGCACAGGCTGGCTGTTGCTGTTTCCCCTCCATTTGCAAACAAATCAAAGTTATTGACCGGAACATATATAGACTGAGTGTTTAGTGAGTCTTGCAATCCTGGATTTTCCCAGAATGCAGCTGCCAGTGAGTCAAATCATTTTCTAAGGGAATATTCTAGCATTGGATCACATACTTAGTCCAGGCAATTTAAGAGTTAGATGAGAAGATTGAACCCCCATCATTTCTCATTTTGAAGTTGGTACTTTATTTTCAAAAACATTACATTATGTTGCATGTAATAAAAAAAACATGCCAAAAACATGTGTGGAGCTTTTGTGAACCTCGCCGACTGTCTGTGGCTCCCAGAGACTTTAACCGGCTGCGAGAGGGAACAGACTTAATAAAAAAACTTTTCGTTTCCTACCGTCAACCAAACATTTCTTACCATCCACCAAGCATTTCATTTTGTCTGCCATTTTTCTGCATATATGACCTCAAAGATGGCTCATTGGGTACCAAAATGTTCACAGACTTTCAGAGTTGTTGTTGAGGAGGCATTCGCAAGAATTTTTTTCACAGTCGGGAACTCGTTATTCTTATTATTCCTCACTGTTTTCTCTCTAATTGTTTTATAGAAGTGGTGCACGGGGTACACTGTTGGTCTCAGTTTTGGTTTAGTACAACGAGTGACTGCAGCACTGCAGATTTTGTTATTTGGTCATGATTAAAAGGCTAGTTCTTTGCACTGGGCCTTGTTTCTGTGTTTTTTTGTCTTGTTATCTAGATTATAACATTCAATTTCACATTTGTCTTGCTTTGCTGTGAATGTACGCACTGTGGTGACCCTCCACTCCCAAAAGAAACAATGTTCCAACACCACATGAATGCACTAAAATTCTCAGCATATTTCTCAAAATGCCAAACTATTCCTCCAGAAAGCTCAGGTGATCTAAAGGTCTAAGCGGGCAGGAAAGACATTGTGATGCACCTTTAGTCACTTTTGAGCATTTGCCCTTGCTGTCAATAGAGATCTGACCTGAGATGTGCAGAAATAAGAAGAACAGCTCCCTTAACCCATAGCAATTACTGTGTGACAGGCTCAGGTGTCTCTCCCAGACCGGCTGACAGCAGTCTCGACAAAGCACGGTCTGATTCACTGACTCCTCATATCAGTCATATTCAGATAGCAGCATTATAGAGAGCTGAGGAAACATCAGTTGAGATAATAATACGTTTTTTCTATATTTTATATGCGCTGTATGTCCATAAATACTAAATATTTCTACTTATATTTTTTTTGACAAGAAGCTTGTGTTTTCTAATACATGCTATGTTTTGTGTTTTGTGTCTTTCAGTGTAATGCTGGACCTGCTGCCTTTTGGCTCCTTGGCTTCGTGCTCACTCACCCTGAGGCCATGGAGGCTCTTAAATCAGAGATCAGAGGTCTTCCTCTCCAGGCCATTTCCCTACAGCATCCCCACATCAACCCAGTGGAAGTCCACTGCACACCTGTGTTTGGTGTGTAACAGCTGCTAGCGGCCTCTTTACTTATTCACTTGAGCTCCTCCACCTCTGGGTCTAGTCACTCCAGCGAAATGGAAACAAAAGCTCATTTGAATTGTTGGCAATAACAAGATAAAAAAAATGACAGTGACAATAAAAGTTAGACCCTTGATTCAATTAAATAATGATTGCCTTTTCCATAAAATACATTTCGCGCAAATGTTTGTGCCTCTCCAAATTACGCCCGAGGGCACCGCTGACTTAACTCGTGCTGACACCCCTCTGACATCATCTACTCTCCTGTCCTTTCCATTCTGCAGATAGCGTTCTGAGTGAGACCCTACGGCTCACCGCTGCCGTAATTATCAGCAGAGAGGTTTTGCAGGACAAAATCCTGCGCATGGCCAGTGGACGGGAGTATCTCCTCAGACGTGGGGACAAAGTGTGTTTGTTCCCCTTCCTCAGCCCTCAAATGGACCCGGAGATATACCAAGAACCACAGGTACAATTATGTGCAAATACACACCGCGACCAAAGCATCAACAGTGCAGACGTGAAAATCCAACGGTGTTGGGAATGGAGCCTCCACCATGAAGTTACATATATTTGCATACCTTCATTTTTCAGTTATGTTATTGTGCACAAAGCAGTCTTGAGGAGGCCGGATTAAGCAGTGTGATGAGAATCACTGATAGACTCCATCCTTTGGGATAAGCTGCTAAATGCCTACAAATTTAACATCTAGCTGACTAGCAAGAGCTCAAGATCAATTCCCAGTGTTCATTCTGTTTGCTTGTCTTCAATGGTCGGAGGTGATAATTGCATATTATTTTTAACAGAGGATACGGAGCAAGAAACACGTGAACAGACCAATTTGCATGATATTATAAAACAAATGTTTAACATACGCCTTCATGTTTTTTTTTTTCTCTCATGTCACTTCTTAACAGGATTTCAAGTATGATCGCTTCTTAAATGATGATATGACAGTGAAGGATAAATTCTACAAGGATGGGAAGAGGCTGAGGTATCACACCCTGCCCTGGGGCGCAGGCAGAAACATGTGCGTCGGGAAAGAGTTTGCTGTTACAGCCATTAAACAGTGAGTTTCAAGACCCACAGATTTTTCTTTTAGATTTATCTTTTTACAGTTTTTCTTTCACAAATTTAAGAATGATACATGCATGATCAAAGCATTTCCTCCAATTTCATACCAATTACCAGACCAGTGAAATCCATCTCCACATGTAATTCCCCCCATCTGTCATTTCAGAGCTGCTTTCATGTCTGCTATCGTCATTAGCAACAAGCTGTTATAAAGTAATTGCTTATACTCTGAAATGAACCGTATGAAAAAAGGTTAAGTGCACTGGAGGACATTCAGTTGGGAGAGCGTCTTTGTCAGACGTCATATCCAGTTACAAAGATTAAAGGTTAGTCCTTGTAATCTACAACAAACAAAACGGAGGAGCAGGTTAGTTAACCCTTTAAGGCCAGACGCGACATGAGCGTGTTTTGGATGATGTGTTCACTTTAGAGACACGTGACTGAAGAAATGCAATAAATGAGGCTAAGGCAATCAATTCCAATGAAAATGAGATGGTTTTATTTCAAGTATTCAAACGATGCTTTATGGTTTAGAATGCATATTTAACGGGATCCAGAGTCCTTAATGCATTGAAGGGGACAGTTCACCCCAAAATCAAAGATACATATCATCTGTGTTTGCCAATTTTTGGATACATCATCCGTAGAAATGACTTCCTTCTCTCAAATTACACGTTTTTAGATGGCATTTAGCTTCTGGCACTTTAACTGTACTATACTGGACACGCCAAATGATAGTTGAGTCGATTTCCTTTCCACTGAACTACACCTGCCACCCATATCACTGCATAGAAGGAAGTGTGCAAGATAGCTAACGTTACAGCTCGAACAAAGGGAACATTGAAAAGATTTACATTCCTTTGCTGTCGCTGGCGCGATTCTTTCATCCGTGAGTACATGTATGCCTCCTCTTGCGTGGAAATATAGTATTGCTCAACATCTTTTGGTACATTGAGCACCACAAGCCAGGTGTCATCCATTTCTATTAAATTTGAGAGAAGACATCTCAACGGCTGATATCTCCAAAACACAGGAGCTCACATTAAAACAATCTAGATGGATAGATTGCACTAAAGGTAGGACGAGTGTGCATTTTTGATTTGGGGGTGAACAGTCCCTTTAATGTTGTTGCATAGACTAGGAAGGCTGTTGTTGTTTTCAGGCATTCATTTTAGACTGTTCGTTTTACATGATGTGATTTCCTTTCTTTAGCTGGATGTGTGGAATCTTATAAGTCTTGTCTAATAAGTCCTGTTCATCAGCGTTGCCTGTTTCTAAGCTGCTCTTTCTCTCGTGTCCATAGATTTGTGTTCCTGCTTTTGACCCACCTCGATCTGGAGATGTGCGACCCAGAGGCCAAACTGCCGCCAGTCAATCCCAGTCGCTACGGCTTCGGGATGCTCCAGCCCGACGGAGATCTGCAGGTCAGATACAGACTGAAGAGGACGCATCCTGAAATGTGACTTGACAATATGATTAACTGTAAATATTGTTGATTGATCAACCTTTTTTTGTTATATGCACTATTTATTTTAATCATATTTACAATCATTTATTTTTCATATTTAAATTTGTTTGTTAATATATTCAATTAAAAGAAAAAAAAACAGAGTACACCTGACTGGTTGTAGTTCTTAACACTTCTTAACACTCAGAAACGCTTAATGTTTCTTCTCTTGGATGTTTGACCTTCACTGTGCAGAATGATGTATGTGCTGAGTTTTACACTGGAAGGCCTTTTTCAAGTGCTGAAGGTTTCTCTGCGCTCACCTTAAATGCCTCAACGCCTGGTTTGTAAACTCACAGAACTTTTACACGAAAACCTCGGGGACATAAAAACTAAGAATGTAAAGTGAGACATCTCGTGTCCAATAGCTGTATTCATAGATCATGGATTGTTCTACACAGTAGGAATAGACCTAATTCAGAGGGGGGTTTTTTTGTGGAACATTTTCATCAGAGATTATAGAAATGAATGTGACCTTTTTGCAAAACACTGAATATGAAATAGTAATAATAATCATGTTGGACAAGTTTTTGCGTCTTAACTGTAAATTGAAGGGAAGGATATTCGTTGATCCAGGTTCTGCACAATTGTATGTACTTGTTCTTTGCTTCGTTTAACTTCTGCTCCACCATCTCACATGTGCACTCTTTGCTGCACTACATTGATTTAACAGCTGCTACTTTTCTGATAAAGATTTTCATTTTGATACAATGCATCGTTTCCAACCTTTTGAGCTGTCTTACAAAATTAAATTGCACATGTGGTTTCATTTAAATAACTGTCTGCGACTCAGAGAGGTCAAATTGTCCAATATTTCACACACACAATTTCACAATAATGAAAGCTGCTCTGTGTAACAATTCTCTGCTAACAGAGAGCAACAGTAGCTAAAGTTAGTTTAGAAATAGGGTCCGCTAACAAACATCGGCGACCGGCTTCCAGCACAACACAGAAGTTCCACAGCGCTCCTTTAACAGTGTTGCAGCTTCTTTCCCCCCTTCTCTACGACCCCATTAATCATTTCACTCCCCCAGATGCTCCTTGTGCTTTGATGCATCACCAGCCTAATAACGTATGATAATATATCATTCACAGGGGCATTCGAACAAGTTTTAGATTTGATACTTCTGGTACATTTGATGCTAATACTGCTCAACTTCCGCTTGAGTACGATTTCGAATGCAGGACTTGCAATGGAGTATTCTAAATTAATGTCTTGTGAGGGATCTGGAAAGTAAGAGGAGGGTAAACCCACTTAGGCTCATAAAATAATGAAGCAGTGAAACTGACTAAGTCCACTGGTGGACTCGGGATGTTTGGGGGCAGGGGCAAAAGAAAAACAAGGGGGCACCAACTCGCAGAATGTCGTGATACATTTAAAGTGAACTGGAAGGGTAGGATAAGGGTAACTTATGCCAACTTTACACCAAAATTGCCAGGTCTACACGATTTTTCATAAATGTGGGTACACCTGCTTAAAATCATGTATTGACCCCATTCCAACCTCCCGTGGGTAAGGCCGCCTGTCTGAGATTTTTTATCTGAAGCGTTTTTTTCTCACATCTGGAATGTGCGAGAAACCGTTGTAACTGAAGAGAAAAACAACAAAAGCGCCATTGTGAAAGAGGCGTCTGTGTGACAATGGATAAATTCTTTCGAGTGTCATAACCCCCGCAAAAATGACTCGTTTCACAATCATAACTTGAGCCACTGCGTCCAATAACATTTGGAAAGTCTAGAGGAGCCACACGATTAAATTACTATATCCTCTTTCAGGCTGACCGGGCATTCAACCAGAAGTTATCCAGCTCAGTCTGCGATCCGGATAGGTTTCACAACTGGGAAGTCAAGCTTTTTTATTTTTTGGCTTCAAAACACCACTGAGCAGCTTTTTATAGGAATGAACGGGGCTCGGCCTCCAACACCGTGTCCTTGAAGAGACTGCACCCCAAATTTGTTCCTTATTTACGCACCACCAATGGATGTTGGAAACCGTCAACACTTTGTGTGGCAGAATTTAGCAAGTTCTTCCAAATCTTATGTTTACATTAAATATCAAAGAGTTTACACATCCAAAATGCACACAAAAGCCTGATCTTAGCGGATTTACCTGGGATTTTAGACCAGTTTTCTCCATCGGAAGGCTTTTTTCATGTTTTATCAACGTTACACAGATGCCCTCTAACACACCCTTCCAGTTCATTTTAAATGTATCACAACGTAATGCGCATCGGTGTCCCTCCGCAGACATCCGGTGCCCCTCCGCAGACATCCGGTGCCCCTTTTTCATTTTTCCGCCCCTAACACTCACACACCCTGAGTCCGGCACTGCTGAAGTCCTATGCTGAAGTTTTGTCTCCCCCCCCCCCTTTTGATCGGGCACTATCGTTTATAGGCTCTGTGCCTTCAGATCATTTCAACCGAGATCGTACACACTGTCATTACATCACGTCCTCGAGCGACAGCACAGCCTGTAAACACCGCGTCTGATCCCGCAGCGCCACAAGGCGCGTCGAGCACGGCGGCGCTGAAAGAGTTAACGAGATGTGGAAGAGGGAGCTGCCATGGATCCACCTTCGGAAAGATGCGACCGGCGCCTCCTCCTCCTCCTCCTCCTCACACAGCTGACTGGGAGACACAGGTAGTCTGTCTGTCCGAAGGGGCTTCTCGGTGTTACTTGTTGATCTCCGGGCGAAACAGCGGCGCGATATGCGGAGCGGGGAGCCGGCGGGGAGGCGGTAGATCGTGCTGAGGGGGGGTCTCTCTGCCATGTCGGAGGCAGAGGAGGGGGACATGGATTGGGTCAGACCCTGGCAATAGTAAAACCACTAACGACGCCTCCTTTTCTTTTTTCCTTCTTCATGTTTTTTTTTTCTTTTTTTTTTTTTTTTTTAAGGATTGATCGTCCACAGAACTGCTTTGGATGACAACAACTCACTACGGTATTATATATGTATTTATATATTTCTTGAAAAAAAAAAAAAAAAAAAAAGCTTATGTCCATGTTTGGGTTGTGAATCATATGTATCCCGTGAAAATCATAATAGAGTATTTGTGGCATGGCAGGACTACTCTGCCTTCAAACTGCACCAATATGGAGCAGGGAAGGGGAACAGGGAGATGCTTGGATGGATGGATGGATGGATGGATGGAGGGACGGAGGGACGGAGGGATGGATGGAGGATCTGCTTTCACAACATTGCAGTTGTAGCTGATAAAACACCACACTGGGCTCTCATCCTCAATTCAGCTGCGCACACAGGAGGAGACGCGGGGACTTGACGGTGTTTGTTTTAACGGTGCGTTTAAATGCCGAATTGTTCCATCGAATAATTACAACAGGAGGGTGGAGGCTCCCTTCACATTAACAATTCTTTTCACCGCCTGTTACTGCGTTGTCTAAAAAAGCCGACATAACCACATCCCCGTCCTGTGTTCGTGTGTCTTATCGCTGCGTGTGTTGCCGTAAGGCTTTTAAGCCTAATTGTGTTCGCGAAGTGTCAGAAACTTTGTGTGGCAGTGATCACATCTGCAGGCCTGATGCGCTGCCGGGCGTCCGGGGGAAACCAACAAAAACAACGAGGTGCATGTCAGATGCACCTGCTTGTGGCACTGTGTTCCCCCGTAAATGGACCCAAAAGATGCGGGGTGTAGACAGTAGACTTGCCCCCCTCACCCAGCAGGAGCTTCCTGGTGTTTCAGCACCATTGGAGTGGACAGCGCGCACTTTGTGCCACACTCATCCTCACGGTGGTGTCCTGCGTCCCCACCCACAGCTCTGCATGGGCGTCACATGAGCAGCAGCAGCAGCAGCAGCGATCAGCCAGACAAAACCAAAGTACTACAGCCAAACCAAGAAACCGACACATCCAATTGGAGGAGCAGCAGCCGACTTGTTTTTCCTCCCTCTGACCTGTGTGCAGCCATGTGAGACATCCAGGGGAAGAGTTGTATGTGCTTCATATGTCATATATGCGCAACAGTGACGGGTCAGTTCAGTTCTTCAGTCTCAGGCTCCCTCCAGAAATGCCCCAACAATCAGATGTTTCTGAATATTTACAATAATAATGAGGTAATAATACAAACTCAGGAATAGTTATCTTTTCCATAACTGAATGAACAAGATGTTCTCAGAGGAAAATAAGGTTCCCAGAACACTGTGTGAAGCTAGAGAGGTGGCAGGGTCTGCCACATATAAACAAAGTAGAACAGTATGAAACTGTGTTGTCCTTTAAGGTAAGTTTATTTATATCGGTTTATTCACTCAGTAACGCAACAAGAGTTGTATTATTTAGTTTATTTAGGCATTAAAAAAAATAATCAATGAAGATATTTTTTCTTCTCATTAAAATGTCTCTCCAAAAATAACACAGCGCACCTTTAATCAGTAGTAAATTTATGATCAGGTAAACTATAACTAACCTTATAAACTGTTTATTTGGCCATCCATATAATGTTTTTTTAAAGTATTTAATGACCATTTACAAGGTTTTAAAAACATCAGTTGCAATTTAACCATTATAAATTGCCTGATAAATGGGTTACAAAGCAGTTAGTTGTTTGTTAAAGGTGCAGTATGTAAGAATTCCCATTTAAAACATTTTTTGAAATTATCAACAGAATGAGTAGAAATGACAGTTTTCACATTGTGTCAAAGATGCGTTGGGTTGCAGAGATATCGATTGATGTTAGCATGCTAACATGCTAGCCCCTAGCCACTGTTCCTCAAGAGATGATAAAGTAACAGTGCCGAGACTTCCCTGGTTCCCCGAGCTCACAGTTTGGTCAGAGTCAGTAAACGGGATCGCTCGCTGGCTGCGCAGTTAGCTGAGCTTACTGGCTACAAGCAGCTACAGTTAGCAGCAGTTAGCAGGTATGTCATAAAAAATGTTACCCAAGGTTTCCAGTTGGTTAAAGTATGAGGCTACAGTAAGCCTGTGTAACTTGGCTGCATAAAAACTACAAGGGCTCAAACCAAATGTTTTGTCATGGCTTCAATTTCACACTGGTGTGCCTTGTTCCAGTGTGATACTATTATTTATCATGGCAAATGAATGTTGTACTTTTGTGATTTCTTTGCTTATCTAAATTCAACTTGTCTGATATTCAGGCATGATTAATATGTGAAATCCCAAAAATTCTGATTTTGTGGTGCCACACGTCTCAACAGTTGCCACAGCTAATGTGTTTCAACCTCAACCAGAGACTATATGGTGAGGACTTACTTTGACATACTGAAATAATCGAGAGCCATTAACGAGAGAACACTGTACTGTTTAACACTGTGGTAAAGTACAGTAATGATAAAATGAATAACCTTTTATGGACGGGGAAGAACGGGATTTAATGGAAGCAAGACTTTGCCAGTTCACTCCTAGATATATATATATACTGTGGTGGATAAGCAGCTTGTAGAAAAACAGACATACATATGTATATGTACTGTGACGTACGCAGGTATAAAGGGTACTAGTAAATATATATGCATACATGGAAATGTAAACAGGTATTAACCAGCAAGTAACGTCTGTATCATCATGGTGCCAATTAAAGTAAATACTGTTTCTAATTATTACAGTCATTTATTAACAATAATGATATTATGTTAGTCATCACAGAGGAGCTTTCTCCAACGAATGGTTGGTTTTAAAGTTTAGCTGGGAAGTGGTATTCAACAAAGAGTCCTTCCAGTAGATGACAGAACGAGATGACTGTAGCTATTAGTCATGATTCCAGAGTATTCTTCTTGTTAACCCTAAATAGAAATGTAGGATTCTGCAGACTGTTATTAGGTATGAGTCACATCTGAGGGGTTTGTTGATTGTTGATTGAGGACATAGTTTAAAAAGAATCCAGAGAAGATAACACAATAGATGATGTGATAACAGCTACCGTTCACTGAGAAGCCAGAGATAATAATTGAATTTGTCCGTCCTACATGTCTCTGCCCAGGAGCCCTTTAAGCGGGTGATGTTCAGTGCCGGTGCAAGGTTTCAGTCTGAGGAGGTTTTGCAGTAGTTTTGAGGAAAAGTTGAGGGACTTCATATACAGTAAAGTTTCTCTGATGTGAGTACCAGATGATCACAATCTAATATTAAGTCAGGACTCCATTTATTCCCCCCCCCCCCGTTAACTCCTTATACTGCATGCAAGAATCATCTCATGTAACCCCGTCTGAGGGTAGATTCATTGTTGAGTCATCAAGAATTTAAAACAGAATTAATAGAGGATAATAACAAAGATAATGATGATTATGTAATGTTTGTCCTTGTTATTTATCTGTGTCTCATACCAGTGATGTTCTGTTCTCATCTGCTTGGTAGTAATCAAGTTACATTTCAACATGTTATCTTTTTTTAACTCCTAATAGCTGTGAGTCGTTTGAAGAATACCAATCTGAAGGTAGTGTTGATTCTGGATTTTAAAGAAAATCCAGGAGTAAGATGACACAATGAGATAACAGTAATCAACAGTGCAATATCCTGAAATAATAACACAGGTACATTTGTTTTTTTTGTTTTTTTAAAGAACTCACATCTCATTTACTGATGAGCAAGAAAATCATTTAGAAAAGAACTTGTGTCAAGAACAGAAAGGAGATGCTGCTGCAAATGTGGCCATAAAATAACAACAACTAAATATCTTGAAATGATACTTTACTACTCAAAGGTTTTATAGATAACATTAAGTCAGTAAAATGTCTCCCCGCTTCTACATTTGCATTACCAGGGGCGTCGCGTGCAAATTATCCAGGGCTTCAGCCCCGCAGACAGTGTTGCCTCAGTTACCTTGAAAAAGTGATCTGATTACTGATTACTTGTTTTTACTTTATTAGTTACATTCAGCAGCTGCCGACAACACCCCCGCTGACAACCGGTTTTGCCAATACTCACTTTATTGGAAGTATTTTTTTAACAGTAGCGCCAAGCACGGCATTGATAGTTGGAGGGATCTTGTTTATTATGGCACGAAATGAGGGCGAGTCAGTGGTGTTTAAGCACAGCATTTGCTCTACAACATACCACCTGACCAACTTCTTCAACTCTCCCCCATTTACTTGTTCTGTATCGAAGTCCAGCTTTTGTTGTTTGGGTGGTGGGGGACCTCCTGCAGAAGTCGAGGCCGAGGCTTTGCTCGCAGCTCTCTGCTTAACACCACCTGGTGGAACTTGCTCTGTAAATTAACTGTGCTCTGCTGCAAATGTTTCTTCAAATTTGACCTCGTGTTTTTGAAGCTTGATAGTACTTTGAGTGTACAGCGAACCTTAATATTCTCATCTTTAGCTGACACAAACTCAAAATCATGACTGTATTTCCAGCAAAAAAACGTGCATTTCTCTCCTCCCTCCATTATTGTTTGTGTTTGTGTTGCTGTGTGGTGAAATTTTGAAAATTGGGCTGTTAAAGATGCAATTTCAACGTAGTTTGAGGAGGAAAGGAAGGCCAATCATCGTGGTCCTCATTGTCATATTTCAATCACAAATAAAGCTAATTTTCCCTCACTATAGGCCTACTGAGTAATGTTTATGTTAAAGATTTTATAGCCCGTAATAAGACCTGTGCTGTGTGCATAGGCTATTAGAGCAGGTAGAACATTCCCTATTATAATTTCTTCGCTTCATTGTCTATCTGCTTCAGGCCTATAGCAGGCTTTGTAGGGTATTAAGTGAAAAAACTTGTCATTTAGGGGGGAGATGATGTCTCTCTCTCCACATCTTCTTGCTCTGTTTCCAAAGAACCTCCATATATCCAAAATAACTAATGGATAACTGCAATGGTACTAAACAGTGGGCTAATAGATGGGCTCTGGTAATATCAGTGATGCATAGAGGGGGAAAGAATAACACTGATGTTGAATTTGCAACAAATTATTCTGATTCTGCCGATATATGGGCATATGCCATGAGGAAAGCCAAGTTAGCTTCTGTGCAATTTGCATTTGTGGCTTCTGGCCATTTGATATGCAACCACATAAAAACCTCTGGGGCTATTTTCATCAGTAGGCAATTATATTAGATTTTTTTTTTTTTCAAGGCACAGAGATCCAGGGCTAGTTCGAAAACATCCGGGGCTATAGCCCCGAACGCCCAGGTCTAACGACGCACTGCTGTTGTTTGGATCGTTGCTAACGTTATCTAGCAAGCATTAGCTAGCGTTGCTCAAGCTAGCTAGCTAACAAAAGGGCAGTACAGTATGTTGGGTGGTAGAAATCAGTAATTCTTCTGTTTTTGTTTTTTTTGCCACAAACTGGCCACTACCAAGACTCTTGACGCTGACAAAAAATGCTTGTTAGAAGCTAGAACCAACTGGTCATCATTTTGGAGCCGGCAAAAAATGTATTGATTCACAATCCAAGTAATGTTTTTTAAGGTAAAGACACTTTTATTCTGCGCCTTTCTACAAGCTCTGTAGATGTATTATTACTTCTATCACTACGTTACAAATGTATCCATGTTACATTATGTTCAAGACTTCACTACATTCGTACATATAATAAAACTCACCACTGACTTCTGGTGTATCACATGACATGAACAGCTGCCTGCGTATTGAAAGTCCTGCGTTTGTTTAAACTGAACATCCATCCGCGACCTCCTCATTATTCAGACTTTTCACTCTTTACTTCCGCCTTTGCAGGTGTAATAATTACCACAGCCACTAGGGCTCGCTGCTTAACACCAAACTTAAACATAGGTCACAATAAGATGCTGTCATTTTCCACCTATATGGTTAATTTTCTGGTGAGGACGGACTTAAATTTCATATCATATATATAAGTAGGGACTTGCATGACAAATCAAGTAGGGCCAGGATTGAAACACGTGGTTTCCGAACTTTTTGGTTTGTGACTTTTAATCACAGATTATGTCCGTTGTGTGAACAGGAGCTGTGAGCAGTTCCGCTTAAGATAAGTTGGTTCTTTCACTCAAAGGCCAGTGGAGGCAAAATCATCCAATATGTTGAAATTAAAAGAAAAAATTTAATGTAACAAAACGTTTTTTTTTTTATTTTCTTCCTAAATCATCTCATAACCTGTCAGATTTATCTCATGTACCTTTGACTTCTGATCCCCAGGTGAGGAACAACTGCTCTAAATCCCCCTTGGAGGCCAGGCCTTAAGCTTGTATCACTATATTAGTTCTGAGTCTGATGACTGACGTGTGGACCTTGACATTTGGAGCTAACAAGACAATACTAATGATTTCAATCTTTTTGTCTTTAATCCCTTAGATACAATATGAAAGAAAACTGGACCAAGTGTAGCTCATAGCCCCAGATGTTTGCCTCATTCATCGAACCACGTACCATTGAAGTCATCATGGAGAAATCCCTGACAGAGTTAAACAAGGCCGGCTCTCACTCAACATCATCGCTGCCGCCTGAACCGGTGGACATCATGCGCAGCAAGACATGTTTCCGCAGAGTCAGGCTGAATGTCGGGGGTCTCCCACATGAAGTCTTGTGGCGAACGTTAGATAGGCTACCACGAACACGTTTGGGAAAGTTAAGAGATTGCAACACCCATGAATCTCTGATGGAAGTGTGCGACGACTACAACCTCGAGGAGAATGAGTACTTTTTCGACCGACATCCGGGGGCGTTCACGTCAATTTTGAACTTCTACCGCACTGGCAAGCTGCACATGATGGAAGAAATGTGCGCTCTGTCCTTCAGTCAGGAACTCGACTACTGGGGCATCGATGAGATCTACCTGGAGTCGTGTTGCCAGGCGAGGTACCACCAGAAGAAGGAGCAAATGAACGAGGAGCTCAAAAGGGAGGCCGACAATATGAAAGACAGAGAGGGTGAAGAATTTGACAACACTTGCTGTACTGAAAAACGAAAGAAGCTTTGGGACCTCCTGGAGAAGCCAAGCTCATCTGTTGCAGCAAAGGTAATTGTCATTGGATACTGGGTGTAAGAGACGAGTGTGTAATTGGATTGCCATGAAATTGTGTACAGAAAAATGCGAAGCCCTCAAATTTCCACTAGCACCATCTTGAGGTTGACATCTGTAATTTAGACTCTAAGACTGTTAGACTGAGAGGTCTACGCAATTTTTTTTTTTTTTTTAGGATGGTTATGTAACATTCAATTATAGCACACCATATAAAAACCCATCCTATCCCAACCCCTAACCCTAACCTTCTTGGGTTTGACATCAGCATTTGTCCACAATGACGAGATGAGATAATGTGAGTTTCCTTCAACATCCTAGAGGAAAAGATACTTGTCTTGACATCTATTGGATGGATCCTTATAAAGATTTGGTACCGACGTGTACCGCCGATGAATCACTGCAACCACATTGATCCCGTAACGTTTCTTCCAGCACAATCCTCAGGTCAACCCCTAAATCAGCCCAGTACTTTATGACCAAACACCAGCAAAACTCCCATCACTTCAACTCAGAGCAGAAATGTGCCTGACGTCATTGTCAAACTGTCCCTGGCTCATCCTAAAATAAGTAAACCTTGAACTGACCATCACCCAGTCGAAGCTCCCGGACCAGCTAGTGCTACTCCCTGTGATTTCTCCTCTTTCTGAGGGTGTCATTTATTTGTGTCCAGCGTACTTTTTGGGAACAGCTTCTCACCATCAATCTGAGCCAGAGCAGGGGCCCCTTCACCTGTCCATCTTTTATGCAGATGTTTATATACAAGGTGATCAACTTTCTAGTTTCTAGTCTAGTAACTTCTAGTTAGCCAAAATGAAAGGTACAGCTTTTCAGCTGATTGATTCGGTAGTTGCCTAGCAACAACAATGTCGACAGACAAATGCACTGTACTGCACTTTTTTTTTTTTTAGAAACTGTATGAGCTTCACCCAAAAAGGCAATGCGGTGCACCTCACTCTTTGCACTCTGCAAAACATGCCCTGTCTGACTGGACGCCCAGGTCTTGTTTTATAGTGTCATGCTGGTACATGATGTCTTCTTTCTCCCGATTCAAGGGCTGTGACTTTGGATGTTTGTTGCATTTTCAAATGAACGTAAACATGTGATTGAATCATTACGTGAATGGTTGAATAGAGGCATGAAAATGTCAGCCTTCACATGACTGTGCACTGCTAAGTGTGACTGTGTGAGTAAAAAGGGCAACCAAAAATAGATAATTACCATCGCTTACAAAGGAATACACAGGGAGAAATGCACATTAGACTTTTCAGAGCTACTAGCACATTTTAAAGTCATTTGCAGTTGCACAAAACAGATGAATCAGGACGCCTCCGTGTTGCGCTTTGGTATTCATTTACTGTATGTTTTGATTGTCCCGAAGTTGGACCATGAAGTGAAGAAAGGAAATTACAGAAAAAGCCAGTGGATGTGATTTATCAGTGTGGTATGTGTGAACCATTATCTGTCATTACGGTCTTTCAAGAACTAGGAAAAAAATACGTCTTAACAGTCAAATATGTTTGGTGACAGTGAAAGCCGCTTTCAGGGTGTATCGCTATTAGCCATCTTTAAAACATGACACAAGGTTCATTGTCTGTATCTGCCGTAGCGCTCGTTATGCCAGACTTGTAAGAAAAAGTCCATGGCTGTATTCTTAACTCACATTTGAAAAAATATCTTTCTCCACTGTAGAACCATCATATACACAGAAAAATTGCTTCAACCACGTAAATGTACAAAATGTATATCATACAGATATGAACTCATGCATGCATCACACTTGGTCTGAGCTCATGTACTGGTCAAGCATTAATAAATCATTGCAGTATCACTCAGTTGCCCTGGTTTGCAGCGTGAAAATGCCTTTGACTGGTGAAGAGATTTCTTTTGATTGTCCATTTGCATTCTGTTGTTGTGCGTTTCACATAAACCCACGCTGCATCATACCAAGCCAATTGGATTTTCTGCAGGAGGCTCAAGTATTGAATTATATCTTCGTGCATAAACAACAAGTCAGAAGTGATTTAGGATTGTTGGAATCATATGGATTAATCAGTGCTAGGGAGGAGCGTTTTGATCAATAGAGCAGAGTTGTGACATGTAGGCTAATTAGCGCACATGTTTTAATTAACAACTAGAGCAAGAGAGAGAAATGCCAGAAAAGATTAGCTGGTAACTGGAGAGTTCAGTTAGCAGTTAATTTTATTTGTGTGTATTTTATGTTAAAGGACAAGTTTGCCCAAATTCAGTCATTATCTTCTCACCCTCATGCTGATGGAAAATCGGGTGAAGTTTCATACTCCATAAAACATTTCTGGAGCTTCACATCAAAACAGTGTTTCAGTATTCTCCTAAATAACTGAATTAGATGGGGACTTGTGTTAAAATTGTATTTTTTTAAATCAGCTATAAATCGGCCTTTTTGATGTAATCCAAGTCCCAAGCAGTTACGATTTTGAAAAGATTTTATTTACACCTATTTTGAAGCCAAAATCTGCTGAGCTAAAATCATTAAAAGCGTGCATCCTGTTTGAAGCTGGTGCACAAGCTCGTCCATGCATCTAGAGTGCAGATAAAGACTTTTCAAATCAATATGTGTTCGTTGGGCTTCAAAAGACTTGGTTTAAGCCCAGCAAGATGTAGCAGCAGTTCTTTTTAACATCTTAAAAACAAATCTATTACAGTTGTTTAGGGGAATATGCTGCAATGGTGTTTTGGTGTGAACCTTCAGAAATGTTTTGTGGACTTTACCTGGCTTTTTATAAGCATGACGTTCGATGAGTCGATGACTGATTGTTTTTTTGTAATTTTGGGGTGAACCTATCCTTAAATTTGTATGTTTCACATTTTTCATATCAACATTTCTACAATATGCATCATTTACGTTCAGATTACATGCATGTGAGCTGAATTTCATGTCAGCTGCAGGAGGCAGGTGTGGATTTAGTGACAACCAGGCAAGACAGCTGTCAAGCAAGAGACGGTGAGAGGTGTTTCAACGTATGTAAGCACAAATCCACTGGGTATCTATAACCAGATGTTGGGACATTTTGTAGCAGAAAACTGGGTACATTTAACAACACGGTGGAACACCTTTCAACAGTGTTTGTAGCAGCTGTACCAAGTTAGCCAAAAGATGATCTTTTCCTAACCCAACCCACACTAAACTAGACCATAACGCAGAATAACAGAACATTTTAAATAGAACATAAAGAAATGTATATCGAAAGTCAACATATGTATGGTTTGCAGAGACATATATTGCCAACATTTGTTGTGGTGATTGGGTTGTTTTACTAGTGAAGAATTTATGAAAAAGAAAGGTGACAGTACAGCAGCTGCTAGAATTAAGCACCCCTGTGGTTGTGTGTTAATGTTACTCACTGTTTGGCTGAATGAGCACGTAACCCTGTGTTTTTCGTAACATCCATGTGTTGAAAGCATACAAGACCCATTATTTTTTTACTTCTCTGAGGTCCACGCCTGAGAGCGCTGGCTTCTGCACATCGACAGAGCCGGCCCGACGGCAAAAGCCACACCTGCAACTGCAACCAGGGACACCACAGCGGTGTTAAACATGAGCAGCCTTTGATCACACTCGTCTAGATTGAACTGAAGTGATCAAAGAGGATGCTGTCTCTCTCAAATGCCTTGTTTGGGAAATGTTAAGGAAATGGAAATAAAACCATTTGCAGTTTGTGCTGGCTGACGCTTTGCGATGAGGATTTGTGAGAACTGTCAGCGCAGCCCCACAAACAGACTGCGATGAGTGCTGTGAGTCTGTCAGTGGAATATCTCCTTCATAGGAATCAAAGAGATGTAAAATCAATTTTTATTGCGTTAGAGCTAAGGAAGTGCTGTAGCCTACAAAGAGGAGATGACCACTCTGAGTCGACCATTATGGCACCCTGATATCTGCAATTTATCAAAATATCACTGGAGAGCAGATCTGAAGCGCTTAACCAAGATGGGTGCTCTTCGATTTGAATAATGACACAGCAAAGTGTATATAGATATTGTTTCCTACAGATCTGTAGCTCTCTAGTGGCTGCAGTGATTACCATTTTTTTTAAAAAAGGAAATGCACTCATCATCTCTTGGTTTGGCATCATTATAAGCCTATAGCGGACGATGGCGTGCCAGAAAAAAAAGAGCGACCTTGACACAGCAAGACGCGGAGTTTATCATTTCCTAATTAGCTTAAAAGGGCAATGAGAAACCACAGACCAAACTACTAAAAGCACAGAGGGCTTGTCGAGCGGTCGAGCTATCGACCACATACTGTTCCAGCTTTACCTCATCAGCTGTGCTCTCCTATCCAGGGTCAGGGATGGTAATGTATGTGTAATGGCCCATAAACAGATGGTGAATGGTCGAGATTGAGCACAAAATAAATGGTTACCAAGCAACAAAAGTATAATTTTACCATCACTGAAGGAGTGGATACAGAACATTAGAGTAGGTC
Source organism: Sparus aurata (assembly GCF_900880675.1). Classification (NCBI taxonomy): domain Eukaryota; kingdom Metazoa; phylum Chordata; class Actinopteri; order Spariformes; family Sparidae; genus Sparus; species Sparus aurata. Next base: position 18,459,132 of record NC_044192.1, read on the forward strand.
TATTTGTGTTTCTGTGTGTGTGTGTGTGTGTGTGTGTGTGTGTGTGTGTGTGTGTGTGTCATCGCACTTCTGCTCAGCTCCTGTATTTTAATGTCTGTACAGTGCAACACAAGGAAGAGAGTAGTAGCTGCAATATTTGTCAAGATGTTCGGGGGAAAAATCCAGTGTTGCTGTGTGTGTTCTTTTCTGCCCTGACGTCCTTCCTGTCTTTCTTTTGCCTTCACTGGCTCACATCTCTGCTTCCTTCCTCCCCATCTTCAGGCTCCTACACCATACCTCCGACTAAATGTCAGGGAAATGTCACATTAATTATTCTCCAGGAGACTCTGGGCCCAATTTGAAGCTTCCCTCTCTCTGTTTACATTCTTTGTACGACGCAGCATTGTCTGCCTCTCGCTCAAAATCTGATTTGAGTCACCATGAAAAAAGATTGCGTCTGACTGCCGGCTAAGTTGCACCAAGAAAATCCTTTTCCACCTGCAGGAGCATTTATGCAATTTCATCTTAGATTTCAGTTGTGTCTGCCATTAATAACAGCAAATAATATCAGAACTATTCTTTCACTTACCAACAAAGCACTCATTTTAATAGTAGTGATGTTGATATCTCTATTCATAACTATGATACTACAGATTTGCAATCGTCAATGAAATTCATTTTGAATTTTACTCAACTTTAGGAGCAATTTTCTAAACATTCACTGGATATCCATTGCTGCAAGACTGAGATACACCAGGCCCAACTGTAAAAAATCACATTGGAGACAGTTTTCACAAACATTTTTAAGATTCTGTTTGATGATCAGCTGAAAAATGGAATCCATGGGTTTGGCTTCAACCATTTCACAGAGTAAAACAAAAATCGAACATGAATGTTGCTGTCATTTTTGCCCTGCATACTTGAAAAATTGAGAATTGCCGATTCCTGCTCTGTCAGGGGGTATTGTGCATCAGATGGCAGGCAACACATTTCAATTATTCCCCTCTCATGTCACACTTAAGATGACATATCAATGTGGTCTGGCTGTGCTCCCACTTATAAATCAGTCTGCAGCAGAATTCCAACACATGAAGCAATGAGACTAGAATCAATCACTATTTCTGACAGCAGAGAAGCCAAAGGGATGATGATGTATAGGAAGTCATATAAAAACAAGACCAGAATGCTGTGTCCCAATTCAGGGGCACGATCATCCAGAGTCTGCGTTTCTAGACTGAATAATTCATGAAGTCCCATTTATTTCTTTTGCACAAATTTTGCACAGCTCCCATAAAGTCATTCAGGCGATCCTCAACAACTTTTTCTGCTGTCTGGAAGGTTAGACACCCTCGTCTGGGGAAGAGTCACAGGTTCAGTCTGGCTTTTGCATTCTTGTGAAGATCTAGCCCTGAGCTGTTTGAAGCTTTGAGTCTGGTGTGACAGCTTGCCATAACACTGAGATAGTGTTTGTCACCAATGACCCTCTTATGAACTTTTTACAACATCAGAACTTTCTCTGTTGGAATAACAGACTTCTGTCATGGTGTTCCCCAGGGGTCCATTCTTGGCACACTGTTTTTTCAGTTTACATGCTTTTCCTCTGTCAGGTTATACAAAGATATGATGATAACAGACAGTTGTTTGTTATTTGTTTCAGCAATTCTAGCAGTCCAACTAGATCAAGTTCTTTCTGCCTCAATGACATCAATCAGGCAAAAGTTAAAAAATGTGATGATGACGCTTGTTGATGACAAATTTGAATTCCTATGAAATTGACCAGTCATTTCCACCAGTCATTTCAACTGCAAGATCAGCTGCCTATTTTTGCCTATTTTGTTATTCTTTCATTTTTGATGCAGGTGAATATCTTATGTCCCCCCCCCCCCCCCCGGCGTTTTATATAAAGTTAGATATGAATAGATATGAACATCACATATTTAAATATAAAGTATATAGTGTATTCTTAATCTTGAAACAAAGTCCTCATAACAGTTGCAGGGCACGCGGATAATTCAACCCCTTTGTCATATTTGTTGTTACTATCCAACATTGAAGTTAGAGGAGCTTGTGCTTGGGTAGCTTTGCTGACGTTGCTATCCGTTCCGTCTGATCGTGAACATCTACAGCATGTGAAAAGCACCTAACAATGTCCAGTCGCAGACATTACGAGCCCAACTTTGTATAGAATTAGACAGAAACTAGAAATAATGTTAATTATTGGACAATTATGAAAAGAAAGTGTTATGCTAAGTAAACTAATAAAACATAACAAGCTGGATTTTAAATCAAATTAGACAGAAAATAAGAGTAAACAAACAACTACAAAATAAAGCAAAAAACATTTTTATTTCGTACCCGTTAGACCCTCTTTTACTTTCTAAGAGATTAATTAGTGACAATTTACAATAAGACTATACTGCAAAATAAAGCAGAAACTATTACCATATAGTTTTTGTCTAATTTGAAATAAAATTAGGCTTGTTACATTTTACTGGTTTACTTAGGATATATATATATATATATTTTTTTAATATTCTGACATAAAACATATTATTTATAGTCTTTGCCTGATTTGACAAAAATCATGGCTTTTTATGTGTTATTAGTTTATTTAGGCCGTAAATTTATTTTTTCAACTGTCTAAAAAGACCATAATATTTCTAGTTTTTGCTAGAAATATACACCTGCTTCACATTGGTGTATATGTCAACCACTATAAGTGAACAGAGACGACATATATCTGGCACACAACCAAAGTTTTTTGGGCCGTTCTGTCACCTCTGTAAGTCGTGCACAGTTGATTTCACCTGTCTGATCCACTGTCCAATGTTTAAATCACAGCATCACGGATGCTCATGTTAAATATAAACCAATGTGGTTTTGGTCTTGTTGACCACATCTGCTCGAGTGTTTTCAGTGAGTCTCACTCAGTCAGTCAGTGGCGCTTATTCAGATGCTATTTTAAGGGCGCATGCTTGACCATAATGTAGCATGTGCACAACGTGTATACACTTTGCTTCTCTCATCTACAAGGAAGCAATTCCCATTTTTGCAAACCATACAAAAAAAAGTTGAAAAGATTTAAACAGAAGAACTAATTCTTTTTCCCTCTGATAGGCATGCGACGAGTCCGCTGTAGCCGTGAGGGTCCGGGAGTGGCAATGCGCGATGTGCTCCTAGTGGAGCGGGTGGACGGAGATGGAGTTGGGGGAGGAGGAGGAAGGGGCACAACAGGAGCAGGTGGTGCGTTTGGAGACTTGAGGAGATGCGCCTGAGAGGCCGCAGCAACATCGCCACCCGGTCAAGACGGGCATTAATACCTTGCCGCATCCTGGACAGTGAGTCCAGTCTGACAATGCTGCCACGGCGTGTAGTGAGTCTGGATCCTCTGCACCTTGGTGTTTGCGCTGCTCCCTCCTCAGCTGGCCCTTGCACACAGCTCGGCCGTGCGCACTGCTCCCGAGGCCAGGTGCGATGTCCTGGGGATGCCAGCCGTAGAAACAATTGTGGCAATTTCCTCCCACGCCCGTTTAACCAAAGATAATTGGGATGGATTTCTCCCATCCCCATACAAGGCCACTTCTCTGTCTTTTACAGCCCTGACGAGAACGTCGGTCTCCTCGGCTGTGAACCGCTCCTGGCGTGTGCCTGGCAAATTCGCCATTATAATAGCAATCCGCCATGGAACAAGCGCGCCTGCTTTTAAAGGGAATATGAGATGACGCTCTGATTGGTTTATTGCACGTTACGCCCAAACCACACCTATGAGTAATGTAGCTACTTAAGACCAACCCATTTTAGATGTGCGTTGGGCGCAAGAGTCATTTATCCCGCCGGCATAATAGCAACAGCGCCTGAGATCCACCCACAAAGCTACTTGCGTTTTGCGTTTGATACTTGCGTTTCAGATCATTAAGATAGAGCCCACAGTCTACATAGTCTGTAAGTTTGTATCGTGAAATGACAAAAACAATTATTTCCACTACACAACCACTTTTCAAAAGACAAGTGATCTTTTGAAAAGTGGTTGTGTAGTGGATTTATCACGAAACTGTGTCGCGACCAGGGGCTTGATCCTTACAACTCTGTGTGTGTTTATTGAACATCCAACATAAAGCTGCAAGTTTGTGAGATTATACAAAAAATACGGAGAAATAATTGTTTTTGTCATTTCACGATACAAACTTACAGACTATGTAGACTGTGGGCTCTATCTTAATGATCTGAAACGCAAGTATCAAACGCAAAACGCAAGTAGCTTTGTGGGTGGATCTCAGGCGCTGTTGCTATTATGCCGGCGGGATAAATGACTCTTGCGCCCAACGCACATCTAAAATGGGTTGGTCTTAAGTAGCTACATTACTCATAGGTGTGGTTTGGGCATAACGTGCAATAAACCAATCAGAGCATCATCTCACATTCCCTTTAAAAGCAGGCGCGCTTGTTCCATGGCGGATTGCTATTATAATGGCGAATTTGCCAGGCACACGCCAGGAGCGGTTCACAGCCGAGGAGACCGACGTTCTCGTCAGGGCTGTAAAAGACAGAGAAGTGGCCTTGTATGGGGATGGGAGAAATCCATCCAAATTATCTTTGGTTAAACGGGCGTGGGAGGAAATTGCCACAATTGTTTCTACGGCTGGCACTACACGCCGTGGCAGCATTGTCAGACTGGACTCACTGTCCAGGATGCGGCAAGGTATTAATGCCCGTCTTGACCGGGTGGCGATGTTGCTGCGGCCACTCAGGCGCATCTCCTCAAGTCTCCAAACGCACCACCTGCTCCTGTTGTGCCCCTTCCTCCTCCTCCCCCAACTCCATCTCCGTCCACCCGCTCCACTAGGAGCACATCGCGCATTGCCACTCCCGGACCCTCACGGCTACAGCGGGCTCGTCGCATGCCTATCAGAGGGAAAAAGAATTAGTTCTTCTGTTTAAATCTTTTCAACTTTTTTTGTATGGTTTGCAAAAATGGGAATTGCTTCCTTGTAGATGAGAGAAGCAAAGTGTATACACGTTGTGCACATGCTACATTATGGCCAAGCATGCGCCCTTAAAATAGCATCTGAATAAGCGCCACTGACTTTAGACTAGGTTTTTCCTGGTCTGTTGCGGAATTGTTTTCTGAAACAGCAAAATAGCACCAGTGAACGTTTGCGCCGGAACACGCCTCCTCTTTTCACTGAACCGCCCCCGGGAGCACAAATTAATTCCCTAATTTAAGGACGTGCGTCGGTGGAGGGAAAATTCCAATGTGCGTCGAACGCAAAACAGGGATTATACAAGCGCCAGTGTACAAAGTCAATTGCGCTTAGTGCAAGATAGAGCCCTGTGTCAGCTGTGTGCACAGTACAGACACAACCGCATCTCCCAGATCAGCAACAACCAACAGTCATCAATGCTTTATTTGAAAAGTGCAATAAGTAAGGTAACAATTAAAAACATTAAACATTTCATTATGATTATCCACAGAATGTGAAGAAATACAAATTTTGACACTATGATGTTTATGTTTATATACTGAAGTTAGCATGTTAATTAGCTAGCCCCTGCCCATCCTGGTCGAAGATCCCATGGTAGGGGTGTCAGCACAAACTGTCCCCCGGTGCTCCAAGCTCACCTCGGCTCACCCGGCTAACTGAGCTAACAACCTAACAGCAGCTCCAGCTAGCAGTAGTTAGCAGTTACTGGTGATATGCTACCTCCTATTTGTTTTCAGTATGATTTCAGCAGGTGATCTATTCTTACATATTGCACAGAAAACATGCTGATGGCTGTTCATTACCGTAAACTCACAGGATTGTAAAGACATGTAAAATCGTCCACACACTCCCCAATCTGGTAGGAGGAGAATGTACTTTTTTTTATATATATACCTGTGTGAGTCTTTGAGCCCTCTATGTTACAAACACCGTAGAGAAAAAGGGCAGCACGCAAGGAGCACCAGAAGTCACAAATTTGTGCTTGATAGGGGATTAGGAGAAAATAAGATATCAAACTTCCCCAGGTTACATGTCCACATTGTCTGGGTTTGTGAGGTGCAGAGATATAAGCTGGGATCATGTGTACGTGGAGATTGAGTGCCTCGCCGCTTGCTTTCATGCCGGTTGCTCTCTCAGCCTGTCACAATGTCTCCTTGTCAACTGCAGTGGCTCCGACTGGTTAAGCCTCTTCTCAACTTGCCCTGAAGTCAGATTCAAATGCAGCTATAAAAATGTGAGGTTAAAGTTGAAATAAACTTCAACTCCAATACCTTTGTCGGACCATATTTCAGTTTTTAGTTATAGTTTGCCTTACAGATGGGTTTACTGATAGGGAGGACACAGACACACACGCATGCACACCTGTATTTGCATAGTAGACAGTTTTCTAATGTAGTGAAACACTATCCTGGGAAGAATGGATTCTTATGATGATGTTAAATGAACTCGTTTAAAAATATCACTGCCTACTTCCTCTTTCTCTGACCCACTACACACACACACACACACACACACAGCAAGAGCCTACTCACATGGACTGAAAACCTCAGGAGACTACGGTTGACATTCAGAGTGAAACATTCTTCACAGTAGATTATTGTAATTAATGCTGTGATTTTACTACTAAATGCGACAGAAAATGTATTGCTGAAGAACTGTGACGGTGAGGAAACCAACAGAGCCTCCAAACATTCAAAGGATTGAGAACTGAAGTGTAGGAAGCTGAGCTGCCGTTTTTAGACTCGGTGAACCTTTTTGGAAAAACTCTGACTTGTTGCAGTTTATTTTACCAGCTGAAACTGACAAGACAACATTATTTCCCCCTCCTTGTTATGAGCTATTAAACTCAGTTAATTTGTTCCAAGAAAGTTATCCACCAGGAAATGACCCAACTTTTGGGCAGATGGATGGTGGCACATTGAGGATTTGTGTATCTGCTGAGCAATTATGATCAAGATCTTATAATGCAGAGAGATGGCTGCCTTCCCTGTCCTGCGTCCTCATGGCAAGTTCATTTGCATTTCACAGCCAAACAGTTTGGAGCACCAAATTTCTGTTTACACGCCACAATAAAGGCATCCAGAAAATACTTTTCCTCACACATGGTGAAGATGGTTAGTATTGACAATACTCAGGATGGCACCCGAATAACTTTTTGATTTAAGAGAATGTAGTTTTTGGATTATACATCTTGATCCAACAAACTTGGAAGCTGTGAAAATATAAGTCAGTATCACAGCATTTGTGTACATGGGCATGAATTGTATTGTATTTATTTTCGTACGTAATACGTGAATTTCATCGGTATTTCAAAAAACAGAGTGTTCCATTGAAGGACATTCTGCCCTATAAATACATGTATAGGTGTGTAAATGATTTAAACTTACCAAAAGTGCTGGAATCATTGATCGGTCAGTCTCGCTCTAATATCTCGAGAGAAGTGGGTTGTTGTGGGAAGACGGCCGTGGAAACAGCTGGAGAGAGGAGATTGGGATTTTACCTAGGGGAACTGCCAGCAAGAATTTACTCATGGCTGACTATTTAAAGCGAAATCTTGCCAAAATGCAACCTCGGCTTTTTTCCTTTCTCTACACATGAACATGAGCATTGAGAACATTGTTTATGTATACAGAGTTTACTAAAAAGAAAGTTTTTTTAACTGCTCACTGTAGCAGATGCTTGTTCAGCTAGCCGCCGTCCTGCCAGCTTAGAAGTATAAATATCCAAATGCGACGTAACATGGAGGTGAGTTAAGGTGGACCGCTCCTAAAGCTTAGTTCCATACAAATGCACGGATAATTTGTTTTGTCATTAGCGAAAAACAATATTGACCTTGAAGTTGAAAAAGGAGCCTCATATGAGAAACAATACTAAAATAAAAAGCCGGAAAACTCACCAGAGATATCGCATTGCGTTGTTGCTAGAAGACTGTAGCGTTCCACCTTATCTCTCCTCACTTCAACAGATTTTGACAATATACACTGAACAAAAATATAAACGCAACACTTCTGTTTTTGCTCCCATTTTTCATGAGCTGAACTCAAAGATCTAAAACTTTGTCTATATACACAAAAGATCCATTTCTCTTAAATATCGTTCACAAATCTGTCTAAATCTGTGTTAGTGAGCACTTCTCCTTTGCCGAGATAATCCATCCCACCTCACAGGTGTGGCATATCAAGATGCTGATTAGACAGCATGAATATTGCACAGGTGTACCTTAGGCTGGCCACAATAAAAGGCCACTCTGAAATGTGCAGTTTTGCTTTATTGGGGGGGTCTGGGGGGGTCTTGGGGGGTCAGAAAACCAGTCAGTATCTGGTGTGACCACCATTTGCCTCACATCTCCTTGGCATAGAGTTGATCAGGTTGTTGATTGTGGCCTGTGGAATGTTGATCCACTCCTCTTCAATGGCTGTGTGAAGTTGCTGGATATTGGCAGGAACTGGAACACGCTGTTGTATACGTATCATATACGTGTCGTATCCAGAGCATCCCAAACATGCTCAATGGGTGACATGTCCGGTGAGTATGCAGTTTCCTCTTTATACAGAGAAACAATACAATTCAGCTGGAGTTGTATTTCTTGCCACCTGACTTATAAGTCCAATATTGTAGAACAACACAAACAGACACTTAAATCCTGAGAGTCGAGGAGGACTGCAGAGTCCTGAGTTAATTCTCTGTGGATATGTCCCCATGAGCGATTCCTTTCACACTGATCTTATCCATTTGAAACATTTTTAATTTCAAAACATTATACAGCAAAGTTTCATGTTCAAGATCTGGTCGAAAGTGACAGCAGTGTGCATCGATGAGCCATTTTCTCCAAATAGCCTGTTGGTCTTTGTCTGATAGTCACAGCAAGAACAACAGATGAAATCATGACTTCACTCTTTCTTTTTCTTTTTTTTTTTTTACATACTTTGTGCTTTAGAGAAAGCGCTTCAAATGGCAAACACTCAATAGAGTGCAGATGTCCACTAAGGCCTGATAATCCCCCCACATAGCTGTTACTGTCACAGTCAACAGTCTGTTGGGTCGATTACACAACGGTAGCAGAAGTTTGTCCTGATGGTAGAAGTAATGGAAAGGTGAGGGGGTTCGCACTAACAGTGGGTTTCTCTCTGCAGTGCATCATAAACATTTTGCTTCAGGCCAGGGGACACACTCATTAGGGAGGTGGATATGTGGGCAATAAAGCGAAGGTTTGCAGAATCTATTTCCCTTCCTCTGAGAAAGACCAAACAATCATGGCAAATTTCACACCGATTCAGAGGTGGTCACATAACCGCAATGCCAATTCGATCATTATCATTCGATGTGCTTGGGGGGGATATTATGTTATTAAAGACGGGAGTACAGAACGTATGACCAAAGGAAGAAAGACCGAGCCACGGTGAAAAAGATCAAGATCCTGATCGCTGTCATGCCGTCTTGTCACTGTTTATTTGACTGATAATTATTTGTAGAATTGGTTAAATTCCCATTGTTTGGGGCTGTTGAGTTAACACTGTGTCGCATATTAAACCCTCGTCACTGTTATCGTGCAGAGGTACGATTCTCTAGTGGTTGAGTCGTGTTCGTGAGTATTTTACAAGTCATGTCATGCATTTTGTAGTGAGTAGTTCAGAGTTTGTAGTGTCATCTCAGCTAGTTCTAGACTCGCACAGGGAGGCACAGCTTCGGTATGTTTCAAAACTACAGAATAGGTTTAGTAAAGATGGTGTGTTCGTTTTGCTCTTTTTACCATCTCTACTTCAGTGGACATGTTCTGTCTGTTGACAAAAAATCATAACTGTTTTATCAGTGATATAATCACAGTCATCAGAACAACAATCCAAAACACATTCCATAGAATCGTCTTTGAGTTTGTGCTGGTGGATGAAAAGAAAGGGGTCGGGAATCGTGCATTGCCCTGGCAGAAGCTGCACAGCTCCTTTGTTCGTTCAATTTGGAGTCGTGCTGTTGTTACGTGAGCAGTGAGCGTAAGACACTATGTCTTCAGAGTCCCCAAGAGGAGGAAGCCTGAGGAGCAAAGACTGTGAGGGAGAGGAAGAAAGACAGCGCTACATCAAGAGATCCAGAGAGTTGGATACAGTAAAAATTGAAAGAGGTGGAAGAGAAAAAATACTATGAAACACGGAGGCTGAGACTGAGAAACTGAAAACCATCAAGTAAGCTTATGACTGAGGGAAAATAGAATTTAGCAGATGATGACGGTTGAATATTCAGTCTTCCTTAGCCTGTGGGAAGAAGAACATTTCAGATTATGTGTCGTGAACATATCATCGTATGTTGCTCAAATGACTGTTTCTCATTGGAAAGAGAATCAGTATTTTGATGCTGCTATTTCAGTGTTCACACACAGTAGTTCCATTCTACAACTCCTTACAAGTTAGATTCAGTCGAACCTGGATAACCTGGGAATAGTCTGAGATAATCATGTTGATGGGCAGCATTAGCCATTTCAGTTTACGGTTGCCTTCGGACCAGATTAAACTCTACAGAACGAGGCTCTTACGTGGGACAATCACACACATTGTTTGTTTTTTTTGCTATGAGAGCAGAAAACAAAAGTTCAGCACCGAAGACCCACCCTCCTCTAAATTAATTCTTGTCACGAGTCGTCTCAACAGACACACGTTTTCCATCCAAGACGTTCTGGGACACAGAAGGCTTCCTGTTTGGAGAAAACACATGTATAGTTAAAATAACCATCAAATATTTAGCATGTGGAAAAAAGAAAAGATGACTAAAGCAATTTCAACATGGACAGACGGGCTTATGTCATACTATATAATGTTTTAGCTCAAATTTCTGCACAACAAAATGATCAGTATGGAGCCACATACAGTATATGTTTCAAGGCTTGTCCTCCGTTAAAAAAGTGGGGCTTTGGACAGTATTTTTTATTTAAGACATGGTAGCCTTAGTCTTGCAGTTAGAGTGACATAGTGGACGCACTGTCCCATGAAAAGTCTCACTCACAGACCTTACTGTAAGTAAGTGAATGATTAAAATTGAAACGATATGTCTGTTTTCCTGAATCAGTGCTAACCCTGAAAGAGAGTGCTCATCGACGATGGTCACGACTGCTGAATCATACACCAGCATATGATGCAGTACACTGTATAACACTCACGACGTTTGAGCAACAATAAAGAGTTTGAAGACAGAGCAACCATGTTCCCTTTTGTGACGATTAGCAGGGAACGTGGGACGTGGAACAACCCTGGTGAGTTGCACGGCAGCAGTAGTTTCTCCTCTGTCACAATGATTGTGAGGTAAATCGTAAATTAGTTTAATGCTGCAGGCTACAACCTAGAACCTGCTTTTCCTGGACGGTGTGCTTGCTGTTTTGGTTGACATTTTTGTTTTTTTTCTATGACCCTCAGTGAAAATAGTTTCACAGGTGAAATTTACACAGTGTTGGTGTGAGCAGAGTTTTTAACAGTCTGAATTTAATACTGATTTCTCTGTATGACCCACATAAACAAATTAGTCTGTCAGTGAGAAGACAGGATCTCTCTGTACAGTCATTCCTAATGCCTGCCACCAGGTCACATTCCAAAAATGAGGATTAATTGAGGGGTCTGACAGAGGACACAAGCTGCAGTGTGGTCTGGCGATACAGCACTGAAACAAAGTTTACTTTAGCTGTATTTAAAAAAGACAAGTAGTATTAAGGATACGTTGCCCCTTTCTTTTCACCTGCTTCCAAAGCAGACGTACATGCTAGCAAAAAAAAGATATTTGGTGCCCATAAAGTTTTTGTCCACAGGGGGCGTCAGACTCAACAATAAATAATTGTTCCTTCTAGCGGCTTTAAAGTTAGCAGAATTTAAATCCAAGACAAAAGGGAGAAGAAGTAAAAGCCAGTTTCCAAAGGTACAAACTAATAAACCAACTAAGACCTAATGTACATTTAAGTGGTTTACATGTATCATTTACACTCCAATCTATAAATAATATCTGCCATGTCTGTAAGTATGAGTCACTACAATGAATTCTGGGAAAATCACCTGCTCAGCAAATGACATTCATGCAAAAACATGGTGGCCTGGATCCATATGGATCCAACATCTGTCACACGTCATTCCTATCTTTCTCCATTACACACTGACCAATGGAGTGGAAAATAACCACTCGGGTCAGTTAACCCACGTGGAAAGGATTTATTCTATTTGAATACAGAGTATATACTCTGAGCTGATGTGTTCCTCTGCTTCCCCCAAACATCCACGCAGCAGATGTTTGGGGGTGTCAGTAACAATCGCTCCTCCAGGGTACCTTTGGATCAGCCCCTGCAGGTGGAGAAGCAGGTCGGACAGTTTTATGAGCAGCAGCTGTGGCAGCAAGTGCTTGCATCAGTGTTACAGCAGAGTTGTAAATGAGGGGTGCAGCAGGAGCAAACAGGGGCATTGTCAGGCATACCACCGAGTAGAGGATGCATTGGGTATACTGTGTTGAATCAAGTAGAGTTTAAGTGTTTCGGTGCAACTCCAGCTGTCTGCCTGAACTACTTTGCAGGCTCCAAAAATTATTCCTCGGTGTTGTGTAACGTTTGTGCTTCCAACCAGTATGAGCATAAATACTTGTCATGATATTTTAGCGCTGTCTTATGCAATCTATGGCATATAACAGGTATTTGTTTTTGCCATTGGTCATATCCTTCCTTTTCAAGTTTTTACAAACACAGTACAGCAGAGTGGCCTTTAGGCATCTGCCGGCCGTTGCCCTGCAGAGGGGTCACTTCACCATTACTGTGATATGCAACCCCTTGCGCACCGCATCAACATCAGTATGTGTGCACCGAACAACAAGGTCCATAAATCAGTGCTCCCCGGTCCAGAAGCTGCTCCACTTGTTGGCTTCAGTTGCAGTCCTCCCTTGTCGGAGGATTTCACCCCACCGTACAGATTGTGTCGAAAGGTGACTGAATGACTTTGAGTAAAACGTGAAGGCCGCGGGCAGAAATAGAATCCGCCGAGGGGAGGGAGAAACCTTCATCAAGCCAACGGCAGATTGTGAGAACGAGGAGAGAGCACTTGACTTCTGGTGCAAGATGCCTTTCACCTTGATGAGCACCTTCACCTGGCCTGGGTGTACTTAAAGGCAAAAGCAGTCTCATATACCACCACTTGCATATATATACATCCAGTATTTTTTCATAATACCGTCATTGACCATTCTCTAAGCCCCTCCATCAAAGAGCGACTAGCTTAGCAACCATAACCTGACATGTGTCAAGTTGCACATATAGGGCTGTAGTAACCGTGGTTTTCGTATCTTTTTAATCTAAACTCAAAAATACAAAAGCAAACGCTTTTTTGTTTGTTTTGCTAAAGTGAGCTTCTACATGGATAATCTATAGTGAGGGTGCCAACGGTTTGCCTCAGACATGCAGCCTCAGCCTCCGTCTCTCAGCACTATATCATGGCATCAAGGCTATCTTCAAGACCCATTTCACGACGTCAGCTGGGAGCCTTAAAAAGTCTGCCAGAGACTGTTTGTCTATCTCACAGAGCCAACGTTAGTTTAATTAGGTAGTTGATAGCTGATCAAATCTGCAAGTGACAGTGGCCTGCAGTATTTATCTTACTGGCTAGTAATGAAAAGGGGCCTCTTTTGTCTGCCGCTGTCTGAAATCACATTCATCGATTTTCAAGAAATTGAAATATGCTGTGACAACACTGTGCTTATAATCTGGTAAAGTTTAGATGCAAAAACCACTTGGTTAGTGTGAGGAACACAACAGGTTTTGGCTTGGTTGGTTCTGTGGCCAAACATGGCAGGAAAATATGTCTCATGAAAACATACAGTGGTTATGCACTAACGTTGTTCTGTTTCAGATAGTGGTCTCTGCACTGACAGCCATCTTGCCTCTGTGAAAACTTCCAACATCCCGTCCACCTCCTGACATGATCGAAAGCCCACAAACGCGTAATGTGGATGTGATATGACGTGCATTGTAGAAATGTCAATAGGGTACACATGTCATGTACATATTTGAACATGTCTGTGCTTTGCAGAAATGTAAAAAGCCAACATTTCACTCTGGTGCCTGAGCTCATGTGGGAATGGAAAGCCTGACAGGGGGATGTGGCTTAATGATTTGTCAATTATCTTCTAGCACATTTATTTACATTAGCACAGTGCAGAGCCTCCTGTACATGCTGCAATAATTGAATTAGACGGCGTAAACGTATATTGCACTCATCCTCTTCCATACAGTATGTTCTCTTTGACCTAACAGGTTTTAAAAGCGCATTAAGGATGGCTATTGACTTTGTTTGTGACTGATACAACAGAGGGTGTTTTAGGTATAAAAACCATGTGCTCACAGCTGTCCAATTACCAAAACTTCAAGGATTTGCATGTTAATCTGAGTATAACTCTTAAAGGGATTAACAGCCCTGACGCTGAATGGCCACTGATCTGGGCGCTCACAAACTGTGAAAAATGGAGTCAGTGCAATGTTACGCTGTTAGTAAGTAGAATATCTGCAGTAAGCACGTGTTTGAGTTCAGGATTAAGGAGAGTAATAACTCTGTGTACTGCTGCTGCTTCGTGAATAGAATGCGTGACGTTCACACCGGTCGCTTAGAGTCTCGGGTTTGTTTTCCAGCGTTTTTGTGCTTTCTCTCCGTTTCTCTCCTTTTATTTTTCTCTTTCACCGCCACGTTAAAATGCTTAAAAGTTCCCTGTCACTGTCACCATGGCAACTGTCATTTCAGTGATGCTGAGACTTGCAGCTGCCTTCTATTCAGGCATCATTGTTGATTGACTGTGTGTGTGTGTGTGTGTGTGTGTGTGTGTACAGTGGTTGTGTGTGTGTTTCTCTGTCTGCTTCTCTCTTTGCGTTTCAAATCAATGCTTCTCTCATGTTTACATTTTCCTTCTGTGCTGCTGTGTGAGGAGTATACTGTGACGTTCTCTGATTTATCTGTAATAAATAAACCATCACGGACTGCAATACTGTGCGAACTGCAGTCACGTTCGCCATTAGACTACAGTGGAGCGATATTCCTGAATAACGTGATAGACTTGCCTCTTTATGTATTTAGTACTTTCTATATGTGAAGTGCAGTGCATAAGTTTCACTGCTAAGGGAGTTATTTTGTGCAGATGGGAGACTACAATGCGGATGAGATTAGATTCTTCTACACATTTAATGGACAGCAGAAACCCTGCCCTCTTTAACTGCTGTGTGATGTTTCCTCAATTCAGAAATGCCTCTACGCAACACTGACTAAGCTATCTTTCATCTCCGTCCAGTCCTTATTATCGCGGCGTACGCAGGGTCGAAAATTCCTGATGAAAACAGCCGCCTTTGGTGCTCCAGACTAGACCCTTTACCGTTTCTATTTATACGGCCACCGTGGACCCGCCAGAGTTTAAATATAGATGCTGAGTCTGGATCCTCTTCTTCATCTGAAAAGCATGAATAATTGAAAGGGAGAGGAGATGAGGTGGGATTCATTCAGGAGATGGAATGTCCAGGCATAAATTTCCTACCTACATTAGTAGTTTACTGAATGGGGTTGTGGTGCACTTTGTGCATAAAAGCACATCCTGAGTTTGGGAAAAGTTTGTCCCTAAAATGACTTGTTTGCCACTTTTCTCATGGCCTCAGAGTACATGGTGTTTTCAGGTGCTGAATAAGAAAACAGGAAGAGAATAAGAGCGATAATAGTAGTCTTAATAGCAGTAGTCTTAATCTTAGGGAGGCATGGTCATGATCTCAAGTCAGTAGTTTGAATCTTCAGGCCAGTGCATCTGTGTAAAAGGCAGAACTGGCAGCAGCTCCAGCGATACAACTTATTCTTCCTGGCAAAGATGTGGGAGGCTAAGATAAATGAGGCGCTGCTGTTCAAAGTTACAAGTAGACGTGATGTAGAGTGGAGAGACTACAGCTGAGCCACTGCAAGTGTGTGTGTGTGAGCACATTTCAAGCTATCATGCTGGGGGAAATGTAGAAGGCACAGTCTCCTCCCGTCTCCATGGAAACCCCCTCTCTTTCACAGGCAGAGAGGCAGAGCCCATCTTCATTCAGAATCAGGGATGTGAATTATTCCACATTATTTAGTGCTTATATTATTACCCTCTGTACTATCGACCGCTGACTATAACATCTCAATGGAGATGAAGACCGATAGTGTGGCTTTGTGATGCCTGTTAATCTTTACTTATCCGATTTATGTGTCTTTTATTTAGCCAGGAATATCCCGTCGAGACACGAGAGCTCTTCTTCCAGCGAGTCCTGATCAAGATGTGAGCATAAGCGTGTTAGAATACACACAACACATGGCTAAAAAAAGAGCACAAGGGAAATAGTAGAAGAAGAGAGGCAAACAGGCCAGTGTGCCAACGATATCCATACCATGTTCCACCTCAAGTCATGGATTATGTAAAACAGCCAAATGTTACCTACACAGCCACTTTTAGAGGATAAGACAGCGAAAGTGTGCAATACAATTTAACATGAAGGAGGAAGCTCCAGTAATTGTGCCCTTTTATACATTTAAAAGCACACGGTTTTCAAAATGATAAAAATTGAGCTGTAGTGCAATGAACCTCCATGAACCAGCTGTAATGATAACAATGGTATTGAGCAGTCTAACAAAGGGAGCACAGTGCCCGAAAAACAGCATTTTGAGACAAACAAGAGAAAAAACCTCAAGATTGGACGGAGACTGTCAAGCAGTACAGATGGCTCAAAGCTGGGTGAGCTTTAAATAAGGTACAAATCAAGGATGGAAGGAAGGAAAAGAGGGAGGGAGGGAGAAGGGGACTCTGTCAGACTTGCAGGTCCACGTAGCCACCTCCTGTCGAGCTTCAAGGGGGTTGTCATGGTGACAGTGGCTGGCAGTCGAGGCTGCATGGTATCCCTGTGGCCTCGGATGTGGCTCAGGGGATGATGGGAAAGCAAGTCAGCTAGTCAGGGGATCTTAGTGATCAAGAAAGACCTGGATTTGCTCACCCGAAAATAAATACACCTTCACCGAGACCTCTTCAGTCCATGCCTGTTCAAGTGTTAAGTGGATGTTTAAGAGTATTATCTGCCATTATTAGGTCGGTCTAGTGCGTATCCCTAGGTGAGTGCAGGCACACTTTACAGAAAAAGGTGTTGGGACTCACAGGAACAGGAGCTTCCACCGCTAAAGCACAGCGGCATGTTTGTTGCTCTTGTTGCTGCTAATGAGAAAGGTGCCAGCTGGAGCACCGGGAGTCTGGGAGTTCCTGAACTGTCACTGGGGACGCCACCAAACTAATACCGTGTGAGAACGCCAATGACAGTATAAATAGAGATGCTTCCAAATGTGAGAAGTGAAGCCAATGGGGAAATTCCAAGGCACTTCAAATGCACTTTTTCTAATGGCCAGCAGGAGGCTTCAAAAAAGTGCCTTATGAGAAAATGACTCTAATCAATGTATGGTCTCAATTGTTCATTTCAAGTCTTCTTCAATAAAACGTGATATTCATTTAGTAAATTATGGTCCAATTTACAGTAAAATGGAAAATTAATTATTTCAGTCTTATATATCATTGCTTTATTGACAAAATTATCTTTCTAAATGGCAGACATCATATGTGTAATTCATGGCACAATTCAAGTGGGATCAAAAAATGATTTGTCCTTCTCCAGTCACTACCAAACATATTATTTCCAAAACAAGTTCCCATGGTGATTCATTAAAAAAGGGGCGTAACTTCGGCACACCGTAGAGTCGTAGCAATCTTTATCCGTCCAATCTCCACCCCGTCATCCAAAAATTATTATTTCTGGTTCCAAATAACCAAGATGACGATAGTTATAATTAGTCCCCCAGGAATCTGCAGAGAAAAAGTTTAAATTCCGCAGAGAGCAATTTTGATTCTGCGGGGAGCAATTCTTGATTCCGCGGCTTGAAACTTAAAATTCCACGAACATTAAAAAAACATACTTTTTTAATGTAATAATGAATAAAATATTCTCTTATGAAATTAATTGCAATACCAGAACACTGTAAAACATTGTGGAACCTACTATTACTGGTTTTAAAATAATCAACATCAACATTTTCTTTGTCCCTGTTGGGCAGATTTATTTGCAGCATAAAAAGTGCAAAACTTTTCACCAAACTATGGGTGAAGGTTTAGGAACAGAAAGTGCCTACTGCACACTGCAGATATGTAAACATTCAGTTACAGCAATGAAATACTGACATAAAATGTGCAATCAAGTCCAAATTATAAACAGTTTTTTCTTCTGTAAACGTTTCCCACGTCCACCGGATGCAGTGGGTAGTGTACTTCTACTGTGAGTCTAGAGCCCTGTCTATCTGACAGCAACATCTAGCGGCTGGGATTAAAACTACATGCAAAATGTGATATTCCGCGAAAGGTCTTTGAATCCGTGGACGGCCACGAAATCTGCGGTAATTTCCGGGATCGCTGAATCGTGGATTCCTGGGGGGACTATATAATACCAATGTCGAGGCTTAACATTATTCCAAAAAACAACAAGTGGTATGGGTTTACACTTGGAGAACACTAACCTGAGCTGCACCTAACACAGGATGGCTGAACTCAACAAACAACTGAATCAGGTACACACCCAGAACAAGCACCGTCAACCATGAAGAAAGCTTTAAAGCAAACAGCGTTTGACAGGAGACATGACAAAATCGTCTTTTTACAAATGACAAGTTGAACTTTTGCTCCTTTTAAGACAATCGGGGGTTGTGCTGCTTAGAGTGTTATTTATTCTGGTCAGGTATGACCAGTAGCTAATGCTAATGTCAGCTAAAGCAGACACTAGATAGATATTGCTGTGTAACTGACATTATATGAGTCAGTGTACTTTCCTGTTACTTTAGGCCTCCCCTTAGGCAACTGCTAAACTGTTTTAGCATTATCATTATCCCATAGTCATTAGACCACGTATGGCAATAGTGGCTTAGATCTGTGTGAAAGTCTAACTTTGAACCGACACAATTTGCTGTTTAGTTCACTCTCATGAACCTTGTTTCCAGGTAAAGTAAAAAGCAAAAAAAATCCCAGATAGACCCCTTGTAAGCTACTACTCCACAGACAGACAAAGACTAATGACTAGCTTAAGATCATATTTGTACATTTAGCAGCCAAATATGCCAAATATTTCCCTCTTGTGTTGGTGGAAACCAAAACAAAGGTAAAATTAAACTGAATACTGAATTTATGTTTGAGGTGGGGCAACAAACATGACTCTGAAAGAATGCTGATAGGCAATGTTCTGCTAACATCTTCACAATAACAACTTGATAGAGAGATAATGCGCTAATGTTATATTTACAGGACTATTTGTTGCCCCCATGTGCCCAGAAAAAAACTGATAATACTGCATAAAAAGGGCCCGTCAGGATTCGTTGATTTCATAAATTATATTTCTTAATTTTTTTATTAGGTGATGCCTCAGTGACTGCTAATTTCCTTCAGCTCTGTGCTCAGGATTCAGTTATGTTTATAATATTGCTCATTTTTTAAAGTCTATATAAAACATGCAGAGTTGAAGGTTCCGTCCCTCTTCGACGAGTGCCGGGTAGACGGATGAATGGACCCGACCCTGACAAAACCAATGTAGCACAAAGAAAACTAATCACAGCTGCTGGGACAGAGCCAACATAAAAACCAGGCCATTGTATCTGAATGAGAGCGTGTGGAGGAACAAACAAGTACGTACAGCTACAAGCAGATGCCCAGGAATAATTGTAAATGAAAGGGTTTTTCTCCCCCCCTGAGCCCCAAGTGTCTCTGGAGAGCTGGAATTGTTTGGGTGTATGTATAATGGATGAGCAAATAGTGTCTGTGCAATGGCTGCCATGTCTTATTCCCTCTTCCATATACATGTCACATGATTTATTACCCGTATGTAGTTCAGAGGAGAATGTCACAGGGCTGGGGATGTGTTTGGGTGGTTTTTAGGGGGCGTCATTCACACCAATTTTGTCCTGGATATCTTTTCAGACAGGCTAATGAGGGCCTGGTGTCACCTTGTCCTAGAAGACAGGGGGCGTCCGACTACTGTGTCTACTGAGCCACTTGACGATGTGCCATGAGAGACACAAACCAGTGTGATCTGGCTTTGTTTAGAGTCACAGTGGGATTTCCTGTCAATCTGCCCTCTCTCTCGCTCTCTATCTCTTGCACACACATTGTCTTTTCCTCTCCTCTAGATAAAAATATCTCCCTCCCTTCGTCTTTCCTTCTCCTCAGTAGGCCACCGAGAGAGCATTCAGTGGGAGTCACTCTCATTGTTTGTGTCCACGCAATCTAGTTGCGCTAATGGAATATTCATCATGCCGAGCTTGCGTGACATAAGTGACATGATTTAGGGTGTGGCTGCTTTTAACATCTTTTTTGGTTACGTGTGTGTCCTGGTCCACTGAGAGTCTATAAAAAGACTCTAATTGTGTTGGTGCCATTACAATCATGTCTTGGGCTCCATTCAACCTTTTCCTAGACGTGTGTTTGTTCGCCGTCTACTTTATGCACACTGAAAGGTTTTATCTCTGATTTAAAAGTTAAGTAGTTTGATGTAATTAGCGCCTGGGATAGAAAGAGATCAAGCAAGGCAGTGTGAGAGGGTGCACAATGTGTAGAGGCAACAGGGGACATAGGCCAGTTGGAAATGTGCAGGGTTTCCTCGTGGAACTTGACCTCATAACCATAATGTTACACAGAACCATCATTAGCGACCTTTTTATAGCTGCTCGATCCCATTACCTCTGCCCTTTTTTTCTGTCCTGCTCTTCTGAAGCCACAAATCTCCCACAGCGTCACATTTTCAGATGTGCTAACAGCATGTCTCCATCCTTTCACTGACTCATTACACTTCGGTTGTGTCTGGTACGCAGTTACTGAACTTGAAGAGGTCGTTCTTATAAATTTAGGTACAACCTCACACTGAGATATTTGTAACAAGTGTAAACTCGCCATGATCTCACCTATTAGTTTGTGGACAACTGTTTATGTAGCCTTTAGTTTGGCCTGGAGTGCGGCATGAATGAGCCCTAAAACCCAGACATTAGTCAGCATTTTTGCACTTCCGTTTACCTCGTCCCAAAGTCCAAAGGTTAGGGTTTTTGGTTATATGCCTGAAAGAAGGTCTGTGGTTAACACAAGTTTAATATTCACATTTTTTCTTTACGAAGCATCCTTGAGCAAGCTACTGAATGCCAAAATGCTCCTGATGAGCAGGTCAGCACCTTGCATGGTAGCCTCTGCCATCAGTGTATAAATGTGTGTGAATGTGTGAATGTGACAAATGTGTTGTAACGCCATTTGAGCGGTCAGTAGACTGGAAAAAAAAAAATGAGAGTCCATTTACCATTTTTGTTGAGAGAACCACAGCTACGCTAAGTTCAGAGTCGGCTTACAAAAAAATTCAGCCCTGTCACTCTCTATTCTGGCAGTAACCATCGTAGTTTTTTTGGAACCAGAAGAAACCATATTTGAAATGAGATGGTGGAGCTGGAGCTCCTGATTGGATCTGACTGAGTATCCAAGGACATGCTGTTGTAGGGAATAGTCCCCTCACAAGAAAGCTGCATCTATTTTACTCCAAATGGGACCATAATTTACTAAATGAACATGATCCTGTATTAAAGAAGATGTGAAATCAGAGTTTGAGATAATAATAATAATCATTGGTAGACTGTTTAATGAGCTAATATATCAAGTTTCCTCATAAGCTTACATGCAATCACACTTTCTCATGCAACCAGTGGATTTGCCCACTGCTGCCGATCAGGATGAATGCTGATTTCTCTTGAATTTTCAAACCCGAAAACTCTGTGTCTGTGATTTGTGAAAATAATTTTCTCCTTAAAAACGTAACAGTTTTCCATTTGTGTCGATGCTTCATCCTCTTTATCTACCTTCCCTCTCCAGCCCCAGCACCTCTCTGCCCCTTGAGTGTTTCATTCAAATAGATTCTCTCCAGGGCAGGAGGAAAGGAGCACAGAGGGAAGAAAATAAACAGATAGGGTCATTATTCATGTCTGCCGTGACGCTATGGCAACAGTGTCCTCCTCCTCTGATTGGTTGTAGATAAGGTTGCCTCTTTAGCCATCACTTTTACTCTTGGGAGTGGACTCCGAATTATTAGGCCGTTGTCAAGGCTGCCGCTGTCAGTTACCTCCTAACAACCATTGCTATTGCCCTATTTCTGCTGCTGTGCTTTAATTTCCTCTGGAAAATATAAAGGGAAATCCTATATCATGTGCTATCCTGGGCACAGACCAAAGTGTTTACACATGTGACTGTGTGTTTAACCAGTAGATCCAGTTCGTGCTTGAGGTTTCGATCACAAAAGCAGGGGGAGGGTGGGGGGAGGGTTTATAATGCACTGTTGTATAATTCAAATTAAGTCACAAGGAACTAATTAATTTCATACTTTAAATACTGAATATGTCTTCTGCCTACGCTGCATTGTTGTCTAAGCTGCGCCCATTTTTTAGAGAAAATATTTAGCTATTCTGTGATTTACTTGAACATGTAACATCCAAACCTCCTTTGTGTGGGCTATTGCCAAAACAGACTCTATGTTCCAGCTACAGCCTCCTACTCATCCTCCAAGTTGTGCTGTTCGGTCCTGTGTCCGGATGTCTTAAAATCATTCAGGGTTAATATCACGAGTGCAGTAATTCTATCCTTGGTCCGCTAAAGGAACAGGTAAAGTCAGTTTGAGGCATCCCACAGAGGTGTATTCAGCATGGATTATGGAGGCACAGTTAAATTTTAATAGTAATGGAAATTTTAAGGCTTTGTTGTGTAATACTTTCATTTAAATGGTTATACACCAGAATGTCAGAGCACATGGCAGTTTATGATAAATATGCAGTTTATACAGCTGGATTACTCCTGCTCTCACACCTCAGCACTAAGATCA
Organism: Sparus aurata; assembly: GCF_900880675.1. Taxonomy (NCBI): domain Eukaryota; kingdom Metazoa; phylum Chordata; class Actinopteri; order Spariformes; family Sparidae; genus Sparus; species Sparus aurata. Next base: position 18,482,010 of record NC_044192.1, read on the forward strand.
GTTGAGAGTTGTTGAATATGTGCACTGAAAGCTGATTTCGGAACCTCCTTATATAACCATTATCAATGGGATACACACAGGCAGTAGCCAGTATCACACATGGATTTTTTAAAATATGAAATAATGAAATAAACCCTTAAAAATAATGTATTTCTGGTGCTTACAGAGCCAACATATTACCTGATAATATTACAAAAAATGAAGTAAAATTGGGGAGAAAAGGATACTTTTTCACTTGTTCCACGTTGGATAAAGTACTGACTTCTTTTTTCATGGTTTCTTCATTAGTTCTGAGGATTTGCTCAAATGTAAACTGTTTAGTAAGACAGCCCATTCACCAGGATAAAGTGTTGGGAGTATAGGGCTAGGGTCAGGTTTATGGTTAGGACAACCACTGATGGTAGTGATTATTTCCTGTTTTATTTTGTAGTTCTCTCCTCATGTGTCTATCTTTTGCTTTTCATTTCCTCCCTTTGTCCTTTTCCCACCTTGGTCACTGGGTTTTATTCATTAACTAGTCCCTGTCTACTTAAGCCTATGTTTTTCACTTTGTCTTTGTCAGTTAGTCTGTTGTTATCATGCAACAATGGCATTCCTGTTCTGTAGCCATGCGTCAGACCTGTGTTCCTAGTGTTTTAGTTTTAGTTTAGTTTTTCAAATTTTTGGACTTCTTATGTCCTGGATTTGCCTACTTCCTCTGTTTTCATTTCCAGCCAGCGTCATGCGTTTGGGTCCAACATTGATTTGTACTTGTCATAGGCTATGCACTACTTGACATTTTTACAATACATGATATATAACATCCACATTATGTGTTTATGACATGGGGAGGTTGAGGGGATAGTCATGGAGTTACAGGCAAGTAAGGCAGTTCCAGGTTGCAAATCAGCATATATAAGCATGACACCAGTGGATATTTTCAAGGAGATTTTAGGACATTTCCAGCTGTGTTTGTTGCAACAAAAATCTATATTTTAAGGCAAAACATGATCTTTTCCTAACCCTGACCAATTTGTGTTTGGTCCTCAATTAAACAGACCATAAGCACAGCGCTGTCACAACAGAAAACTGAAAACTGAACCCAGATAATTTCAACATGTCCATTGTTGAAATGTTGAGTGAGAGGTCTTACCAGGTCTGTAGATGACGCTGAGTGACTGTAGTGTTTCAGCAAATACACTGACAGACACTGGTCTGTTTTCAGTGGAAACATTTTATTCTGTTAACCTCCCTCAGGATGTCGGCTGTCTCTGTGCCTGATATTTTCCTCGTCTACTTCAAACTATAGTTTTCTGTGATTTGGTTAAACTTTTGAAATGTAAAATTTTGTTTGTAAGATCTGTGATTTTTTTGAAATAGTCTCAACTTTAACAGCACACTAAAAATCTCAAAATGCAGCCTATTAATAAACTCTGTTTACTGTTACCGGTATCTTTTATCTGAGCCGTACATGAGGTTGATGGAGTATTACAGGACAGACAGGAGAGCAGCATACCTTCTGTTATGTCTCACTGTGGTATAAACTGTAGGTGTCGTCACTTATTCAGATCAAACAAGCTCAAGCTTCAAGAATAATACATGTCAAAGCAAAGACAGTGTGTTTTTTGTTTAAACTATCAATGATGGTTCGAGAAGAGGTCTGTCATACAGGGCTAGAAGAGGTGTAGTCTATCACTGCGTACTTGCTTGTTAGCATGATTGGTGAAGTGTGAGTAGTGTGTGTGTGTCAGGATGCTTCCGAGTTCTCTGAGAATCAGGCAGCAACTTGTGCAGTGGATTGCATGAACATTCCACTCCTATTAGACTACTGCCTGTTCATTTTGATGTTGCAGTGGTCTCACAACAGGGGGTGCAAGTGACAGCCAGTAACAGGCATCTGCCCTCTAAATATGGAAAGGACCATGAGAGGGTACAACTTGTGTAAAATAGAACAAGGGTAATGTTTAATAGCTCTAGCTCTATTTCACAGACAAAGCCCTGAAGCCTTTTCACCTTGTTATTTTATCTAGCATTCACCATGTCACTGATCCAGTTGAAATAATAGGCTGGTGGCCTGTTGTATGATTATTTGAGCAACTTCATGCGAATTTCAGTGGTCAGGAGTGCATTCAAAGGCTGAGTGATCATACGGTTCATGACCTGTTTTTATTTTCTTGCTTCTGTTTGACTGTAGTTGTTGATGGCTATGTCAATTGGTCCTCCACTTTTGATACCATATCTCAATAACTATTTGATGGATTGCCATGACATTTCATACAGGCATCCCTGCACCCCAAATGTTTATTTGTAGTTTTCTCTAGTGCCGCCATTAGGTTTACATTTTTGGTTTTGAGTAACCAAGTTTTGAGTGGATGACCATGAAATTACATTATAATCAGCACTGACTGTACTTGTTTGTTTATTGCTAATAAGAACATCTTTGCATGCCAACATGCTTAACTATGATTGTGGTGGTCAAGTCAAGTCAATTGTATCTATATAGCACCAATTCACAACAAAAGTTACCTCATGACCCTTTTTCATTGGAGGAGGTCTAGACCACACTCTTTAATTAATTATACAATTTACAGAAACCCAGCTAACATCCTTTATAATGAAAACAACAAGGAAATCTCCCTATGTACAATACGAAACTTTTAAATTCTATATTTGGAAAAGTACAAGTCACATAAGCTGTATCCTGCAATGCTTTTGCTTTTGTTTATAAGTTGCTAAGCATTATTATCCAGTACATTAAACTCACTCATGTGGTTAAGCCTGATAAGTGAGTCATGAATAAATAAATAAAAAGTGCTCAAAAGTCAAACCAGTCCCTTAGCCCTCAGCCACTCACACACTTTGTTAGGCATTTATTGAAGGTTGGTTTAGATTATGAGGTTATTTGAATTCACTTGCAGACAGCACTTACTGATATGCATTTGTAATTGTCTTATAAGAATAAGGACAACTTTTATAACTGATGTATGCCATTCCATAAATCTGCAATCCTTTCTCATATTCTTTTTATAAATGTGTCTTTCAGATCCTGGCAATCATCTCCATCCTCTTCATCGTGCTATCCACCATTGCCTTGTCTCTGAACACACTTCCAGAGCTACAAGACACAGATGAGTTTGGCCAGTCGTCAGACAACCCACAGCTGGCCCACGTGGAAGCTGTATGTATTGCCTGGTTTACCATGGAGTACCTGCTTCGCTTTCTCTCCTCCCCCAATAAGTGGAAGTTCTTTAAGGGTCCTCTGAACGTCATTGATTTGTTGGCCATCTTGCCGTATTACGTCACCATCTTCCTGACAGAATCCAACAAAAGCGTACTGCAATTTCAGAACGTCCGTCGCGTGGTTCAGATTTTTCGGATCATGCGTATCCTGCGCATCCTGAAGCTGGCTCGTCACTCCACGGGTCTTCAGTCTCTTGGCTTCACCCTTCGGAGGAGTTACAATGAGCTGGGCCTGCTCATCCTTTTCCTGGCCATGGGTATCATGATCTTCTCCAGTCTGGTGTTCTTTGCTGAGAAGGATGAGGAGGATACAAAGTTTAAAAGCATTCCAGCTTCTTTTTGGTGGGCTACTATTACAATGACCACAGTAGGCTATGGAGATATCTACCCAAAAACTCTGCTGGGAAAGATAGTGGGGGGTTTATGCTGCATAGCTGGAGTTCTGGTGATTGCCCTGCCTATTCCCATTATTGTGAATAACTTCTCTGAATTCTACAAGGAGCAGAAGAGGCAGGAAAAAGCACTTAAACGAAGAGAGGCCCTAGAGAGGGCAAAGAGAAATGGCAGCATTGTCTCCATGAACTTGAAAGAGGCATTCGCCCGAAGTGCAGAACTGATGGATGTGGTCGTGGAGAAAAGTGAGCGGCCTCATGACAATCACCTCTCTCCAAGCCGTTGGAAATGGACCCCAAAGAGGGCTACATCAGAGACGAGCTCAAACCGTTCCTTCAACGCCCAGGAGTTAAGCTCTCTTAACAAGGGCCGAGCCACAAGTCCCCAGAGGCTAAATGTTCAGAAGCTAGAGGAGATGTACAACCAGATGGCCAAGACACAATCCCAGCCAAACCTCAATGCTAAAGACAAAGGCTCCAGAGCGGGCAAACAGAGGGATGAGATAGAGCTGGGGGCCATCCAAGATCACGGCCCACCTGTGGTGGGAACCAGAGATGGAGTGGGAGACATGAAAAGCTTGTCCAGCATTGACAGCTACATCAGTTGTGCTACAGACTTTCAGGAGAATCCACGCTTCCCCCATAGTCCAGCAGTGGATCTTGGCCTCCATGAAAGCAACAGGTTCTCCCACAGTCCAGCTACAGCTTTGTCCCAGCATGGCAGTACAAAAGGCCAGCAAACCACTGCAGAGCGTGAGCCGATGCTGACGCCTATGTCTGTCACGAAGCCCTCATACTCAGAGAATGCACGAAAATTCTTCTTTTCTGGCAACTCCTCAAAAGGCCTTATCCCAAAAGGAGGCTGTCGCAGCGAGGGGGAGTCAGGCCCATCCCCGCTTTCAGACAGCTCTGTCCTGTCAGATCACTCTCTGTTGAGCCCTGAAGTTTCTGTCTATACCACTGCCAGCAGCAGAACCCCACCGAAGTCCCCGGAGAGCACTGCCCTGGGCCCAACTGTCTTCACCTTCCACGACTCCTCCATCAGCAAATACATCGACGCTGACACAGATGACGATGAGCACCTCCGAGACAACTCTGATGCTAGTCCCTCAGAGCGTCTTTTGGCTGGTTCAAGCCCAAAACGCAGCATCAACATAAATTACCAGAAAGGCACCAACCATTTAGAAGCAGCCCAAAAAATGCTGGGCCAAAACTGTCTGTTCCCCATTGAAGGGATTCGTGGGGTAGCTCATGAGAACCACATAGGACCTGAGATGGCACGTAGACCAAAGGTTGAGAGGGGGCGTCAAAACACTTTAGATAAAGGCCTCTGAGGTACAAGTGAAGCTGACATAAACAGGAAACTGGAGCCAGAGTGTTTGTGTTCGATGGAGACACCGGATGGACTAAAAACACTCTATAAGCCAGAGACAAAGGAAACAGTGAGAGACAAAAAGTCTCACTGAAACATTTCGAATCACAAATTACCTGAGCATGCCAATGGGCATTAAGCTTAGGGTGAACATGTGTGGTGAATACTCTGGGAGAAAAACACTAAATTGGAGAATGTCACTGCCCCTCCTTCAACTCATTCCTATTAGTGGTATAACACACCCACAGAACAAAAGGAGCACTCCCAGGTAGCCAACTAGTCCGTCCAGAGATCCCTGTGGAAGTTGTCAGAGAAATTAAGATCCGGTTATTAACTGGTGTAACCCAACTGAATGTTTGTTTTAGCAGCATGGGAGGATATCTCTTATTTTCTCCAGGAAGAAAACCCCAGCTGCCCACTATCCCATTACTGAGTCCCAGTTCATTTTGTAGTCTTGGAGATACAGGAGAGGACCTAGAAGCCTATAAGCTACTTACTTGTGCCCTCCATTCCCAAAACTGGCCTTAGTCATATACATTTGTAGGGGTGTGCATGACTGCATACAAGTGTGTGTGTGTGTGTGTGTGTGTGTGTGTGTGTGTGTGTGTGTGTGTGTATGTGTGTGTGTGTGTGTGCGTGTATGAATGTCGATGGGTGATCTAATTCATCTATACACACTCTTGAGATTGTCTTACCTGATTTATTTTTATATAGATAAGAGAAAGTTCCTTATAGAAATGCGTGATATGCTAGTCTGCTGTGTCATAATCATATGTGAAGATTAATCCTGTGTGAGGTTCAATGTCTTGGCGCAGAGGCTGCAGTTATTGGATGCTTCAGCCCATCCTCCGTTATGAAGAGCGCTCTTTATTGAACAGTATTTTGCTATTCCCTATGTTGTCATGTCATGGTGAGAATGGATGACACTTTTCGATCTTGAGCAGTCGATATTGTTTTTGCTCCTCAGTATCATTTTTAAAAAGATGGTAGTGGACCAGGATTTTTTGATATGGGCTAACATAGCAGCCAGAAATAATAAGCTTGCTGCATAAAAGCGCACATTTAGGAAGCATGCATGTGCCCAACCAATAGACATGCACAAAAAATGAGACGCATTTAGAAATGATTTTTTTTTTTTTTTAGTTTACAGCATATGATTCTTATTGACATAAAGATTATATATCGGTAACAGATGTTTAGCATGCATTGGCCTTCCTTTGACCAACATGAAAGTAGCCAAAGAGATCGCACTCTCAGATAATTGGAAATGCATGTATTTGATACTGAAAGCAGAGAGGTTCTCCATCTTTACATTGTTCCTTAAAATAATCTGTTATAGCACTCAGTGTACACTGCCAGATTAACCTAACCAGTCAGTTGTAAATCCCTGACCTGATAAAACACATGCATGAGTACACACAACCACTGAAGATACGTGCAGGTGTGGAAGACAGATCTTCAGGATAGATAGATAATATACTTAGTTTCCATGGTGACAGCAGCTGTCCTCAAAGGCTGGCAGCGGCACAGCAACAGTTTGTTAGGGGCGGGAAGGTCTGGTTGCATGCGTTCAAAACATATACAAAAACATACACAGGCATGCACCCATAAAATGAAAAGTGTGCACAGTAGTCATCTGTCATCAGAACCACTCCTCACTGTGCATATTTATGAGTACTGTATCAATGCAACATTATAATGTAAGGACCGTGTGCATTGTTATGTCTATGTCCAAAACTATGTAGCATCCCATGAAAACTCCCTACAAATTCCCTACAAATTATTTATCTGTTTGTATTAGCACATAGCAGATAGAACAGTCTTACATAACACACATAACTATTAAAAACTACAAATTACAAGAATGATCATTTACTGAGCACAACTGGTGAAATTCCTGAAAGAAACACAACATGGCACAGTAATAGAAAATATGGCCTTAGAATAATGCCACAATACGGATGTGCAATACTGTATGAAAGGGATAATGCCGGAGGAGGTGTCCATTATCAGGAATTAATGGATGATGTTTTGCCCCGTGGAGTACATTTATTCTTGATTATGGACAGTTTGAAGGCCATTATTTTGCATATACCATTGTCACTTGCCAAAGAAAAAAAACATGAATACCATTAACGTATATTTTTAAGTGTTTTATGATCAAAATGTTTTATACAAGCAGTAACTCTGTTTCCCTGGCAACACCTGAGACTTTGACTTATTGCTGACTAATCATTACAATCCCATGAGGTTCTTATGTAATCACTCCACCAGTAAATAGGACGGACCTTAGATACGACTTACCAACGGGAGATAAACTAGTCTGCTCAGCTTATTGAACCCTTTGGCTCAGCTGTTAGCCAAATAGCTAACTTTATGCTTTCAAGAATCAAAGTCAGTAACATTGCATACGGAAAACAGTGAATATGACTTCACAGCATGTTAAACAACAAGGCTAACTAGCTAACCAGCCATCAGAATCAAGTATTCGCTAGATGGCATACATCTTGATATTATGAAATTTACTTAAAAGCACTTAATAAATGTAAGGACTGGGTAACATAATAAAATATAACAATTTTGTGACCAAATACCTCGATATCGATATTCCGACAACATTGTAGAGATGACTATTTGTACGTGCACCAAATATCAACACAATGACATTTTTGATAAAGAATCATCAGTAATGTTGATTTAATGACTAAGGTAAAGGAACATTTTTGCATCCATATATATGCCTAGGCAAAGTACTACATGAATATAAATCATGCTGTAGTACAGAGAATGAATCTAATCCCTTTAAACATTTCAAGATCAGGTATGTCTTGTGTCTTCACAACTTTCACCAATTTAAATGAGACAGGTGAAGAAGAACCTCACTGCCAAATTTACAAAGAAATGGACCAAACTTTTAAAGCCTCCCGACACAAATATATTTGTAACAGATGCAAATGAAAGAGGTCATTATGAAGGTAGGTGTTGAGTAAAATTGATTCAAAATCAACAGACGGTGATCTACATAAAATGTTTAGTTGTGCTGTGGTCCAGAGTCTAATCACAACCCTGATTTCATTTTCTGCTTTAATCACAGAGTTGAACCATTTCATATTGCTCTCCCATAGTGAGAGGAGCAGAGGTGTGAAAGGAATACCAATGAATGTGAGAGGCAGAGCCAACCATGTGTGTGTGTGTGTGTGTGTGTGTGTGTGTGTGTGTGACTGCTGTGACTGCTGTGAAGCTAGGGCATTAGAGCAGTTTGGCTGCAGCTCCATGGAGAAGAATGAACTGTTTCGGATATGAATGTATGCATGTCAGGGGGAATCCTGCTTTTGTTTTCTCCATATTCTATCTGCAGTCTGATCCTAACATGCAGTCATAACACAGATTGTAATTTCAAGAAATCTCCAATCATATGCGAAAATTAAGATTGCATTAGCACACTTTTAATCTTTGAAGTGGAGCTTAATTTACAGTCATCAAAAGTGATGGGAGGAGCATTTTATGAGTCTTATTTAGCACACGTGATTAGAGAAAAATCTGTTTTATGCAGCAGTCACTATGTATTACAGCATTCTTTCCTTTTAGTCACGTACAAATTGTAATCTTTGTCTTAAATTGCATATTAAGTATCTGCAACAAAAAATGATCACATTCACAGTTATTTTGAATCATAAACTTATGTATCATCTGCAAAGAAATGTGCCCAGATTAAATAATTGTATTTTAGAAGGAGAAAATGTCCAGTGGCATAGCAATCAGTTGAAGATATCTAATATTTTCCTAATCGCCTCTGGTGATATTCATGTTTTTTAAATAGCGTCTCCTATAGTGATATTCATTCTTGAATATTTCTCACCCCAATAAACTTAACTTAAAACTAATTCTTTATATCGCATTATGTGGTGGAAAAGCCACAGATTCAATCATACAATGAAAACATGATACACATTCATCTTTGTCCATTACATTTTTATTGGCCTAAGAGTGAAATTTAGTTAAAAGCCTGCCAATTGGATGTGAGTTCCTGAATAAAGGTGCATTATGTAATTTCTGGGGATACATTTTAATCAGAAGAGAAAGATATTGGCTGATTTTTTTATGCCTACACAAACTAAATAAAGACAATTAATATGTTTTCAAGGCTGCTTAACTGAATAATCAAACTGACCCTTAACGAACAACACAATTTCATACTGTTTTACTTTGTTTATATTTGGCGGACCCTGCCACTTTTTCTAGCTTCAAACAGTGTTCTTGGGACCATATTTTCCTCTCAAAACAGTTTGTTCATTAAGTTATTGAAAAAAATATATATTTTTGAGTTTGTTTTATTACCTCATTAATTTCGTAAATATAAGAATCCCGACTTCAAATTTATTTTCCAAAGTACATAGTGCTCCTTTAACTTTCCACTGCATATTTATCTTTATTTTTTTGAAAAGTCAAGGCCAATGTATGCCCAACATGTGTTAGTGTTTTTCCTAAGTTGAGAAGAAACACTTTTAAGTTAAGCCTCTCCATCTGGGCGCATTACATTATTCGACAATGATTTGGATCAGGATCTTTCTTTTTTTCGAGTGCTGAGATAAAGGGCATTCAGCTCATGAAGCATCATGTGAGCTTCTGTCCCATCATTTAGGGTTTCTATATATGGTAGTCAGGGACCAGTTTTCACTAAAATATATCTCTAAACAATGATGACAATCAATTATTCCATTATTCGGCAGCAAGCAGTATTGTAGAGAACTGAGATTTAATATGGGCACCCATGTGCATACACACACTCACATGAACACATGATATCCTGATGGTAGTATGATACTAACTTTTAGACAAGGTAAGAAACATCAAGCCTGGTATTGTGATTTGATACCTAGACTGTGATACTGTGACATAATACCACAACAATACACACAATATAAATTTATTTTTACATCTCATGCTTGTTTTTATTTTATTTGGGCACTTCTCTCCATCTTCAAGGGAGCCGTTCAAATTAATGAATCTAATGGTATAAAAGAGCTTTTCATTTCAACGAGATCCCTGTGGAAAAATTCCATGACTAAACTGTCATGCTTTATGAAGAAAAACACACTCAAGTGACTTGTTTGAGTTCTCATTTATTGACACAGATTCAGATGAAGAGCACAGTTTTCTCAGACATTTCCATCACAAGACTCCCCACTGTACAGTAAATGCATTTAGTTGAAACCTAAAATAGAATTTGGTTGTCTCACTAGCTGCTAAATTTATCTGTAAAGAGGTTCAAGTCTTTTTAGTTTCTGTAAGAACCCCATAGGACCCTTTTCCAGGACGTGTGGTAGTTTCCAAAAACCCAGTGAGAACCACTGCTTTAGCAAGTAGCCCTATTCCACATACTCTGAATCTAACACTGTATTACAGGGTTGGGGTCGATTCAGGATGCCTTGATGGAGTAAAACACACATCACACATGACATTATAAAAAGGAACCAGTATTAGAGCATGAGACAAATTACGACCTAGTACAAATTAAAAGCATAAAATATATTTTTTCTACGTCTCTCAGTGGAATTGACCCCAACCTTGCCTAAGCCATCAGTCTTTGTAAGTACACTGTTTCCAGGGAATTGAAAAAAAAAAGATATTTGAACGACCTTAGCCAGCTCTTATACAATGTTGTTTGTAGGTCCCGAGGCTGTCTGTTTTGTAAAAAAAAAAGAAAAAAAGAAGACACATTTTTACCTGTTGACTTTCTATGCTGTTGTTTCTGTATAAATGTTCTATTGTTCAGTGCATGTTGTAACTTTGGCGTTGTGACTGGTTGTGATTCACACAGAGCCAGTTCTTGTCATGTAAAAAAAAAAAACTGTCTCTATGTCCCAAGATATTTCTATTTCTTAAGAAAAGCAACATTTCCCTTGGATGACTCAAAATGAAATAAATCTGATCACTTTACATTTTGATTAGGATTCGCTGACTTTCATTTTCACTGTTAATTAGCATTTTTTTTTTTTTATGCAACCTTAATTTGGAAATGCATTATTAAAGTTGTGCAGTAAGGACAGAACCAATTATTATGTTCTGACTAAGAAATATGTTTGTTTGTTTTTTATTTATTGGCACACATTCACCTTTATGAATTAAACATTCACATGTAGTTGCACTGGTCTAGAGAAGAAAAAAACATGGGCAGCATAACTAAAAAAGCACAGATGAGCATTGACTAGCTCTCTTTAATAAAGCAGATTGTTTGTAATTATCACTGTCAGATTGTTCTTTATGCACATGTCTGGTTAAAAGTGTACCGGAGGGCAGATGTTAGATGAAGAGGAAGCTGTGGGCTGTTGGGCAGGAGCAGGCCTCCAGCCTCCCCACACGCCTCCACACACCCCTGCATCGAGGGTTTCCCACCGCCTGCCACTGGAGAGACTGTCTTCTGCAGGAAGGAAGGATGAAGGAGTTGGATTTCTGTTTAAATCCAAGTGATGAACAATGTTGCCATCTAGTGGCTGTCCTCACTTTTAGCAATAAGATCTGAGAAATAGGGTGTAAATTAAGTGGTCTGTGATACATGTATTGGCACCCTATCCATCACTGCACCTCTCAAAATACAGACACTGATATTGTATCAGAAACAATAACAGGTAGAACAGTGTTCTGTCTATGTAGTGTGACAATCTTTATTGGCGGCTGAGATGAGAGCATACTGCAGATACACTCCTGTTTCATTCGAATAAGAGCCCACTCAAAAACACCGCCTGTGGATATGGTTGGGGTTACATTCAGGGTGAACCCATCTCAGGTTTAAAGGTTGCCTGTCCAGTTTTGACCTCAGGTATCGCTAAAGGGTATTTTTCTTAGTCTTGTGCATGTGCAAGATGATGCACATGCAGCGAACATGCACACCAGTGACTATTCCACTGATCTACAGGTGGTGGCTGACTTTATTGGTAATGTAAAGGCAGAAAACAAGGGTACAACCAATGCAAGTGTGCAACTTTTAAGATAAAATCAGGAAATGCATTCATCACATTTGTGACACCACTACACTTTGATGTTTAGATGAATGCTCACCAGGATAAGGACTTCAAATGGACTGCTCAAGAACTACATCGTCAGCGGTATGGGTTTTTGTTTTTACACTTCAAAAAAACAATATCTGTGTTTTCTTGTGCTTTTTCAGGTTTTCTTTTTTATGGTAAGAGACTTACGATTATTGTAAAAATATATATTTTTTTAAGAATGTGCTATCCACAATTCATAATATATGATAATTTACCTTCTTGAGAGGAGTAAGAGAAGATTGTTCTCCACACTCATGTGTACAGAAAATATGAAGCTGCGGTTAGAAGCTGGTAAGCTTAGCTTAGCACAAAGTAAGGAAATGGTAAAACAGCTAGTGTGGCTCTTTCCAACAGTATCAAAATGTGCCTTTCAGCTCAAGCTACATATTTCCAGCACAGACGTGAGAGTGGAAACAATCTTGGACCATGAATCCAAAAAGGCAATCGCCAGGTTCAAAGGAGTGAATTGAAACCAGGGCCGATACATTATGATCGCACTTCCAATGCAAACAAATATACTGTATGATGAAATAGACAAATATACATGGCACTTAAAGCCTCTGTGATTTTTGGTAAGTCATTTTTCCGTGGAAATATTATAACCTATTATGAATCGTGAAGTGGTGTTTTTTTAATAGTGTTTTTGCTGGTAATTACACATTACTTGACTCCCACGGAGTGAAAGGTCACCTTCATTAGTGTATTGAATTTCTTTACATATGAGCAAAACAAACTTCAAGCTAATTTCATGGTTGAGTAAACCCTTAGCTGGGCTTTAAAAACAAATACCTTATCTCTTATGGTTATTAACACTTCCTGAACAACACAAGCTTAAAACTTTGAGACTTTTCTAAATAGAAAGAATGTTAACCCGCTGAACATTACTTTTCTTTTCGACTTTCCATCGATTGTGACGATGTTTGCCTCTTTTTTTTTCGTTGTTACCTGTCCGTGTCATTTTCCCCGCCGTCTCCTGCGCAGTGTGCCTGTCCAGCAGCAAGAGCAGGCGGCTGGCACTCGACACACACATGGTGGCCCTCCCTCAGGTACTGCATCCACTGGGTGTGTGGGCCCCCGCTCTGCTGGCATCCTTTTGTCAGAGAGGTCAACTGAAACTGGACACAATACCTATTTTACACACACACACACACACACACACACACACACACAACTAATCTCAGGCTGAATTCATATATGAGTGTAAGTTCACATTTTGCCGGAGGCATGTTACCCTGAAATGTCGCTGCTGTCAGGGATGTCTCTTTTCTTCCTGGCGTTGCCATAGCCACCCGTGATAATAAGCGCTGGGACTGCAGAGGGAGTGTCCGTGACAAGAACATTATGTGTGACTACATGTTGTAATACAGAGGCCACATACGTTTACAGTGCGCATTTTCTGCGCATCAGATGTTCTTGAACATAGAATTCTCTGGCCTGTCATGTTCAAATTGAGGAAGTGAAGAGGAAATACAGGTGAATCTGCACTGATGAGGTGACGTCTTGTGTGATTTATTTGACATATTGCAGACAGGAAAATCAGGTACAAACAGCTTCATTCACCTTTAAATCTAGTGGCTACATATCATACTGCTTACACAACTACAATATGTCTGACCACCCCATAGATCATCATCTCAAGGCAGGTGAGCTGTGAGGTGGGCTGGATAACAACATGAAGCGATTACACCAATCATGATTTTTATTTGAGAATGTCAGAGAATATTGTGGCGGTCACAGGGACACATGGAAGGATCCAGGTAGTTTTTTTTTTTCTCACCAAGTGAGTTGTGACAGTGCCCGTGATGGGTCCAGTACTCTGCACAGCCGGCATGCTCCTCCAGATGGGGACAGGGTTTGCCTGCATTGAGTGGCTCCTGCAGGACGGTCCTGCTCCGCCTGCGGACCGTCGCCCTGCAGGGCTCAGCACAGCCTGACCACTGCGTCCACTCACTTACAACACAGGACACCGCTGAAGGTGAACAGACAGAGCACATACAGCTGAGGAAGAGACAAAACCAGCTCCATAGAAACAGTTTATAGTCATTATATTTCAACTGATCAAGATTGCAGAATATCAGAATATTGCAATCATACTGTATGTATAGGAAACTGGATTGTGTGACACACATGGAGAATCATTCATTTCATGCTTCACCTGATTAAGTTTTCATATCAGCGGAGATCAAACCTCTGGCCCCTTGTTAAGATCTCAGTTTAAGCATTTGGAAGCACTTTTAAAAGCCATCCAACCTTCCATACTATAAACATGTGTATTTTAATACAAAACTTTAATAATATAATTTGGCTAAATTGCATTTGTTACGTTTTTAGTTTTTATTGTTCTCCTGATTTCTATGATGAAATTGTGTAACACTTTATAATAACCATCATTGTAAATAGTAAATTGATGGTTAATTAAAATTCAGCTAAAAGTTATTTCACTAATTGTTAACAAACAATTGATTGATTCACAAACCACTAATTAGGCAATTGCTTATTGTTAAGGTGTAGCTGATGTTCACAATACTTTGTGAGTGGTTAATTAATACTCTGTAGTTGTTCATAAACATTATTTGATGACTGTTATAAAGTTACAACTTAAACATTTACAGTTATATAAATATTTATTTAACAGTGAAACAACTATTAATGAAAGTTTAAATAACTGTACATTTACTATTAATTTATGATAGAAATAAGTCAGTTCTGATTAATTTGCTTGAGTATCTCCGTTCGAAGCCACTTTATACTTACACTCCACTGCATTGGACAGGAAAATATTATTTTTTACCCACTAAAGTTATCTAACACTATACATTCCTTTACAAATTAAACATTTTAGACCCTTAATGAGTTTAGCGAGAGACTTATTGTCAAGAGTTTTTAAAGCTGTTAAGTGATAAATTACTATTCAAATAAGTGTTATATTAACTCTATATTCCAACAGTAATCACTGTTTGGTCGGTAACCCACGTCTCTCCTCCATCTGCTCATGCAGCAAAAGACAAAATACATGTTCTAGTATCCCTGTCCACTTTATCCAATCAGGACAGAAAACTCCATAAAGGGGCGGTCATGTAGGATTGCTTATTGCAAAAGGATGCGAAGTTAACACAAACGGCAACAACGCCGAGCAGCTTTAACAAACATACTGATGTACGTAAAGTAGGCTGTTCAAGTTAAGTCCACCTCAGTGACAGTAATGCTACAGTAATAATAATCAGACACTATAGCCTTGTTCTGATGCCTAATGAATACCTTTACTTTTGATACTTAGAGCAGGCTACTTCTCATCGATAATACCATTGAACTTCTACTAAAGTAGGCTACACTGTGTAATTTTATGGAAGCTATGTTAATCAGCAGAGAGAAATTCATTGACTGATAAATGCCTAAACATACAAAATAAACAAACTGATTTTCAAGGACAACACAGCTTCATACTATTTTTACTTTGTTTATTTGGCGGACCCTGCCACCTTTCTAACTTCAAACAGTGTTCTGGGGACCTTTACCCCTTTAATGCAGTTTTGACACGCTTTGGCACTAAACCATCTGAATGACTGTAAACTGTAACCTTTGAAACAAACTTACACACTGTAGTAGAGAATATTTCAACAGTTCAACATGAAATCGACATCAGCACAAACCCACCTGGACAGGCTATCTCATAGTCGTGGCAGCAGTCCAGGGTGGACCCGCAGGCTTGGTCGCAGTAGCAGGAGCCATGAGTCCGGTCAGACCTCCATCCTCTGCTGATGCATGAGGCGTTCCGGCCGGTGCAGCACAGACCTGCATCCCGACAGGCCGACTGACACGGCCCGACGAGGAAGAGAGACACCCCGAGACACACCAAAGTGACAGAGCTGCTGCTCCTCCGCACTGTCATCATGAAGCACCACACACATGGACTTTAGATGGCTTACTGCAACAGTTTTAACCAATCCCTGTCAAAGGTTTTTCACCAGAGGACTGGCCTTAGAATAGACTCCTGTTGTGTTCAGTCAGGTCAGAGGTGTCTGCGACCATCAGGTGCTGCTGAAGCTGGTCGGTGAGTTGGAAGTTATTCCTGTGTCAACTCTGCATCTCTTAAAGGAACAGTTCACCACTGTGGGTCAAGTAAAACGGACAAGAACACACATCTAAGTTCACTGTGACTATGAAATATCAGTTATGCAATAATTAGATTAGATCTAATATGAATATTAATAAAATGCCATTCTTTATTTTATATTGACATTTTTTTACAGTTAATTTGCTACCTCACCAACTGCATTGTCCAAGCTTGATTAGAGAAACTGAAAAAATGCAATTTTCTCCCTCTGCATTTAGATGTTTGATATAGTTTGTCACCTTGAAAACAAGAGTTTAAGCCTCATTGCCCTTGAATGCTCCGTTTAGTGATGGAGCTACGTTACTGTACACAGAAAAGAAAAGTTATAGAATAAAGACAGCACACCTACTGAACTAGAGAATCAATGGCAATTTAACATGTTGTGCAGAAGCTGTCCATAAGTTGTACATAAATAAAGGGAAGAAACTTGCAAAACAACAATAAAAAATCTCTCTCTCTCTCTCTCTCTCTCTCTCTCCCTCTCTCTCTCTCTCTCTCTCTGGATCTGCTGGTGAAGCTGCCAGCTTCCCAGGCCCATGTGTGCCTCAACATGTGAAAAGAGTGGATTACTGAAAACTCCTATGGCCCGAGGTTATTCATGCAAAAAGAACAACAGAGTGGACAGTGCAGGCCTCCCGCTCAAGCTAAGATTCCCATTAGCCTTCTACTGTGTGCTCAGAGGGAGAAGATAGAAGGGAGCACGGGTGGCACGGGTGGCACTGAAAGACTAAAAAACACCACGAGATAAGGGTCGCGATGTACGGAAGAGAGAAACGTGTGTATGAGAAGCATTACAACGGCAGCTCTGGTTGCTTTTCCCCCACATGTGTCTGCAAAACTGTGTAGCTTACAGAGATGAGGACCATGTCAATTTGCTGCTCCAGTAAACAGCACTAACTGGATACAACCGCATACCATAAAGACACCACTCAGGCCCCCTCGCCTGAATTTATAATACGGTTTTTCATCTTATCAAATCTTTCTAAAGGAAAAATTGGAACATTTTCTCATCACGACAATAAAAGTCTCATGAAAAAACAAAGTTTTAGGCATTCAGAAAAGGGTTAGGAGTGTCCATTTGGAAGCATCGACCTGTTGATGCTTTTGCTGTAATGATGTCATGATTTAGCCACAAAATGTCCGTTTTATTTACATGTGTTTGCAATATACATGTTTAAAGAAAACAGAAAAGAAACTATATTATATACATATAAACACATCCTTACACATGCATCCAAGTGTAAACATGAATATTTGTATATACACTGCATACATTCAGTCAGTCTATACAAACACTCAGTTATATAAATTAAGTAACAACCGTGTTGATTATGCAAACTGAGGATAACCGGACGGACAGACGAGAATAGGTTGCAATCTCTTGTCTTCCATAACTCAGTTCACAAGCTGAATGACTTCCCACCACACTCCAGTCAAAAATGTGTCATTTTTTTATGGCACATCCAGTCGCAGCTCCACATCACTCTGCTCTGCGTGCCAACGCTCAGGTACTATACCAGTATGTTCAAGGCACTGACTTTGATGTGATCTTTGACGCGGCTTCCAAGGGTTGCTTAACAACTCACAGTAGGGCAAAAATTCTTGGCAGCATTTGAACTAACCTCCTTCTTACAGCCGTGACCCCATTTCTGTAAATATATTCTGTGTTTTTAGAGAAAAAGGTGTTTATCTGCTCAGCATGTTGTGGTGAAAATATGAAGTGCCACCGGATTAAAATGTGGGTTAGTGACAAAAAAAATACTGATAAAGATTTTCTTTAGAGCTTACTGTTTATAGATCATCTTTACATTACTGGTAACAATTTCAACTAATCTTTCAACTCATTGGTCACTTTCAACTCACTGCAGGCTGATTGTCTTTGCACACAGAAGGAAAAATCTATTAGTGCTTTAAAACAAAATGTGAACGGTGATTTAAAATACACACAGTTTGTACATAATGGGTCAAAACATGCCGTTTCACCGCCATGAGTCTCTGTTTAAGGCTCACATGCCGGCATTCACAGGGAGTAAACAAGGCTGGCAGTGTTTGTCTGAAACAAGAACGTGATACAGAAACAAGTAACAAGTAACAATGCAGAGATTTACAGTTCACAAATACATAATCTCCTTATGTTCTCATTTCATATGATTCTGATTCTACTGGCCAGAGGTGGGACCAAAGGTTGTCCTCGAACAGCTTCCCTTCACTGAACACTGGGCTAAGACTGTAAATGTAAACTGCCTTATCATTAGATTATTATTCTGATATATTGATATAAAACCAGGATTTTACTGTTTTAGTTGATTCTTTTTTTACATTAATCGATTGATTGATTGATTTATTGTTTGGCTTATAAAAAGTCTGAAAATAGAGTCACAGTTACCCAGGAACCAAAATTACATCTTCACAGGGCTTGTATGGTCCAACCATAGTCCAGCAATAACAAATAAAAACATTTATTATTAAATCAATAGAAAAGCAGCTAATGCTTATTTGTGAAGTGGGGTTCATGAAATGTTTTGTATGTGTGTTAATCGACTGACTAATGTATTTGTACATTTTCAAATGTTTAAAGTGCAAAATATCTTAATTTGTAAAGTAACTAGCAACTTAAGCTGTAAAATAAATGTTGAGAGGTAAAATGTACAATATTTTTAGTTCAAAGTGAAGAGAAGTAGAAGTAGGAAGCTGCAGGAGATTAAAATACTCAAGCAACTCAAATTCATACCTAAGTACAGCAAAGTAAAAGTAAGTTACTTTCTACCACTGCTGGGAGTTTAAGGTTTAGAATATTACTTAGAATATGAGAAATACTCATTTGTCCTGGTATGTGTTACACTTGAGGCAGGAATTCATTCATACACAGAATCCTCCTCACATCAGGGATATACTGTTTTAAGCCTCTGATATCGTTACATTCAGACACTACAGTAGATGCTTATGGGGCCTCATTAAAGAAACTAATGGTTAAAAATGACATTTCAGTTACTCATTATGATTAATCTCTTCACCTACAGTGTTGTTGCTCTTCATCTTCCTTCTGCCTTTCTGAGAGATAAACATATGTTTACACACTGAGTCATAACGTAGATATTTCACATATATATTGACGACATATTTAACTTTGTTATGTGTGAGAATAGTACTTTGAGTTACACGTGTACAGTATGTGAGAGCTGTGAACACTGAGTAAAGATGCAGAAACTTCAGGAATCTTTAACCCTGCATAATGCCCTCTGGCACGTGTTATTTTGCTCAGTAATGATGAGATGCATACATTCACAGCTTTCAACAAAAGTGGTTTTATGAGCAGCTCAAGGCATTTCCTCTAATCCGTGGGGAGAGTGTTTAAATAAACTGCAGACGGATGCTGAGAGCCGCAGAAGGAGGGAAACACCAGCTTGGCTGTCTGCGTCCTTTACACTCACACAATCTGACATTTAGATATAGGCAAATTGGAAACACACCTTCACAGGTGACAGGTGTGAAGTCTAAACCACCTGAAGCCAAACTGAGACATTTACTTTTTACAATCCGCCCCCATCAGCTGTAAAATAGACCATCATGATTTTCTTTATGGACCTCCAGATGATGCTTCTTGATGTGATTTACTTCATCCTGCGCAACTCTCTACGGATCGTCATGCGCCCACGCACCAAGCCCATTGATGGAGAGTTGGTGCTGATCACCGGAGCAGGCGGTGGCCTGGGTCGCCTCTTTGCCCAGGAATTCACCAAGCATGGGGCAGAGGTGGTGCTGTGGGACATCAACAGCAGCTCCAACGAGCAGACAGCCAAGCTGGTGCGTGAGATGGGGGGCAAGGCGCACACCTACACGGTGGACGTGACCAAAAAAGAGGATGTGTATCAGAACGCAGACCTTGTTCGAAAGGACCTGGGCCGGGATGTCACGATGCTGGTGAACAATGCCGGAGTGGTGGCCGGGGAGCGCATGTTAGACTGTCCCGATGAGCTGGTGGAGAGGACCATGAAGGTCAACTGCCATGC
This sequence comes from Sparus aurata, assembly GCF_900880675.1. Taxonomy (NCBI): domain Eukaryota; kingdom Metazoa; phylum Chordata; class Actinopteri; order Spariformes; family Sparidae; genus Sparus; species Sparus aurata. The sequence continues at coordinate 18,502,166 of NC_044192.1, forward strand.
CCTCTTCTGGGTGAGCACTCTGAAGTCAATATGAAATGCGTTGAAGTGAAACATCCTGAAGATGAGACAGGGAGTCCTGCTTCCCCTGACGTAACAGTACTCCAGTTATACTGTAGATACAGCAAACATGTGAGTGTATCACAGACTCGTGTGTTTTATAATAAGGCAAAGCAAGGCAAGATCAGTTCAATAGCATCATACAGACACAGGGCAAATAAGACACTGACAATGATAAAAAGACAAACGAAAGCAAGCAAATATGCTGTTTTATTGATCTGTTTATCAAGAATAATAATTGCTCTTGCGATGTATTATTATTTTTTCTCTTATCCAGTCTGGCTTAATCATACATGCTCATTTCTTTTATTTTGCAATTGACCTTCCATCTGCTCAAGTATGGGCTGAGTGCTACTTGACATATGTACTCTCATGTTCCAAATGTTTATTGTTGTGCAGGGTTAGGTTTCAGATTTTTTTAAATAAATATATTACCCTGTAAATGTTACTATATCCAAAGAAATTTAGATTTTTATTGTTGTCTAATTAGGGCATTGTGGGGGTGCCCCCTTTCTGATTTCCCCCCTGCCCCTTAAACATCTTGAGTCCACCACTGCTTGTTGTAACTTACAGCCAAACATTGGTCGGAACTCGCAGAGGGAAATATTTAATCATGATTTTAATAAATACTAGATGCAAAAATACAGAGAAACCTGTCAAAAGTGACAATCGTGGCAAACTATCCGAACATTCAGCGCAATAACCAACACTTGGGTGGATTCCAGTTATATCTTAATTGTCATCATGTTCTTAATTCTTTTTTTCTTTTTTTTTTATGTGCCCTGCTTCACACACTTTCTCAGTCCAACACAATAATTCAACACTGACTGAAATTTAGAGAGCTGAAAAAATAAAGCTTGTGAATTTCACATTGTACTGTATAATCTCTCCAGCATCAGCTGCTGCACACAGCAGGTTATTGTGCATATTGTGACGCAAGATGTGTAAAATGTCTTGCGTTAATAGCTTTATCCCCCCTCACACTATGGACCGCAGGATCCCCACATTAATCCTCTTAATGTGAAGCTGCTCGTGCAACATAAGCTTTCTTCCCATTGAGCAACATTTAAGTCACTACAAGTCGTATGTACAGTGCGGTTTTGCTGCCTCATAATGACCTCCTGTGTACGTGTGCTTGTTTCTCAGACAGTGAAGGCCTTCCTCCCTCAGATGAAGGCCCAGAATCATGGGCATATTGTAACCATCGCCAGCGTCCTCGGTCTCTTCAGCACCGCTTGTGTCGAGGTGAACCAGGGAGGGAGAAAAAAGATCACTGCAACACTAACCTTTGACAGCTTTATTGTCTCTCACACACAAGTCCGGCTAATAAATACACATATTCAAAGACATATCCCACAAAAAAACAGCAGTCTGAGAAGGTTTGAGGAGTCATACTGTAAATACCTGATACTTGTGCAGACAGAGTAAACAGATTTGATTTTTGTTTGAGACAGGATTATTGTGCCAGTAAGTTTGCCGCAGTGGGCTTCCACGAGTCTCTGGCCCACGAGCTGCTGGCCGACGAGTTTGACGGAGTGAAGATGACCCTCGTGTGCCCCTATATCGTGGACACGGGCATGTTTGAAGGCTGCAAGATCCGGTACGCCGACAAAATACTCACATGCTGCCATTCAGGCCTTTTGAAATGAGCGATTTAGACTCGAGCCAAAATATGTTACCAGATCTGGAAAAAAAAAGTACTGTAACACAACTTCCATACCCGCCACAGGAACACCAAATATTCATCAATCTGTTGTTAAGTGTGCTTAAAAAAATGCAAGTTAACTGTGAGACTGTGGCATTTGTGCTGTCGACACTCTAAAACTAAACCCCTGAAGTATCCAGCGCAGGGTGTGGGTGTGTTGACGAGGCTAAGCACTCTGTTTATGTTTGGCCATGAGTTTGCTGTCATAACACTGTATAATAAATCATAAGTGACAGCCCATTTGTCCTCTGGTGCCGCTAATAGGGAGGAAGTGGAACTGATCTTGCCTCCTCTGGAGCCCCAGTACTGCGTGGAGCAGGCCATGAACGCCATCCTAATAGACCAACCGTTAGTGTGCATCCCTCGCCTCACCTATCTGCCTTTCCTGTCCAGAGCGTGAGTACAAAAGCCACACATTCATATTAACTAAAAAACCATAAATTATTCAGGTTGCGCTTTATATACATAATTCAACAGCGGCTCGCGATTAAGTGCATAACGTCACTTTATGAATCAGGTATCAGAAAATACATACTGGTTCCCACTGGTGCTTAAATGTAGATACAGTGGAAGAAAACATGCCTATAACAATAGAGTAACAATCAAGCTTTTTTTATGGAATTAATTAACTATTTTTTCTTATGAGATAAATGAGAAGTAAATATTTTTTCATTAAAGAGGTAGTGGAGAAGGGTAGGATTAGATATGTGCATACTTCCTCCTACTCCTTTTTAAACCATGTTGTTTTTTTGAGACAACTGCTCAGTATTTTAAACTCTACTGCACATGTCCTCTTTCAGATTGTTGCCATGGGAATCGAATGTGGTCACGTATCGTTTCATGGGGTCCGACAAGTGCATGGTCCCCTTCATTGACACCATGAAGAAACAAGCGGCTAATGCTGCCATTGCGGTTGCATAGTCGTGCACATATACAGTTAAGGCAGCATGGGGGGTTAAAAAAAATTCAAATCTAATGTCAAAAGAAAAAAAAAAAAACACAACCTTCTGCTTTTGTGGACAGCAGTGGGCCTAACCTGGCTACAGCCAGGATTCAGTAACGTGGAGTATCAGAGGCCAAACAGACGGGGGCTTTAGACTTCAGGACTCATCATTCAGAAGCGCGTACTAGATGACGACTCAGCCAAGCGTTCATCAGCACCCCAAAAAAAAAATCGAAAAACAAAAAACAAAACATTTCTGTAATGTTCAAATGAAGTCTGAAGTCCCTGAAAACTGTTTTCACCATAAGGCTTTAAAATGACAAAAATACTTCACAGTGATTGAATCGTGGACCGGCCAAAAGGGGAATGTCTTTAATATCTGTAATTTAATGTACCAGAGCGTTGTGCTGTATTGTGTTTACATAAAATAAATTGATTGAAAACCACTTCTGTAAACAAACTGTCTGATGAGAGCAACTGATTTGTGTGCTGCTTTGTGTTTATGAGAATTTTACAGAAAATACAAATTAGAGTGCTAAGGCTAAAGAACGTGACTATATACTGATGCTGGCACTAAACAAGGTTTGGTATTAAGAGCTGGTTCTTAAGTAGAACAGGCTTAAAATATCTTTAATAGGTCTTTATTGAAGCAACATCAGTAACTTTTTTACCCTTAAAATAACAGCTTCAAAAGCATTTTGATGTGTCCTGTAACAGGGTGAATGGTGCCTCTGTCACATGTTTTCAGTGGAGTAATTAGTTGTGTTTGTAGTCAGCACCTACATTATGTCTGACAGACTGTTACAGACCTGGGATTTGCATTTAGGACAGTGGTGTTGCAAATTTTAACATAATATTGCTTTTAAATGAATGGCTTGGCAGCATTATAAACAGATAGTTGTTCAGCTGTATTTCTTACAAAATAGCTGCTCATGTTGAAAATCTAAATGATTACAACTTTAACAACTTTTCTTGGGTTTTCTTCTCTTTATTTAAATCTGTTGCAGTCATTAACTTGGAAACACAGCAGCACAATTTCATAATATCATGACAATACGACACCACTGGAAGTAGAAAGATGATAATATTGAATCAATGCAATACTCCAGATGACTAAAACCTTTTTTCGATTATATGTTCCACCGCTGGCAGGTAAAGAAAAGACAAGATAACAGAAGTCTTTGTTTTGTGCACATGAGCACAGTTTAATTACCATGGGGAGCGGAGAGAGAATGAAGGTTGACATAAAGGGGGGAGGAGGAGGGAGAATCAGGGAAACTGATGCGACAAGGAAACGTTCCTGCCACACACAGCAGACACAACGTCACATTACATCACACGCTACATTTAGTCAGAACTTCTTCCCAGCCCTACATGGTAATGTCGATAACACTGGTTGTTGATATAAAGCACTCTAGGAAAATCAGAGGTTCGGCAGCTGCACCATAGCCAAAGATGAGGTCCAAACTTTTACAAGACCTAGTTTAATGAACTACCTCAGCAGGGGAACAAACGCAAAAGACTTAAAAACAGGTAAAAAGGTCTCACTGAGAGGAAACAAGTTCTAAGCAAAATAAAAACCAGGTTCACAGTTAAATCGCTTCTTTTTTTTCAACACTTAAACCCCAATACGCATTGACTAGGATACAGCTGCTTTTTCTACAACTCAACAGAAATAAATAATGTGAACAATTAAACAACATCAAGGGGAAGCACTATTTTTTTCCTATCAATCTTGTTTAACTGTGAACATTTTGGAATAATGATGGTGAAAATTGATGTTTTAGAGCATACAGAGCCCAAAGTCTCCTGGTGCCTTCTAAAACTGACTAAGAACACAGTGTCTGAGTTTTCTCTAGTGCTTTTACAGACAACCAAAACCTGATCATCTAAACAGTGCCATCCAGGGTCTGTGCCAATGTGCTTGAGTTAGCCTGTTTGAGGTGCAAGTCACCTTCGATTTCCTGCTTGCCACACCTGTAGAAAATAAAGCCCATGTAATGTCACAGTCAAATTACTCATTCCCAACAGAATCCACTGATGGCTGTAATCTGAATTTTACAGATGTATTTACATAAATGCTGAATAAAATCATCTGATAAAGTGTCATGTTTGCACACTGTTTAAACAATCAGAGAAAAACCATGCCGAACATTTTGTGTAACCCTTAATTATGAGCAGACCTTTAAAAAGATAAAAGCTTGCTGCTCTGCTCTTAGTAATCAAACAACAGTTTCATCAGATGATACTCCAACTACAGTTATTAAGCTGATCTGTCTTTTTATGGTGCAAAAATTAATAAATTATCTCCCAGGGAAACAGGAACCGGTTGGAAAACAGGCAGAGAGCACCGCTAATGGATGAACAACAAAAGCTGTTTTATGCTAATTTAAGAGATTACATAGGGCGTTATTATTGCAACTGATTATTCATTTTGATTATGAATACACTGAAAGGCTTATTATAGACACAGCTACACAGGAGAGGAGAGACAGTGTTTACCACAGCTTACCGAGAGACTGGTCCATTTCCTGTCCTTTCATTTGACTGCTGGTCCAACTCGGAGAGCAACTTCAATATATTCAGTGCAGCCTGGAGAGGTGGAGAACAGTACCGGTTAATAAAGCGGTGAAGTAAAACTGCAGTGTCTTGGTAGCAGGTATCCTTCAAGAAAAGGAGTGGGTGTCCAGGAAGCAGTAAGTCACAGCTCCATTTTGGGAACAACTGGGCGTTTGTTGCATCATTGTAACATTGTAAGTGCATCACATATCAGCCTGACACTGACAGCCGCTGTGCTCCCTTTGGTCCTGCTCACATTTCATATTATGTTCTTGAAATAAAGTCAGGAAACGTGCCTATATTTTTCAGGGGATATTGCTTCAAAGAAGTTTGCTTGTCTGGTACCACAGCTGCTCATTAGGGCTGTACAGTGAGGAGGAAGTAGGGTAACTTTTAAAGACTTTTTTTCCAAAAATCTGACAACCAGTCATACTCGTTCTGTTCTGTGCAAGGACAACGACACTGACAGTGGATAAAAGAGGCCTTTTTACTGCACTTGGGAGTAAAAAAATACATATTTGTCAGAAACATGCAGCATGTGACTAAAATACGAAGCTAAACATGTTTCAATTCTTGTTTGTAGCTTGCGATATTAAAAGCTAATATATGTTTGACACTCTGATGGCCAATTGTTTTCAGCTTGTTGTTCCTGTTGGTTTTTCTTTAACAACGATTGCCTGGTACTTCCTAAGGCATCCAAATACTCCCACATTTCTAGGATTTTGGCTGCAATGTTGTCTCTTTTCTCTCTCTCTCTCTCACACACACACTCACACACAGTACTGACAGGTATAAAAAAAAGTTAAAGATAATCCATCTTGAGGGATGACGTCTGTCATTTTTAAAAATACTCACCATATCATGACATGATTCTACGTCTTTCCCAATCCCATGACTGATGAGCGGTGGCTGGGAGGAGCAGTTGATCAGTGACACAAACTCGTTCTTATTGTTTTTAGGAAAATCTTTGTACTCCACCTGTAAACAAATACAATAAGATACATTTTGAACTTAAATCAAATGCAATTATTGAGTTCATCAGAGCAGAATGCTGTCAGTTACCAGCAGGGACTGCACCGACGCCAGAAAGCTGAGCTGTTCTGAAGGCCTGGTGAGGGGACCGTGGGGCAGTTGGTTCATGTTATTTTTGTTCTTCAGGATAGTCTCAGCAGTCAGGGATGTCCCTGCGTAAAGCAGCTCGTTGGCAATCATGGCAGTGATTGTGGCCTTGCCTGGGTTGGGTATAGCTCGACTGTAATCCTTAGCCTGGGATCCTTGGCAGACCCCGACTGCTTGAGCTACCTCAGGTACCATCGGCAGGATGCCTGCAGGCAGCTGCTGGTGGCTCAGGTAAGGCAGGCGGAACTCCTCCTCCTTGGAACCTTCAAAGGAAAAAGCACATTTGTTAAGTTTACATAAGCACAACAGAAACAATATAACAAATCATTTGACCACTGCCAAATATGCAAGCCTGATAAATCTATCGACACTTACCCAATGCCACGTCCTCTACAGAGCCAGGTTCAAAGAAGGTCACTTTGCGCCCATCCCCAGGCTTTTTCACTGGGGTCTAAAATGACAAATGCAACACATGTAAATGAAGGAATGAAGGTTTTGCACAGAGATATCAACGTTCATTGTCTTCCAAGTTTACAGGACTTGATTGATAGGTACAGTAGTACCTTTTCATCAGTCTTGAGTGCCGGTTTGGGGGGCTGAGGCTGAGGCACTTTATATCCCAAGAGCTCCAGCATCTTTTCTGCTGCGTTCCTCTTGGCCACCTTTTTACTAGGTCCCATTCCCTCCGCAGACTGGCCACACACTGTCACCTACATTAGAAAACATGCAGCAAAAAACAGGTAAGCAATTAACAAGCAAAGGCAGAGGAGAGCAGGCGCAATGCTACTGGAATGCTTCAGTTTCTGTCAAATCACCTGCATGACGAACTCCCTGCGCCGAGGTAGACCTCTCTCTGTCACCATGCTGTATTCTGGTTCCTTCTCCTTCTTGGCCTGCTGAATCTGAGCCAGGCGACTGATGGGATTCATTCCCTGGCCATATTCTGGGCTGGTCTGCAGCTGTCGGCGTGACAGATTAATCATCACTAAATGACAAGAGTCTTGGCCTGTACAGATTGTTCTTATTCCAGCTCACTTATTACATTACCTTGATGATGGATTTGGTTTTCTTCTTGATGCGTGGCAGCGTTTTTTCCACACTGGGTATATGGGGTAGCTTCTTCAACTCCCCCAGCACCGCTGCTGCTGCCAGCTTCTTGGCAATCTTTTTACTCTTCCCTTCACCCTGACCAGTGAACTCCCCGACTGTAACACACACTACAAAACTCTTCATGTGGGGAGGGCCTTCCTCCTTTAAAACCTGGAGAAAAACAGAACAATAGTTCTACAGTTAAACAGGAGAAGAAACTGAGCCCATAAGCAATACATCTTGTCGACACATTACTGAATTGATGTATGCCTATTACCATTTATTTAAAATGACATATAAATCACCTCAAAGTTGACAGGTAAGTTTCGTTTCAGTGCAATTTCAAACACTTGACTGATTTCTGATTTGTTGAGGTTCTCCTCCTCAGGCTCTCCATTCATCTGTCGAGAGAGAGCCGAGAGCATATTAAAGAAATAACATTTGCCTGAATAAAACTGCACAAAAGATAATCAAGCACTATTCCATGCTGACTGTGCACTTCTTTTCTCACCGCTGGCAACTGTTGCAAGATTGGCTCCTTGTGCAGCTCTTTCAGGGCCTTGGCAGCAGCTTCATGTTTGGCTAACTGCCGTGTGCGTCCCTTACCAAAAAACTGCTGGCCTCCGATGGAAAGCTCCATGTGGTATAACATTGGTCCCACTGGAGGAAATGGGTAGTAGTACCTGGAGACAAAAAAAGTCGATGCAACTGTCTTTTAGCATATCACAAATGAAACTTATCTAAATCAAGACAAAATGGAAGAATGTCACATTTTCTAATTTCCAAGTGAAGGAAACTCACTGTTGCATAGAGCGCTGGTAAGGTCCTGGAGCCCGGACGTTGTAGTTGAAGTTTGGTGGTCTCATCCCCGGGTACGGGTCGATGGGTTTATACATTGGCTTTTTACCAAGCTTCATACATAGTGCATTTAACTCCATGGTATGTGTCATTCCATCTGCTGTAAGGCCAACACAGAGAAAACAGAAGATAAAACCATATATTAGCAAAGCTTATCCAAAGACCGTTACAGAGCCAGTGGGAAGAGCCCACCTGGGTTCTTGCCTGTGTTGCGGGGCGTCCTCACGGTGGGCTTGGGAAGTGTCGTCTCATCGAGGGCAGATGCAGCCGCGGAATGCTGGGCTTTCTTGATGCTGGTCCCCTCTGCTTCCCAGTGCTGATCTCCCAGTGTGAGTCTAACTGAGAAAATCTGACAGAGGAAATACAGTACAGTCTCTGCCACCAGCATTACCTTGTGACAAAAGAAGACAATAGTTTGAATGATATTACATGTTTGGGTTGTCTGTAGTACCTTGGAGTGAGCTGGTCCTTGCTCACAAAGCAGCTTATACTCAGGTTGGATCTTGTTGAAACGGGCTAACTCATTCACCAAACACATGGGGGTCTTCTCTTTAGGGTTTGCCATGTTAGATACTGGGACATCACAAAAAAGAAAACAAACATGATGATGAACACAAAGCTAGTTTGTTGCGATCCCCAAAGCCGGCAAAAACAGAAAGAATCTGAAACAGACATGTAGGGCTTAATAAACCTTAGAAAATAAGAAGCTTAAAGGAATTAAAAAAAAAAACATATGCACAACCACAGATGTTAGTGGCTTTACTAATAACTGTACTTTAATGTGCACGAAAAAAAAAAAAAAAAAAAGAGTTGCAGCAATACAATATATGCTTTCAGTCCCCAACAAATAAATAAATCCAACCTGTGGTGGTATTGTAGGGAGTGGCTGAGCCCGCAGGGAGAGCGGAGCTCCTGATGGGCTGGCTGGCGCTCTCCGAGGGTAAGGTGCCTGAGGCACACGGGATGCTGTAGCCAGGCTGTGGCTGCCCCAGCTGCAGTGGGGCAGAGGCAGCAGGCATGGGGCTAGCTGGACACTGAAACTGGAGCTGGGACATCCTCGTTGGTCTAGCTTAGTCAATCGCAGGTTGAGGTCAAGAACTTTGTAGTGCAGCAATGGTAAATGCCAAAGTGGGAGGAACTCTTTATTGAGGAGGTCTGATATGTGCTCTGCCTGGAAAAGTGAGGGTATAAGACAAGTGACTGAGATGCGCCAAATACTACAGATGAAGAATATAGCACCATTTTGAATTAATCTAAAAGTCTGTCACAGATACTGGAGCCCTCAGGATGCCCATCAATGGCCTGACAAACAAAGACAACCAAACTAAAATCTATCGTAATTTACTGTCCAATTTACTCACTGCAACACATGTGTGGATTGTGGGACACAACCCATGCAATGCTTGGGATAAAATGCTAAATCTACACAGAGAGGCCCCAGCTGTCTGGATCAGGTTTGAAACCAGCACCTTCTTGCTGTGAGTCAACACTGCTAACCACTGAGCTTCATGGGCAGATGTTACACCCTCAAGTTTAACTTTCAACCTCGAAACAGATACATTCTGCATCTTTAAATCATTACGAGTTTAATTTCAGATAGGCCCAGATTAACTTAATACACTATCTGACAAGTGCTATAAAGATTCTGCCTTACAGGATGAAATGTACCCTAGAATCAACTAACACGGCTTTCTAGATTGTTTGGTTATAGTAAAAGTACAGCGCAGTTCAGAACAAAGAACATTTCTATGCAATATTCCATTTGTGGCAATAGGAAAAAAGATTCATTATGTGGTTATCTTTTTCCATTTTATGCATTAATGGACTTACAAAAAGCCAGGTTATTTTGTGAAGGATAAGATGATAACTCTGGTAACTAACTGTCCAAATTTGCATTAATTAAATAACTCGCAACATTCGGGAATGCCCCAAAATAGTGTGTGAGTGCATCATAGATGGTGATTTATGTAGGGTGCCAAGACAGGACCTCACCCACCAGGTCAACATTATTTACCAGTCACAGCCAGCATGAACGACGACAACCAAACAATGCAACCAGCTGGCACCACCCCCGTTGGCACGACGTAACCCGTTTCCTCGTCAAAATTCTGTTTAGCCTAGCTGTCAAATAAGGATGCTGCAGACCCCAAAACATCTTAATTATTTGGTTCTTATCAAGTGCTTGGTTCGGTTGGGAGGTGTCCATCACAGTCTGGGGCCCTTAGAGCCACCGGTTTCTGTGATCTAAAACAATTTAAATTCACCTGTAACGATTTAAACATGTGCCTCATTCAGCTAAATGTATGATACACAATATTAACTAACTCGCTCCTTGAATGACAACATAACGATTGCTTATTTTTTGCTGTTATAAGGCGAGCTAGGTAACGTCTACAAATATGTAGCTTCAACCGCATGCAAACATGCATACACGACAACTTCTTGATGACTTACAAGGTTTTTATTAATGATCTGACCGTGTGTCAGAAATAAAACCAGACTTCCAGTAGAACATTAACAAGCTGTAAAATGTGTCAGACCGCCGGGTAGCTGAGGGAGCTCTCCCATAAGACCACGTTAACGTCAGCGAGCTAGCTACAGTGGGAGGGATGCATATAATGGGACAACGTCTGTAGAAAATGAACCTGAACACTCAGATGACTAGCAATGGTGTCTTCAGGAAGATGTTCTCACAACTCATTAGCAGCAGTACCTGACACTGATTTATTTTCTAGTAACACGTCTCATATTTAATTTCAGGCGAGTCTGGAGAACAACCGGTGAAATTGCTAGCTAGCTAACCTCGACCCCTCGAGAAGGCACTGCATTCAAATAAACCTCACCTCGTCGTTCCTTTTGTTCAGTTTTTAGTTACTCCATAGTACACTTTGATTTACTGTCGTTTTCTTTTGTAAACGTCCAGTTTCAGGAGTCAGTCTATGTTATTTTTAAATTAAAATACAGGCGGTGAGGAGATGGACATTGGGAAAACAGGGCAAACACTAAAGAGAATGGCCCTAGCTTGATTCGCTCTTCAGGAAGTGACGTCGCCAGAGAGGAAGTACTTCCAAAATAAAGCAGGATTTCATGGATAGTGAAGATTTATCAGGCTTTTTTTTATTATTAGCATCCTCCTCCTCCTCCCCCATCAAGTCTAGAGCAATGCTCGTTGAGGACAAACAATTAAACAAAAAAACACAGTATTAACATGATAATCAGAATTTTATTTTGGTAGAATCAATAAGCCAAAAAAACATGATTTTGCAGCATAATTAATCTGGTCTGTAAAAAAAATGAAAATGCACACACACACACACACACACACAGCTATCAAGTTCATCATATTAGCTAATAAATATAAAATTGATCAGGGTTCACTATAAAATATTGCTTCTATAGTCTATAATCCTTTCTAAACTCCATAGCTTGCGGATAAAAGCAGTGAGTGAGCTGGTTATAGTGGTACAGTGAGTGTCCAACAGGTTACAGGTTGTGTGCCTGACAGATGTTCAAAGAGTCTCGCAGCATCAGGTCACGCAGGCGCCACAGTGCGTCTGCCATAGTGGTGTGGGCCCCTTTGCTCTTGAGCCAGTGAGCTGGCAGCCGGCTCTCCTGCTCTTTGGTCAGGTAAGCGTCACGCCTTTGAGCTGTTGCGCAAACATAAGATTTTTGATTAGTGTACGTTCTTAGAAGGTGAATTGAGACATGGTCTTCTTTCATAAGGACTTCGATGACCAATGTGCTTTAAAATTCACAGAAAATAATGCAGCACTTTCTACATATGTATTCATACTTTAACAATCCTGCTTCCCTTGTGCACTGTTACAGTAATGTACAATAATTAAATTTCCATCAACAGCAAACGCGTATAAATCAACATTATGTATTGACCTTAGTATGGTGAATATCTTAATAACAGACATTATAAGGTGGTATGCTAATGTACAAATCTATGAGAAACTACACACACAAGCGCCCCAAATGAAAATTTGGTGCAGAAACACCACCTTTGAGCATTTGGTCCCACTTGCTGACGGTGTTGGACTCTGAGTTCAAGCCCTCAATGTACTTGAGGTAGGCTTCTGAGTGGAGCACCCTCTGGGTCTTTGGTGGAGGAGCCACAAACATGGGAGTGGTGGGCTGCAGGTGAGAGGGCTGCCCCTGTCCTGGATATGGCGGAGGGGCATGCTGTCCTGGGCTGAACATCCCAGGCTGAAATCAAGCAATGACATGAGACTTTGTAGCATGTGTACAACATGTGGAATAGTGAAATATAAAAATAACATGCTTGACGTGTATTATAAATATGTATGCTCTATATAATAAAAAGCCATGTACGGTTTGTTTTCCAATTAACACATTCTGATCACATCTTGTAAGACTCCATCAGTGAAAACAGTGGCTGCATGACAGAATAACATTGATGATACATTTTGCAGGGAACACAAATCATTATCAATAGTTTAGTTAGAAACATGCCTCACCTGTTGCATATAGTTGCCTGATGCAGGACTTCCTGCCACGCCATTCATCCCAGCGCCCATCATACCTGTTAAATGACAAAATTGCATTTCTGTGCATGTAGTAACTGTGGTTAAATTCATGCTGGTTTGCTTTTTGTTGAGATCTACATCAAAGCTTTAAAATGACTCATGGAAATGTTAGTTTTTGAATATCAGTTGAATGTTAGTCATTTTTACATGCATTATATCTGAGAATGTGTACATGGAGAGTGTATTTTAGGTGTGGCATGTGAGTACACTTGAAGAGTTGGTTTGAGACCAGAGAGAGCTTCGACTACTCAGTGAGTACGTCAGGCTGTGCAGCCTGTGGACCAGGTAAACCCCTCCAGCAGGAGAGACACGACTGAATGTGACTGAGCAGGTGCAGCTGGGACAGTGGCCCTTACCCTGATGAAGCATGCCAGGGTACCCAGGCATACCTTGCTGGAGATGGTGAGGAGGCAGGTGGGGCCCCCCTACAGCGTGAGGTGGCATTGTCGCCACACTCAACAAGCCCTCATGGGGGCTCTGCATGGGCATGTAAGGTGGGCCGTAAGCTCCCATCATGCCTTAGGGGAAGAGTGTGAGGAGAGGACAACAACAAATCCATGCATAAGTGACATGCAGCTGACTCTAAAAAATAACATGCACTACTACTGCACACAGTGGCCCCTTTCACACATGTACCATCAGACTTAAATACTCTCACAATTTTCAACTGTCAATTCACACAGAAATCATTAGATTTCTATAAATTTGTAACTTCAACTCTATTGACAACAGAAGGGTCAACATTCCTGTGTAAGACTTGCAAGATGTTACAAACTAATCAGAATTTTGATGAGATTTAAATCAAGTAAATCTGGTGTACGTTTTCCCCCCAAACTCTCAAAAAGAAAAAGGTCACGCTTTATATTAAGGTCCATGTAGTAGGCGCATTTAATAGGCAGTAAATTCTTTATAAATTCTTACAAGCTTACATTACAATATGTTACAATGTGTTAATAACACTATGTAAGTGCTAATAATCACATCATATGCACATTTAATGGAATAATATGTATTTAATGATATTTATAAAAAACAACAACCTTTACTAAGCTTTGCTTTTGCTTCAAACATTCTTTATTATCAGGTATTATTATCCAGGCTACTGGATCTAAATTGTAAGACTTTAAATTGTAAGACTTTTTATAGTTAATAAAGTTTCTATTATGTACTTCCTAACTGTTTTGTTTTTATTATGGTAAGATGCGAGGACCTTAAATGAGCTCTGTGGAACTTCTGTTTTGTGCAGGAAGCCGTCTAGTTTGTTAAGAAGCCCCATTTCTAAAATAGCAGAGCAGAGATAAGCTCTGAGATGAGGCACTCGAGAACAGTCATAAAGAATAGTTATAAAATCCTTCACGTAGAAATCCACAGTCCAGCAGCTTTTAAAAACTTATAAAAATCAAACACAGGCTTGTAAAGACAACTGAGAGAGATGGGAAAATACTATTTTTTCACTTAAGAGTGAAAATCCACTCAACAAATCGCCAACAAAGGGATTCAAATTGTCACACAAATTGTCACACATAGCCCCTTTAATAAAGTGTTACCAAACCAACAAACTTTCTATAACGTACAGTCGAGCAACTTGACTGGATAGTTGACGTAAGATTTGCTGCATTAGAGACGTTTGGATAACGAAAACCAGTGCTACTTGATGTTAAAAGTTCAGTGTGTGAAAGGGGCAGACAACACAAATGGGTCTGAAAATGTTAGCAGGCGAAACAACAACAAAAGTTAAATGAAATTTTTAAAAAAAATATTCATGGTTAAAAGTCAATCATGCAGGCAATGTCATGCAAATATGAATCTAGTAGTAATAAAAACTATAAACATAAAATAATGTGAGACAGCAGCAAAGAAGAAAAATGTCGATTTAAGAATGTAGTCTTGAGGTAAATACGTTAGAGGATTACGGTTTTTTAACAGTCCAGCCTCATTCCCCTGCTGCCTTGTTGTCAAACACTCGTGCTGCCTCTGAGAGGGGTTACCTGACACAGGTGACATGGTCTGGTTTATCATTCCCATAGTGCTAGGCGAAGGCACCACCCCCATCAGTGCCCCTACAGGGGTACCTGCTCTAGGGGACCCTTGCTTCTGGGGTGGTCTGTCACGATCTTGTTGCTCCACTATTTTGGCTGCGCGTTCTGGAAGAAAAATAAAATTCTGTCTTAACTTCAGCTCACTTCTGAGAATTTTCATGCCCACTCAGTGCTCCTCCTCACCTTCATATTCTGCTTTCTTGGTGCCCTCAAGGTTCCTCCACTCGGTACCCACGAGTCGACTCAACTCCCCGAAAGAGAAGTCCGGGTGCCGAGCTTTAATCACTGCTCGCATTTCACTGCTGAACAAGATGTAGCCGCTCATGTTCATCTTCCTCTTGGCCCCTTCCTTCTTGGATAAGCCCTTCACCTTAGGAGTGGACTTCATGAAAAAACAAAGGTGCAGATTAAAAAAAAAACAGGTTGTGTCCTACTGTTGATATTAGTAGCAGCAGTTTAAAACCTTTGGACATAACACTTCTTAGGGTTTGGGTGTTTGGAGATGTATGTGCACCTGAGAAGGTGTGTACGGCATGTGTTCCATGTCGCTTGCAAGTGGGGTTTGCATCTGAGGCATAGAAGGCGTCGCTGGAGCTTCGTCGTCGTCGTCTATATCTTCCATATCATCATCGCCATCCTCAATATCTGCCAGTTTAACCTCAAGCTCATCTATCTTCTTGTCCAAAAAGGGTGATGCTTCCTTCTGTGGCACCATCAATTTCCTATGCAAGAAATCAGCACAAGAGAACACAAATACAAATTCAGACTGGGAAAGAAATTCTATAGTTTTCAATCAGCATCAGTGCTCTGCTTGAGTGGCCAACCTGAAATAGAAGATCTCATCCTCCACCACTTTGGTAGAGTACGAGAAGCGTTTCAGACCCTTGAACTTTTTCATCAGCTTCTCTGTGTCAATGTAGCGGCTCTCGCAGAGCAGGACATCATCTTCGGAGAACTCGGTGGGTCGGCATGACAGGTAGTCCTTAAATGAGGACACCATGCATTTGCCTGGAGAGCAGAAAGAAAGGACAAAACTTGTTTGTTTGTAAGTTGTGTATCTGTAATGTCGACTCCAAAAATTGGAGAGGAAAAGGAAACCCCTTTAATAATTAGTCATGTTTGAAGATTTCTGGCAGAGCTATTGTAATTGTACAACAGTTTATCAGGGTTTTGCCAGCTTTTTCTTGGCTTGAGGCAGTTGCCGGACAACAAGTGACAAATCCAGTAAGCCAATTTAACCAGACAAAAAATAGTCATACCTGCTTAATTGTCATTTCTATACTTTGTTTTGTATGGAACAAGCAGCTAAATACGACATGGTAAATAGTCAGCTTTAGAGGAGCTGGTAGGTGGATTTTGTCACAGCATGACTGAGCCATGCAAGCCATTTCAACGCTTCCAGTCTTTGTGCCAAGCGAAACAAACAGTAGCTGGCTTCGGCTTCCTAACAATTCCTTAAAGTACATCACATTTAGGATGTACAGGCTCATTGTGATGTGAGAACATACATTCTGTGAAGTTATCAAAGCAGTACCTATGACACAGGTCATGGGCAAGGTCTCCTCCAGATGGCTCAGAAACACTTCTCTCTTGTAGAACATCTTTGTGGGTTCATGCTCTGTTTCCTCGGGATGAATGAAGATGGGTCCAAAGAAGAAAGTAGTTCCATTCTGCACCCACAGCTTCTCTATCCTGTCGCCCAGCAAAGGGATTTTATAACTCAGTAAAAACTATAAAGCAACAATGTTACAAGCACAATCGGACTTCTTTTCGCATTTTTAAGTTTCTTCCAGCAACTTACAGCACTTACATTATTACGTATAATTTGAAATAATATTTTGCATTAAAATAGACATGGCATCCTACACAACCTCACTGATCTCCAGCCCCCATATGAACCCTGTACACTACAGAACAAAATATACTGTCACCCACCTGGCAACCCGGGGCTTAGACAGACCATGTGACTGGATGTAAACGCAGTCTCCCACTTTATACCACACGTTGTTGTAGCGCAACTGTTCAAAGTGCTGACAGCCGGGCTCAGCTCCACTCATCTCCATCTGGACATCTTCTCTCTCCTAAATGAATAATTACACACACACACACACACACACACACACACACACACACACACACACACACACACACACACACACACACACACACACACACAGGTGTTTGTTCATATTGTTTCATACTTGGAACTAACTACTTTGTCTGCCTCCCTGCTTGCCCCTGTCAAGACATGCTTGAGTTAATTAACCCCCTGTGAATGAGGCATTGCTTGGAGACAATGTGCTTTTTCATTTAGGTCTGGACTCCAACATTATCCTTTACACTGAAATATATACACGTGTCCTGGAGGGTTAGTGTCCTGATTCTGAAGGCCTTCTGGGATTAGGCCAAAGATAGGTCAGTACTGAAGTTTGGTGTTACTTAATTATCTGTACCTATAATTTGTCTTTACTGTGTCTTTTAGTTTGCTTCTACAAATGGCCTAAAGTTCATGAAAGACCACTCAGAGAAACATTTACGGCTTATTTAGAGCAAATTATTCTAATCAAAGACATCATATTTTTGTTTTAATTTGGATTACAATAAAAAGTGTCACCTTACCTTGTCAACAAAACTGCCACTGTCTGTGAATGAAAATGTAGGTTTGTCCTGGTCAGGCTTGGCAAACATGGAAGCAACACGGACAACAGGCAGCGGCACCTCCCGAGGGGCCAGTTTCACAGAGCTCGGTGGCATGGCCCAAATCTTGATCTTCTTGAACGACTTGTTTCTGGCAGCGTAACGGGATTCACAGATGTACACATCGTCGGCCCCATAGCCCTCGGGTTGCATTTTGAAATAATCCTATAGAAAGCAGCAACAAGGCACAATTAGGTGAACAGATCCATGTCAAAGTAAATGAAACATTCTTTTTATATCTGGTTCAGTTCCTGTTCGGGCCTTACCTTCACAAACATGACCACACACTTGCCCAGAACTTTACTGATGGATACTTTGTTGTAGTAGTCGCTCTTGAAGACCTCCTTCTCCAGAAACTTGCGTGTTGCCAGGTGGAAGGTTTCACTTGGTCTGTAGAACCAGCAGCCATAGAGCCACTTTTCACCTTCACACACACAGGTAAAGACAAGACAAGCACATTATTGCAAACATTCAATACAAACATTTACAAGTTTCCAATAACGTAAAATAAAAAAAAGGCAGTTTATTGTTCTTTATTTATTTTATATTAATTGAATTGACAGAAGTGCATCATTAAAAAAGCATAACATTTTTATATTTTGTCTATTTATTTGGGCTGCGCAATTAATCACAATACTCTTATAATTCTAATATGGTCACATGAAAAAACGGGATCATAATTGAGTGCTGTGGAGATGCCTGAAAATATTGTTCTGCAGACATAAAGGAACATGTTTAGCACATACCTTAATAATAATATTATCACTATCAATAGGTCATGTCTGTCAAAATAATCACAATATGATTTTTTATTTTACCATATAGTGCAGCCCTAGACCATATGTGTACTTATATATACACCCTGTATTATGGCTAAATAACAGACATTTTTTTAAGTTGCTAGAAAAAAAAAAAAACATATTACCTGTTTCATCTTCCCACAGACGTTCGATACAGACAATGTGTGGTTTCAGGTTTGATTCCGACGGCTCCACATAGACAAAGTCTCCCACGTGGTAGGTGTGGTTTTCAAAGCTGCAGTCTTGACTGTACCGTCGCTCTCTCTCCGAGTCTCTACGCCATGCCTCTCCTGGCAGGTCCTCGATTTTCTCACCATCTTCACGTACAAAATAAAAATCTAATTAATACCACATCAACATTTTAACATATCCTGTGTATTAATCAAGAAGTCCACAGGCACAAACACACACACACACACACACACACACACACACACACACACACACACACACACACACACACACACACACACACACACACACACACACACACACACACACACACACACACACACACACACACCTTTGTTTTCCTCCCCCTCTTCCTCTGTCTTTTGCTTGTCCTCCTCAATCTCTTTTGGAAATTTCTCCCTCTTTTCCTGATCCACGTCACTGTGCAGATGTTTTACCGTGTAGTTGAGTGCAGAAGAGAGCAGAATCTCTCCGTTCTTGCATAGCTCGTCCCTGATCTTAATGAAAAATTGCTGTAGTTCCACCGCATCCTCAAATATCTCTGAGTCAGTCCTGCAAACGCAAAAGAAAAACCCCGATGTAAACACTTAACACACACGGTAAACATTGCAGCTGTCCATTTTAGCTGTAAAGCAAGTCCAGATTCAGGATGCTTTACATACTGACTGGAAGATATTGCCAAGTTTTAGCTGAGGAAGCAGTGTGTTGGTTTGCAATTCAGTTTACTAAAAATGTAAAATTATCTATACAAAGTTTTACACTAAATTCTTGTAAAAAGGTGTTAAATTCAAACTCCTAAGCACATCATTTTATCAAAATTATGTTTTAAAACTGTGTAAGTCAAAGGACAATCACCCTTCTGAAAGGCTCTTGAAGTTATTAGTAATCAGATTACACTGCAGACTCACAGGCATTGCACAAAGTAGGCAATCCAGCATTCTTTTAACAAATATCTGTGGCTGTCAGATGGTGCATGAAATATCGAACTGCTTATCATTACATTTTATAACTTATTAAAATTGTAATAGAATAGCTACAAAAGACTTAAAAGATCTTAAGTTGAATATGAAAGCCAGTAACTAGTTGCATAAATAGATGTCTATGAGATTTTAAATGGCACACTTCCTCATTTGACTTATAAGTTCTTTTTATCATTTCTGGTAACACTTTGTCAGTCTCTTACAGAGAACGCAAGGATTACAACTTTTTTAGTAATATTGCGAAATCAGATACTGGTTATAAAAAAAATGTCATGCATCCAGTATGAAAGGACGATTGAACCCACTAAAAATATTGTTTAATTCCAGTTTCAATGTAAGATTATCAGTCAAAAACTTTACTTTCACTGATTGTGCCTCGGATAGCCACATGGCAGCCCTTTTCAAAATAAGCTGATATACCTGTTCAGCCTCCTTGCTTTCTCCAGAACTTCAAACATGTGTTCCTGGAAGACGTCCAGTCTCCTGTAGCGTCCACGGTCCACGTTCATCCTGATGATATCAAAGTTAAGTGGTGGTTTCTCAGGAGCGGCCGGATCCACAGCAGGAATCTCAGCCAAAGAGTCACTGTAGCACCGGCCCTCTTCATCCTGGTGGCCCATCATGGACACAAACAGGTTCCTGATCAGCTCTCGCACCAGAGGTCCCACAGCAGGTGGCCCGCAGTCCTCGTTTCCCTCCTGCTGCTTGCGTGTTTCTAGCAGCACCCGGTGCAACACTAGAGCATCCCGATAGATAAGAGACTCCGGCTCGTTGTACATGCAGGCATTGTTGAACATGAGAGCAAAGTCTTCCACCAGGGCTTCGACATCTTGGTAACGTCCAGCTGCCATATGGCTACGCAGGCGCTCCATATCGACAGGTTTCTTGATAGTAGCATAGTAGTCAGGCAACTCAGCACGAGATGGCAGGCGGAGGAAGATTGTGCTTAGACGCCGTCCTCGTCTGTCAGTGAAGTTTCGCACAGCGTCGTACAGCTCGTTTAGCTTCTGCTGGAGTGGCGTGAGGTATTTGGACTTCTTTGGAGAAACACCAGGCTTTCCTAGATACAAAAAAACAAAAACACTTGATTTTGACAAACGAACACCGCTTCCCTTTCATCAGGACAACTTACACTATTTGGTTTTAATTGGATAATGTGCATTTCTGTACACGACAATATACTTATGGAATTTCTGATACATTACATACATTTTTTTTTAGGGTTGTATGGGAGGGGCCAAGATATAGAGGGACAATCATTTCCATTTGCATTGTATTTCTATCTTTATATAAACTAAATGTTCCATTCTAACTAGTGCTGATTTGCTTTAAGCCTTTCTGAGTAATAGTTTATACAATAACGAAGTCCTTTGGTTGCCTGGAAGCTTAGAAAGATCTGTAAGATCTATTATGTTGTGGTATGTTTCAGAAAATAGTCAGGAGTAACATGAAAAGTCTGACTTTGAGCAAACAGGCCAAGATATGTTAAATCACTGATCTGATCATACTTACTGAGTTTCAGTTTGGGAGATCCCACATCCTCTTCTTCAGGCGAAGGTCCCATCTCCTTGCGTTTGTCCTTCAATATCTTCTCCAGGATATCAGCATCATTATACACCTACGTTAATCCCCACCACAAAAATTGGTAAGATCAGAAAAAGATAGCACACGGCAAAATTGCTCTGCATCCAAAGTTGGAAAAAATAAACAATGCATAATTCACATTTAATGTCACTGTCTACCTGAGATCCCTCCTCGTTGTAATGCCGGGCATTACGGAACATCAGCTTCATATCGTCCATCAGAGCTTCCTCTGTGGTGTAGCGTTCAATGCGGATGTTGTGCTCAATGGTCTTCAGGTCCATTGGTTCGAGGATGACCTTGTAATAGTCAGGGTAGTCCTTCTTGGATGGTTTGACCATAAACAAATCACAAAGACGTCGATTGGTGCCAGCCTCCCTGGCCTCAGTCACTGCAGCGTACAAGGCTTTCATCCGGTTCTTTTTGACATTTTTTTTGTGGCTTAAGAAGAGTGAAAGTAGAGTATGAATGAGCTTGGATGACAACACTGAGAAACCAAACAAGGCTTAGTGAGTGATATATCTTGTTGTTATTAGCATGCTAACTACAGATTCTTCATATTTAGGAGAAAAAAGTATACCTTTTCCTTTTGACGCTCCCTGCATCAGATGACAGAATACTGTCTCCATCTTCGTCATCTCTCCTCAGAAGTTCCCTCTTTTTTGCCTACACAAACAGACAAATCAACAGACAGGTGGATACCCCAGTCGACAATTATAGTCCCTGGGCTATTTCTGCAAGATGCTTCATAGTCTGTTTCAAGTTATAGCTAATTTCTTTCATTCTTGGCCTAATTAGAGTGAAAACATCCTGCAGCTTAACCTGACATTTAAAAAAATAGAGCAGATGTCCTTACCTGCATGATTTGCTGAAGCCTGAAGGCCCGCTTGTAAATGCTTGAGTTAGGCATGTTGTAGCGCTTTGCGTTCTCAAACATCAGAGTGAGGTCAGCATCCATCTGTTCCACAGTTTCATACTCGCCATTCTTCATCTTTGCCCTTGGAAATAAACATAAAAGGTTATGAAGGCCCTGAATTTCCCTTAGAAAGTTTTAATCTACCATCCCAGTAGGTGTAATTAAGAAAACTGATTATTCCTTACCTGATCTGCATCAGAGAAATGGGCTGTTTGATCTGCTGATAATAGTCAGGATATTCCCTGCGAGAGGGCAGCTGCTGGAAAGGCTCAGAGAAGACCTGGCCCTGGTTGTTCCTGGCACCCCTCACAGCCTCATACAGCTGGAAGATCGGGTTGCTCATTTCCATACTAGAACTCTGACTCTCGGCCTCTGACTCTCCTTCATCATAGCAAACAGAGCCTGCAAACATTTACATGACGTACTGTTTTTTTTAAACACACAACACAAGGTCAATTTCACTGATGCCTAAAGCGCTCATACTTACCAGAGAGTACAGGGTCATCCTCACTCTCTGAGCCATAGTGAAGAGCTACGCTGACGCCAGAGAGTCGCTCCCCCTGGCCCGACCTGCGATTTCTAAACGGAAGCAAAAACAAAAAATACCAGCCATGAAGAAAAACAATCTGTTTTCTGTGAGGGAAAAGATTTGTAACTTAGACAAAAGCAATATACTAAAAAACAAAGCAGCTGTGATTTAATACCTGATGCGCAGACTAGATTTAGTGGGTTCAGCGTGTTCAAGTTCAGTCTTCCGCTGGATGAAGACTTTTTTAATGGTGTTTGCATCCTATAAAGTGAAGAGAACTACTGTTGAGATTTGGGATGTTACATCTTAAAAAAACAAAGAAAATCAAGAAAAGGAGGTTACCTTGAAAACCTGAGATCCTGGTTCATTGTATGTTTTGGCATTTTTGGCCATCAGGTCAACATCCTTTGCCATAGCATTGACACTTTTATAGTATCCAATCTATGTAAAAAATGTAAAGTAGTGCTGGTTATAATAAAACATCACAAAGATCTTAAAATCAAAACAAAAATTTTAAGAAAATTGAAATGAAGAAACTACCTGTATTCTTTGAGCGATCGTTCTCAGATCTATTGGCTCCTTTATAATGGCATAGTAGTCTGGGTAATGCTAAGAGAGACAGAAAAGACTGTAAATGTCAGGAATTCCAGGGGCATTATTTGATGTCCAAAGCACAAAAAAGGACTTACCACTTTGGAAGGCAGTTTCTGGAACAGTTCACTGACTAGACGCCCTGAGGGATCGGCGTGTGAAACCACAGCCTCCAAGAGTTGCTCCAACACCTCCTTCAAACTGCTGGTTGAGGTCTAAAACAAACAAAGAAAAAGTGTATATTAGTTCCCCTGTAGCGTCATTACACAACATTTCTTTGAAAAGCATTTTTGACCTAGTTAATACAAAAACATCCCCATCATTTAAAAATGTTGGAAATGTTATATTAAGTACAAAGACATGACAGGGCACCTTAGCAATACTTCAGGAAAAGAATTTACCTCATCTTCGGTTGACATTCCTGGATTATCCATCATATCATCCGCATCTTCATCATCCTCATCTCCATCTCCAGGTTGCACAAACTCAGTCCTTGTTTGTAAATATACCTGCCACAACCTGCATGCAGCTTGATACTCCTCGCTGTCACTCTGAATTGTTGAGAATGCAAAGGAATATTGTCATGGGAAAATGGAGACCAAGCTCAAAGTCAACGGACTTAAAAGAATAATAAACACTTAATTACTGTGACAGAAATGCTGCACCTGCCTCTTTTGTCTACCCACCTTGTAGAATGTTTTGGCATTGTTGAACATGAGCTGGAAGTCTGCAGTAAGCTGCTCAACATCAGTATAATCATCTGACTTTAGTTTATACTGAATTTTTGTCATATCAATTGGCTGGGACACCACTTCATAATAATCAGGCTGATTCCTGAAAGAGAACAAGCGAGATCAGACATCAATGCAACCTCCAGTCAGACAGTCAAATCTCTGTTAACCTTTACTCTTCTCTTTACGTTACAATACCTTCTCTTTGGTACCCTAAGGAAAACTTCACAAAGTTGCCTTCCTTGGTCATCCTTGTGGTCCCTGACAGCGTTGAACAGCTCATGGCATACAGCAATCTGGAGAGTAAACACAATCTCTAGTGTTTACTAGCGCACACGTAAAAAGCTGAAGCGCTCTTTTAAGATCGGTTAAACAAAACCCGATCTAAATAAAGCATACAATGCATTAAGCGCATTTAATTACCGTATCTACAGGAGGAGCATTGGATGTCCTTCTTCTTTTTCTGCCACTTCCAGGAGTAGAGGAGGAGGTATCGTCGAGGTCGCCTCCTCCACTCACACTGCTGGAGGGTGAAGTGGCTCTTCTCCTCTTAGAGCTCGCTGACATCGCTGCTGGTTTAACAACAGGCTAGCCCGCTAGCTACAAACACACAATTGACAATGGTTAAACTAGCTGGGGAATTTTGTCTCGGTGTACACGCAATTAACCCGAGTTACAGTAAATAGCAGCAGCCCATCGCGCACTTCCAACAAGCCTTAAACTGGAACAGGAGCAAACTCAACCGGTTAGCGTTAGCATCGGTTGGGATGTATGAAACAAAGCCAACTGCCGAGCGTCTGTTAGCATTTTAGCGTAGCTGTCTTGCCGCTTTCCTACCAACACAGCCAAGCTTTCTATGTTTGTTTAAGTCACGAGAAACACTCACAGGCGAGGGTAAATAGTTTCAAAATGAATAAAAAAGACTTTCGAACACAAATCTCACCCAAAACTCAGCAAAGTTTGCCGTAGTTCCCTGAGCAAAAATGTTTAACGGCTAGCTGGCTAGCTAGTGTTGTTTGAAAACTCCTGCACGGAAGTTGAGGTTGCATTGTGTTTGTGAGCAGAAGAGGAAAGCGCCATCTGTGGTAGTGCTGCCCTCTTCAGACTTGGCGTAGTAATGCACCCACTAGCCCCACGAGACTCTCCAACGAGATGGCCCACATAACAAACAATGTAAACACTTTTCTTTTCAAGGTTTTTGTTGCAAGACTGCTCCTAGTTTTTAGACAGCAGTGTAAATTTGTAGAGGGGGGTGGCTTATTAAATCATATAACACAATAATAACAGTAAATGTAACCTTTATTTAGCTCTTTCAAAACCAGGTTTACAATATTATGGCAAGGGGAGCTGTCTCTGGAGCTGTCTTTGTGCCTCATTTCAAGCACAAAAATGTGGTTAATGATGAGCCTACTGAGGCTCACAGCAACACCCAAAATTATTATTCTTATGTGTATGTACATCATCGAACCAACTTATTTTAGTTTCATTTCCATCATTAGATTGCAAAGTTTGCCATATTTTAAACTAAATTGCAATTTATATGCTTTATAATTTCTTATCATGGTCAGTATACTACCTGTACATAATTGAACAACATAAATCCTCACTGTAAATAATATAAATAATATAAATATATGTATGTATAAATGTATATGTATGTATGTATGTATGTATGTATGTGTACATATATATATATATAGATACTGAAGTGTTCAGAGGTGTTCAGAGGTCTGGACTATATATATCTATATATATCTATATATCTATATATAGATATATATAGTCCGGACCTCTGAATACTTCACTTATTTATTTTTATACCATTCTTTAACTTACTGTTCTTTGTTGTTCTTGTTCTTTCTAATTGAATGTTTGTTATGTTATGTTTATGTTTATGTCTATGTGCATTGTGAGCAAAGAAAAAAACAGAGTCAAATTCCTTGTATGTGTTCACATACATGGCCAATAAAGCTGATTCTGACAATTTTTTCTGATGTAGGCTAGTAGTAATATAAATATAGCATATCAGTGAACTAAGATTGGACACAACTGCCTCAAAAACATCAGTAATAGTCAAATGCATGAGTATAGTAATAGTAATAAGTGCAACACAAAGTAATATGTTGTATTTACCATTGGTATTCACTGCCTTTGGTTATCTGCTTAAATCAGGTAAACAAGTCCTCAACAGTGGGGCTACACCTGAATAGAGATGTCCAAAGTTTTTCAGATCCCAGAACCATGAGTTCAAATTCAAGTGACTTAAACTAGAATGAATACTGCAGAGTAGGATCGTGGTTGAATGGTTTGACTTGGGTTCATAACAACATAATGAGGTACTGGGCATCTATCTGAGAATACTTTCTGAGAAAGAAAGAAAGAAAGAAAGAAAGAAAGAAAGAAAGAAAGTGCAACACAGTATTATGTAATACGTATGCATGCATATGTGAACATAAGTTAGTATGAAGCCTTTTGTGGCTTCAGAGGAAGCCGCATATAATCTGATCAATTGCCTCCAATGATCAGTGGTTAAGTTGCATTGTGGGTAATGTCAGCGGGCAGGTTTTGAAAAGCAGTCCACTGGTCTAGCCTTGCACGGAAGAAGAATGCGTGGAATAAAAAAAGGCGATATGCCTTTTTTTATTCCACGCATTCTTCTTCCTTTTCACAACCTGCCAGGTTGCCAGGAACATTACCCACAGTGCATCTTAGCCACAGAGAGAATTTATCAGATCACATCTTCACAGCTTCCTCTGGAGCCACAAAATACTTTATACTACGTGTTTTTTTCCACTAATACTCCCAAAAACCTGTAAGCACACTTTAATGTGTTTAATTGGTGGAGTTTTCCTTTAAGGTTCTCCATCATTGTTATGCACACTATGTGGATGATTAAAAATAACTCCTCAAAAACTACAGGAACACCTTATAGCGTGTTGACCTTTGATTTGTCAGAGGGGTGGTGGGAACACTCCTTCGCCCTGTTGTTGTTGTTGTTGTTGTTATGTTGTGTTGCTTGTCCGCACATCACACCTCTGATGGGCACCGGACCCCTTGGCAGCCAGTGTGTCCAGGTGGACATCGGGCAGGGTCCCGTGAGTGCTGCTGTTGTGATAGAGGAGGCAGCAGGGCGTTGCCTCAACATTAGTGGGATATCTGGAGCTATAATTCCCTGCTAGTGTGCGCTGGGCCCTCTGAAGCGCACTTGTCCCTCCACCATTCTGCAGCAGGTCTTCAGCCCCAAACCCATTCAACTATTTCATTTTCACACAGGTCGCATGCTTGTGTGCCATTGTGTGTTGAATTATTCAAAGTGACACGCTGTGCCTGTTTGGGGTACAAAAATAAATAAATAAACAAACAAAATACATCTAAAATTGTCTGCATGCTCTGCAACAGCAGCAGCGTTACCAGGCGCGCTGCGGGAGGGGAGCCCGCAGATAAACAACCGGCACATGAACCAAAAAACAAAGCTGCTCGCATACAGCAGACGGCGGCTTGACTATCAGGAGGTGAATCGCGCATCGCGTTGTTAAAAAACGGTGAGTGATTTTTTTTCTCTCTCTCTGTGCTGCACTACGTCCACAGACGTCTGGTTTTCTTGACGTCAGGAGAAGTCTGAGCGGACCCACAGCCGCTGCGCACAAGCACAGCAACCACATCGCTCCCAGAGGGAAGGAGAGAGAACACACCGCAGCCACAGATCGCCATTTAGGTACGTGTGATTTCTTTTCTTTCTCCTTTTCTTTTTTGTCTTACATTGCACCGTCAGTCGTGTAGTTTCTCTGCAGAAGTTGTGCGGCTGTGAGCGTGTCGCATGTCTGCAGCCTCCCCGGTTTTACGGATTCCTTTTGACTGCCGTACCCTTGAGCGCTGCAGCAGGCTACATGTTCGCACACCCACATCGCCTTCATTTCTTCTTCTCCTTCTTCTTCTTCTTCTTTTCCCTCTCCATCTCTCTGTAGCCTACATGCATGAGCACCAGCACGACGCGCACACTCATTTTGATGTCACATACAAATTGCACCGAGCGGACGGTTTTTATGATGATTCCCATTCAGACCCTCACGCTTGCCATTCACGCCCTGCAGCCCCCAAGCGCAGAGCGGGTTGTCACATCGTTCCTCACTGGAGTGTTCTTTTATGTCTTGCATTTGTGGATTTGTGCATCAACCTGAGTGTATAAAAGCTTCAAATGTTTAAATATAGCACAGCCCCCGCGAGCTGGTATCTGACCGTGCATTTGTTTGTTTTTTTGGTGACGGTCCCCCCTTTCTTGCGCCCGTCTCTGCTGCACTGTTTGCCCTACTTTCAAGCTGTTATTTGTTACTGTTTATTGTCAGCGAATACAGTCTGTAGCTGTTGTGGGTTTTTTTGTTTGTTTGTTTGTTTGTTTTTCTGGGCAGTGTGGTCACATCTCATCAGTGTTGAGAAAAATCTATTTCTTATTCATGGTTTTCTCTCTCATTCATTAACAAGTTCACTCTCACTCTCATTTATTTTTCTCTATCGGATTAAAAAACGCAAGAGACAGCAGCACAGGTCAGGTTTTGACTTGGATTGGACTTGTTTTCAACTTATCGATCGGACTCCATCGTGCTCAGGAGGAGAATCGTGGTACCAGCTTGTCTTCTTGTCATCCAGTTCAATCAAACTTCAAGTGGTATTAAAAATGCAAACAAGAGGCTGTGATAGCCAGAACACTTAATCAGGGAAAATCAATAGTGTATTTAATGGCTTTACGCAACAGTCAGTCTACCAAACTGTAATGGGCATATTCAAACTGGCGCAGAGGCAGAATATATCACTCGCAGTCAAGAGTGGCCATAGATTGTTGTGTAATATTTCAAGTCCGGTCTGTTATGAACTGTGTGCTGGAATGATGTTCGTGATAGAGACAAAAATCATGTCGCCTTCCAGGGAATTTTTGTCATTTTCATTAAAAGTCACTGGTCCAATCAGCATATCCATCATCACTCCACTTTAGCACAATGCTCTTGATCACAATCAAATCTAGATAGATCAAAAGTGTATTTCGACATGTGGTGGAGTAAAAGATAATTGTGCAAGACTATTCAGTGTTTTTTTTTCTTTTTTTTTCTGTTTTTGAATTCTCTTCTCTCTGCCCTGCAGCTGTAGTGTGGCGAATCCGATCAGCGTTGTAGGATGCCTCTTGGAGAGGATGGAAATGGATGGAAAAAGAAGACATCAGACATCAAAGAACATTATGACTTCAAAGAGGTGCTGGGAACGTAAGTTGCACAGATCAGTTTGGTGCTGTTGAGGTGGCCGGGTCACCAAAGGGGCGAAGTGGGGCGACTGCACCGATTGGCTCCGGTCACCTCAGCTTGTGTCAGATTAGATAACTGTGACGTGTTTTCAACAAAGGTGCAACACTCCGCCATCCTTTTCTCTGGAAGTCACATTTTGTTGCTTTTAATCAAACTAGAATGGTACTCAGTAGATGGCATACCTCTTCCAACGCCCAACAGTACCCATTGATGCCATAAAGCGTAATCCAATGTCAAGCTGTAACTGCTTAGTCAGAATTTTAAACTACCAGATCGTGGATTTGCGTCAAATTGTACTCACTAATAGATACCTTCCACCTTAATGTGATTTTTCGTCATCATTATTCATCCGTTACTCCCTGAGAAATTAACAAAAATCTAAGAAAATCTCTCAATCTTAAAGTAAGTAATAAAAAGATTCTTGGATCCGTCCCTTTATCAGGATCCACACCAAAAGTTAACGGGGTCTATTCTGGGCTGAGAATCATCTTCCAATCAAGTTTCACGGAAATCTGTTCAGCAGTTTTTGTGTAATCCTGCTCACAAACCAACGTACCAACAAATGGACACGGATGAAAACATGACCTCCTTGGTAGAAGTAACAAAAAACAGTTGTCAGACAGAAAGCGTGGTGCCAGGTTGAGCTCCAGCACAACAGCACTGGTTGGTTCTCAGAGTTTGAGGCAGAATCTAGTGAAGCCGCATGTGCATTAATGGTTACCTGCAGGTGAACAGAGTGCGTACGCATTTTCCAAAGTTGGAGAAACCGAGGGGTCAAAAGTCTCTCGCCACTCACGTTTTGTCCCTTTGTCGATGCAGTCAGGGCTGCAGTGTTTGAGTCTCTTAAGAAAGTTGAATAACGGACCTCACCGTACGATGTGTTAAGTCTTTACCGCGGCAGCCTGGGTTAGATTCCAGCTCTTTGTTGCGTATCATCCATATCTCTGTCAGCCGTCTTTCCTGTCTCCATCTCACTGTCACCATCTAAATAAAGCATGAATCCAAGCAAAAAAAAAAAGGGAAAAAGAAAAACATGACTGACATTTTGGATGGCCTGTCACTTCTGCCTATTTTGACTCAGACTGGTCTTGTTCTTGGCCACTGTTAGATGCTGACTCAGCTGTTTCCCACTTGCCTAAAGTATCGTCAAGAATGCATCATTTCCCCGGCCAATTTGGCTCTCTATTGAGCAGCACAAAGACATTTTGAATGTATTACAGTTCATTTTTATGCATATATAAGAAGAAGAAGAAAAAAAAAAAAGCCTTTTTCAAAATGAACTGAATCTAGTTTTGGAAACAGTTTGCATTTTGATGAGTTGGTCTTTCCAGTCACGGCGGTGCTCGAGCGAGGGCTGCAATCGTTGTGTGTGTTTAACATGCATGTGTTCTCTTTGCGTGTGCAGTTAAGCATGCATGGTTGTGTTTGTTTCCAAACATCATTATTATTCTCCCCGCGTTGGACATTACGTCAGTATTTGTGAACGTGAATGACTGTATTCAAATTGAACACTGATTTATGTAATTAAAACAAGATTGACTTGAATGGCTATTGTCTGATTCACACTGAGGACTTTATTTTTTAGCCGTTCAACACAAGTGATCTGTGGTGTTACGGCACACATCCAAGCCAGTCCTGCCAGAACACTGTTGATCCAGTAGGTGTGGCTGATATCAGGTGATATTGGGGCAGTTTGGCCTCATCTTAGCTTGGACTTGCTTGTTTTGTTGTCAGGAGACTGAGTCCTGAATGGATGCAAGGCTGTTGTCAGTGCACAAATATTTTTGTTCATGAATGATAGAAACCGAATCCTAATTCAGTGGCCCTTTCTCGTTGCCCACAACTTATCCAAATCACAATACAAAACCCAGTGAAACCTGCAATCTTTTAATAACACCCATCTGTCTCTGAACGTGTCATGATCAGCTGCACCTTCCTCTGCGGATGTGATGATAGACAGCAGGGATGTGAGAGACAGCTGAACAGGTTATGTATTTCCATCAAGGGCTCATGTATAGCGAGATCACATAATTCCAATGATTTATTCAATGCGATGTGGTCTTGGAATCCAAAATAGGTTATCCTACATTGTCACTGAATACGCCTTCATTCTGCAATAAACTGCAAAAATGAATGTTCATCCAGCAGGGTGAAGGCTTTCCTTTTGCAGTCAGTAATGGTGAGGGCTGGACTCACACAGACCTGTGAATGCATCCTCCAGGGGGACAGGATCGCGCCCAGATGGTCAGGCGGCACCTCTCCACCCCCCAACCCCTCCCCAAACTAAGTACAAGTGACCCAGCACACGTCCACCTGTGATGACACGAGTGTGCCATATGGAGTGTGGTTGTTTTCTTTCTTCTTGGAATCACACCTGCTTCCCCAGAGAGGCAGCTCGGAATCAGATTTTAATGACTGTGCAACTCTGGGCCGCGTCCAAAAAAGTGAAATAGCAGTGGGAAGATGATGAGGCTGTCTGGTTATGTCGAGTGCTGTAGGAGGACATCAGAAGACTCCACCGGTGTGTGTGTGTGTGTGTATGCGTGTGTGTGTGTGTGTGTGTGTGTGTGTGTGTGTGTGTGTGCGTCTCAGAGCTGCGCCTGTTGTATGAAATGCACTTTGACGAGCAGATTGTATATTTGAGAATTCACGGCTGCTGCTAAACGCTGATAAGTTCTGTTACAATTCCACCGAGACTTGCGGGAACTTAAAGCATCGATTATAATTTGAAGTATGATATTAAGGGTTACGTAAGGAGGATTGAAAGAGTGAATTGCCAGAATAGCATGTACCCATATTTCAGGAAAAAAAAAAAAAAACAGGGATAGAAGCTGTAGTAATATTCTTTCCCTCCTGTCACTGTAGCTGGACCTGGCAGAGGGCAGAATTAATGTGTTGACGGAAAGCTCCTTATGCTTCGGAGAGAAGATTACAGAGGAGCTTTATCCAGGAATTCAGAGTGTGAAGTTAATTGATTTATGTTGAAATATTATATTCAGATTTGGCTAATCCATCACAGTTCTACCTCTGTTTGGAGTCCGCTTCAGGGACAAGCTGTTCCCGAAGGGGAAAAAAAAAATCCCCCAGTCAACAAACTTTGACTTTTTCTGTTGTAATTCTCATTAACACTTCTCTCCTTTAACAATGTCATGTAAACAGAATGGAGTGAAAGTCTATATAAATATACTTGTGCTGCCTCTCTGTCTTTTTTGTCGTGCTTCTGTGTCTGAGCGACTGAGAGAGTCTTTACAGTACATATGGTGCCAACAACTCTGTCATAAGATTCTAGCTTATGGTTTTCTTATCTGTGATGCGAAGGCTTGGTTAAAGTCTGTAGATGGACGCAGAGAGAGTAGAGCAGCTCCCCCATTTCTGTAACCTCCTTAGAGGGACGTCTGGCCAAAAATCCGAAAAAATACATATTTTTCCCCTTAGCTGTGCTGCTATTTATCGAATTAGATTGTTTTGATATGAGTCGCTGACTTTTGGAGATGTAGGAATTAGATGGCAGTCGGCTTGTGGTGCTCAAAGCACAACAATTCAACAGCAAGCTTACTCAGCTAACTAAACTAAACAGTCAATGTTTACATCGCTGTCTCGAGTACGATCCTCTCGACCATGATCAGATTCACACTTCCTTCTGCTTGGTGATACAGTGTAGTTCGGCAGAAAGAAAATAGTTCCTTCGTGAAATTTCTCACAACAAGTAACTGGGTCATGATTTCTGGGAAGAGACATTTCCTTGAATTTCATATGTATTTTTTTGGGGTGTTTTTAACCGAGCTCGAGCAACGGCAGATTGCTGCCATCTAGCACGGGAGCTTTGGACTGGGCGGTCAAAGCTGTAATTTCTTCACACTCTGATGATAATTTAGTTGATTTTTAAAATGTTTTCAAATAATATTCTTACATATTGCACTTTAAAAAACTGTGTCTTTCGTGGGTTTCGACGCCAGGGATGTATTTTTCTCTAACGGTTTGATTAGCTGTCCCATGATTTGCCCGGACGCGTGTAGTTGTTGATCGAGCTTGATGTGTTTATGTATTAAAGATGATCTTGGACCGAGACTTAAAGGCTTAGGAGTAGCGATGATGTAGATGCGTGCACATCGTTTCAGTTTACGAGCCCCGCGGACGGAAATATCCCTGCAAGCTGGCAGCTTATCTGACAGAAATGAAGAGCATGGGGCCAGTTAACAAAACAATTTCAGACCGCAGCGCAGCAGTTAAAAAAAAAGAAAACAGTTCTAAACATCCACAGCAGAGTACTTCTTAAATGCACTGCTGGTGGCTGAAGCGTCTTTTGAAATCTTACCAATCTGATCTATTCTCTAAAGAAAATAGTTCCACGACACATACATGGTGCAGAATTTGGTGTTGATTTTCAGCTGGAGCTGCCGTACGCAACTTTAATAGTACACAATTTGATTCTGCATTAAAACAGGGCCACATATTGTCTAATTGAGCTTTTCACGAGGGAACAGGAGGTATGTCGCATTAAAGGCTAACAGTAAAATGGGCTTTAATTTCATGGTGCCTTAAAAGGAATCATTAGTATGAGGAGTAATACATGAGGCAGGCCGGTTTAAAGAATTCCTCGTGCAGTCCAGGTGAATAAAGCGTAGGTGTATAAACATTGTGACTATTCAGTACTAAACGCTGTTGAAAGCACTCTCACTGGCTGTTTTGTTCATAGAGAAGAGCAGAGGAGTTAAGAGGTTTGACCTACACATGACTTTAGTGGAGTATGTGGAAAATATACAGTTGTGAAACTGTGAGTGAATGGCTCAGTCCCGAGATCTGTTGATGTGAATAAAGTTATTTTTCACAATGATGCAGATGGAAGAATGAATCCGGAGATTGTTTGAGATTTGGCATTGTACTGTATGTCCTCATGCTCCTCTGTGTCTTTCTCTGTCTCAAACACACACACGTGCAGACACACACACAAACACACACACACACACACATCCAACGCGCACACACACACAAAATGGATTAGGCTAAAAAGAGAAAGCTTTTTTTAGGACTCTGAGGCACGTTGGGCTTGAAGGAGCACTCGCATCAGGTGAGATCGATAGACTGATAGATGCTAGTAGCCTTCTGCAACAGGTCCAAGGGGCCTGACTCTGCTTGATTTATGGTGTATTTTTAAAACAACAACAATGAAAAACATTATGAATAGTGTTTGTCAGCAGAAATCCATCTTTTTTTGTGCAGTGGGCTTCAATTATATCACACACTGATCATATAGGTAGTGACCAGGGACCAGTTCAGGAGCCAGGTGCGCCAGCTGTTCCTTAGCTTAGACTTTGTTAAGACTTGGCAGAGTTTTAACGTAAGCATTTACTAAGTGTAAGTGGATGCATAGCTAAATTGAAGCCAGTTAGACCACACAAACTAGTTCTTTCAAAGAGACTACTTTTTGCTGAATATTTACACCTAGTGCCCCCCCTAACTGTGACCTCCTTGTTTGATGAGGCCATGTCTCACCATCATGTTTTCTACAGTAGCCCAGAACGGACAAACAGTAGGGGAACCTGGACCTTTAAGGCTTGATGTCTGACATGCAAAATTAAAACACAAATGTCTTGAATTCATGACACCGCTTGTGATGCTCCGATGACTTAGTTTGCTGTACGGCGCTAGCAACTGATTTACACAATGCTGAAATTTGGACTAGTTTGGATATCCTGCGTTTAACTGGTCTGAAGCCAACCAGCAGCTATTTTTGTAAAGACCCTGAGAGAGATGTGTATTGTCATATAGTTTAGTAACAGCCCATAATATTAAAAAACTCAGATACGTGGAAGATTGCAATTGGGGTGAAAAGCACTGTGAGACACTGACAGCGATGATATGAGAATGTGTGAATCAATATTTCCCGTATGGACAGCTGGGATTACAGTGTCTTCAACAACTTCTGTGTGTGTGTGTGTGTGTGTGTGTGTGTGTGTGTGAGAGAGAGAGAGAGAGAGAGAGAGAGAGAGAGACCCATGCTGTGTTGGTGTTCATGTTGTGCTGATGGCTTTGGGGCAGACACCATCACTCTGCTACAGATGCAGATGCTGTCCAGACACAGGCTTTTATGTCGTGCTTCATCCGTCCTATCTATCTATCTATCTATCTATCTATCTATCTATCTATCTATCTATCTAGCTAGCTATCCATCCATCCATCCATCTAAAAATATGCAGTCACAGTCATGTTCATGTACACAAAGTGCGTCAGCTATGAATCTTGACACCAATGACTCATTTGAATCTTATTTATTTCAATTTGTAACAGCAAGTAAGTGTGCGTGCCAGGATTATTTATTGGCATTAAATACATAAAAATGATGCAGCAAGATTAGAGTGGTGTGTTACTGGTGGAAACAAAAAAAAGAAACTATGTGCTTTAATGTGAGACTGAAGAAATGTAACGTCCACTTTCCCTTTGTCTCATTTCACCCAGATATTTGATATAATCGGATATTTTTCAGTCAGTGATGACATCTTTCAGTCTGATAGTTTGTTTATAGTGCAGGGAGAAATTGTGGGAGGCATATCAGGCTCATCTCGCCTCCTGACAAATTTGACAATAGGAGCGGTGAAGATAGCAGATGCTGCTGCTACTGTTGTTATTTAGCTGTTTGGGTAAGGGCGTGTTTTATGAAAAAAAAATAAAAAAACAAAAAAAAAAACTATCCATGTGAATTCATTCAACATTTGCTCTGCTCGCCTCTATTTATCAACAGCCGTGGTTGAAGCTGGCTCCCAGGATCGTGTCTCCACGTCGAAGCTAACCAACTAAAGCTAAAATAACGTGTCAAGTAAATCGAATAGTTGATCAACAAAATTAATTGGTAACATCTTGATAACTGAATAATTATTTTATAAGTCAGTTTCAAGCAGAAAACATTTTGTGGTTCAGACTACTCAAGCGCAATTTAGGAAGCAACACATCCTCGTACCTGAACGACTGAATGGGCTGAATGCCAGTCCGTCCCAAGACACCATACATCACTGCCATCAGAACATATGCTCAGAGTTTGGTCAGGTTTAGGCACTAAAACTACTGTGATAGGTTTATGAAAACAATGTGGTTGGGGTTAAAATAAGTACATTACTCATGTAACTTCCTCTACCTGCAGTACTTCACTGCATTGATAAGATAAAATGTCTCACTGTGTACTATTGGTTTTGCACAGTGGTCTGCTGGCTGAAGGTCCTGTGCCTGTTTCACTGCACCATCCATCCTGACCTCCTCCCTATGTGGACTGTCTCTCTCTTTATACTTTTCCCGACTTCCTCCTTTGCTGCTCAAATAGCTACTATGGCCACCAGAGGTCGCCGCCAAACAAGAGACATGTATATAGTTGACCTACATGGTTGTTTTTCTGATGATGGGCATACGGTTTGTTTTGGCCTGCAAGATGTTTTTTTTGTGTAACAACAACAAAAAGGACCATAAATCAGTTAGATTTTGTTATTTTTGGGTAAAATTGCTCTCAAGGCTTGAATCCCTAATTGTTATTCATTATTTCATAATGTGAGCCCGGCAGGCAGTTAAGGGGACTTTGGGTCATCTTAACAATTTAACACAACAGGAGTTTGCTGTTGGCCTGTTGCCCACCATCAACTTTAGAATTTGGAAAAATCTTTTATTGATCACGTATCATGCAAAGCGCAACATAGTGAAACTGGTACTCTGCATTCAACTCACCCCGAGGGAGCAGTGAGCAGTGTGTGCGCGCCTGGGGAACGACTCTAGATCTCACCAAATGCCTTTGGTCAAGGTCACCGACTGGGGAACGAACATCATGTGCGTGTTTCAATGGTGGGGGAAGCCGGAGTCCTCGGAGGAAGCACAGGGAGAACGTATAAACTCTGCAGAGAAAGGTCCTGCCCCAGTGGGATTCAACCCCAGGACGCTGTGGCTGTGAGGCAACAGTGTGAATAATCAGAAATTTAAATACTCATTAATTGCAGCGCTATAGATGTTTCCTCATGCATGGCAAGAATCAGAAACATTGTTTTCAGCAGTGTTCACATGTTAGCCTCCCACCCATCTGTCTCCCTGTCTCCCTCACTGAGACTTCTATTTTAAAAAGTCAATTGGACTAAATAGATTATTACTTGCTGGTAATAGAAATGTAACACTCTCCACCATTTGAGGAAAACCCTGGCTGTAAATGCTGCAGCCTTAAACACATTAAAATGCTTTTATGGGTCGATGAGAATTGGAGCTTTATGTGATTTTGCATTGAGATTATTTTAAGCGGCTAAAAAAATTGAAACCGGAGATGTGTGAATGTGTGTGTGTGTGTGTGTGTGTGTGTGTGTGTGCAAGTGAATCGTCCCTCTTTCTCGTGTGCATCGTCGGTTTCAGTGTGCAGTAACGTTTCCGCCACGCTGGTTCGTTGAGCACAAGATGGCCACAGTACAAAGCCATCTCAAGGATTGCCACGGATCCACGTGAGCGTTCCTTATTGCGTGAAGATGGAAAGAAATGCATGTCGCGAGGAGGGTGATTAACTGCAATCGTTAAGGGCAGAATATACAGAGAGTCAGAGATGCCTGCCTCCTCGTCACTGTGCAGTCTGCATCTTTTTTATCCAAGGTTGCAGACTCAAGTGGAGTTAAGGCTCCTGACGCGCTGCACAGTGCGACAGATGGGGGCGGGAGAAGGACTTTTTGCTCAAACATGACATTGAACTTCCTCCGTGTGTCGCATGACAGCGCTGATTCACACACATGTAAAGGATCCCTGTGGCTGCTAACAATGTTCGTGCGCTCGGGCCTCCTCCCGAGCTCCCTCCCACGCTCCTGTGGGGAGACTGTGCAAATACACACTGTTCTCCCTCTCGCCCATCACGGTAATCCATAATGCAGTCTGGTCTCCCTCAGAAACGGCCACACTACTTGTGCTCTTTCTATTATTGAATGGAATAAAAATAGTTTGTTCTTTTTAAAAGCAATTGATACGACTATAAATGTCTGGATGTGGCTGTTGCTTCACCTCACCTCCCTGAGCCTTTTCTCAGCCCCCCCCCCCAAAAAAAACCTCTCAGTAATGTCACCATTTTGAATAATTCATCTAAGCAGCACTCACACACACACACACACACACAAACGTACACACACCATATAAACACACAGATGGCTGAACGGAGGCTATTTTGAGATCTTTATTTAAGAGCTCTGGTGTTGTGGTTAGCTGAGAGACAGTTTTTAGCAGGCCACAGAAATATCTAATTACTTTATTTGGTGTGGGAATCAACCAAACACACACACACATACTTTCAAAAAGAATAAAAAGCCCTGAATTTCCTGTTTTTACAATCCACAGTGGCCTGTAGCAGAAGAAGAATCCTGGTTTAGCTTTCCGATTGTGTCCGTTTCACCTCACACTCCCACACGTTTCTTTCTTTCTCTAATGTTTGAATGTGTGTGTGTGTTTTTCCACCTCTTGTTTCAGGGGAGCTTTCTCAGAGGTGGTTCTAGCCGAGGAGAAGAGGACCCAGAGGCTGGTGGCCATCAAGTGCATCCCCAAGAAAGCGTTAGAGGGCAAAGAGAACAACATCGAAAATGAGATCGCCGTACTACACAGGTGAGGTCGTGATCCGTCACCGCGCTACTGCTCTGCGTCCTGCGGGAGGATTCGGCTGGTGCAGCCTCCCTGACGCCAATCCATGCACAGATGCAGAATAGCATATGCAAGGGGTCAATTGAACGGGCTACTAAATGCATGGTGTCAGTAGAAACAGTAGGATTGTGCACCAGAAATGTCAGGAGTAAAGAAGATAGACCTATTTTTAGTGTCCCTGTTGCCAGGGCAACAGCACACAGAGGCGGAGATGGTGATGGTGTGTGGAGTTCCCCGCAGCAGTGTATTGAAGAAAGAGAAAGAGACATAGAGGGTGGAGAAGTGGAGAGGGGGGGTAGGGTATGATGGAAGGAGGAAGATATGGGGGAATGGGTGGAGTGGAGTTTCGCCTTAAAGTCAGCGTTCAGTAAAAAAAGAAAGTCATGAGAGAGCAAGAAAGAAAGTAAGAGAGGGATTCTCTGTTTCTGTAAGAAGTCACATTTGCTCCTCTCAGATGCTGATGTGTTACAGCGATGGTGCGTTCAAGTGCTCTCAGCTCTACTCCAAAGCACAGAGAGATACTCAACTGTCTGTCAGCCGCTTCGTAACAATAAACGATCCAATTCTATTTTGTTTGTGTGCGCGAAAAAAAAAAAAAAACACCCCATCATCCTGCGATAATCTCCAAAGCCGGCCTTTGTCGATGGTTCCAGCTGCAGATGCTGGTCATTGTCATCCGCAGCAAGGGGCAGTTAGTTCATCTAAAGCTTCTCTGCGCTTCACCCGAGAGGCTTTCCCAGTTTGTCTTTCAAGAGAACCGAGCAAACACACAGGTTTGATTCCAATTTACTGTAGTGATTTCCGTGGAGCAGAGGAAACAGATGAGAGGGCGATTTGAGTTACGCAGCAAGAATGCCATCTGGTGACCAAGTGACAGTAAGCATTTAGAGAAATGTGGCTTAATTAAAAAAATGTTCCACTTGATGATTTCTCTCCATGTATCTTCCTCAGAATCAAGCATCCCAACATCGTTACGCTGGAGGACATCTTCGAAAGTACATCCCATCTATATCTCGTCATGCAGCTGTGAGTTCCTCTTCCTCTTTGTCTTGTACATGGTCGAGGGTTTGCCTTCAGCAGGCATTTTAACTGTAGAATAAGAGTAACACCATGATTCACAAAAAGTAATTTATGAAGCAAAGCGCCTCAAATTAGATTTTTTGCTGCTTTTCTCAGTTTACCATCTCAGTAAATTGAATGTCAAACAAAACAATGTAGTTTTTCACCTTTTATGTTATTTCATTACCGTTTATATGCAGTTTGCCTCTTTTGTTTATCCTCAAGTAGCTTAAGGGATGTAAAAACCTCTAGTGTCATTTATATTCAGATATAGTCTGTGCCACTTGACATACTCAGACTCAAAACTATTATCAGTTGCTTACAACAAATATTGTAGATGCTTCATGAATCATTTTATGCACAATTTCTGTCAAATTCAGCCTGACATACCAGGTACCTCTAGAATCTAAGACAAAGTCTTTGATTTGAACAGTATCTGGTAGTCATTATTTACTCACAACATCTCACTCAGTTCAAGTTTCGTAGTCCATAAAACATTTCTAGAGCTTAACAGCAAAACAGTGTTGCACCATTCTCCCAAACAACTGAAGTAGACGGAGACTTGTTTTAAAATGTGGAAAAAAGATAACAGAAAAAAGGATAAAATGGTTCAATACAGCTTGCCCGGCGTAATCCAAGTCTCCAGAAGCCCGGAAACCCTGAATTGATTTGATTTATTTACACCCTCAATGCAAAGTCAAGCTTGTGCAACCACTTCAGATGGGGTGCCTGCTAACACTGTTAGCTTAGCAGCTACAGTGAAGATTCTGGCTAAAAGGACTATGACTTTTCAATCGGTTTGAGGGTGAGTGGATAACCCTGATTTGGGGTAAAATGTTCCTTTAAGCGGTTTGCAATGAGGGATTAATCGATGAATTCAAAACGAATGTGTGTGGATGTTTCCAAAGCTGCCGCCAGAATCCGATGCAAACCCTTTAGATATTCACCTCCTCAGTAAAGATGCATGATTGCTCAGCAGTTATTCATGATTTCCACCTGACAGAGTTTCCGGAGGCGAGCTGTTCGACAGGATTGTGGAGAAAGGTTTCTACACAGAGAGAGACGCCAGCCAACTCATCCACCAGATCTTGGATGCAGTCAAATACCTCCACGATATGGGGATCGTCCACAGAGACTTGAAGGTATTGTTGCTCAGGGAAAGACAAAAAAATACAACTAGCTGGCCTTTTTTCCCCCTATTTTGAAACCGTCCTCTTTGATCTCCCTCTCTTTTAATTCTCTGCAGCCAGAGAACCTGCTGTATTACAGTATGGACGAGGACTCCAAGATCATGATCAGTGACTTTGGACTGTCAAAGATCGAGGGGGCGGGCAGCGTCATGTCCACGGCCTGTGGCACTCCCGGATATGTGGGTAAGGCATTTATTTCTCGGGTCAGCCGCTCTCTCCTCACCTCCCCCCCTCTCTTTCATGTGAGCTCAGCACTTGCTGTTTCAGCTGATATCCCCTCTTTATTCAGAGCATTGTGAGAGGCTCTTTCATCCACTACTGAGTCAATTGTGAGTGTTTCAGAAGTGCTCTCTACCTGTTTAATGTGACCTGCCAGATCACATGGTATTACCGAAAGGTCAAGATTACTCGAATTCCCCCTCAATGCTGCTGTGTGTCGTATATTTTTCCACTTGTCCTGGAAGTGTGTGTGCGTGTGTTTTCACAGCTCCTGAGGTGCTCGCTCAGAAGCCATACAGCAAAGCAGTGGACTGCTGGTCCATAGGAGTTATTTCTTATATCCTGTAAGTCTCACCCCCTTCATCACTGAGTATGTATGTACAGTGATCGTCTACTTGTGTTGATGGTGTTCCAACATCCCTCAGGTTGTGCGGATACCCTCCGTTTTACGATGAAAACGATGCCAAGCTGTTTGAGCAGATTCTGAAAGCAGAGTATGAGTTTGACTCTCCGTACTGGGACGACATCTCAGATTCAGGTACCGCTGGTCACTAAAAAAACATCTGCTCACAAGTTGGTTTATTACAGCGTGAACTCTGGTTGTGTTTGCAGCCAAAGACTTCATCTGCCACCTGATGGAGAAAGAGCCTTTGAAGAGATACACATGTGAGCAGGCGCTGCAACATCCATGGTGAGATAGTCAAAATATTTATCATCTGAAAAAGTACACTCATACTCATTCCCTATGGACTGGTTTTGTGTTGTCCTGAAGCTGATGTAAGTTTGCATTGAACTGAAATGAATCACCTTTTAATAACATAGTATATTATATGTTTCGTATCTTTATAAATTGATCATCTTTGGGATTTTGTTTCTTATAATTTCCCACACATGAAAAAGCTCCACGATGTTCAGTATACCATCACAAACCATCACAAGGACAAAGTATCAAACCGTCACAGAAGCTAGAATCAGTTCTAGCTGATACGCCAGATGGTTCATCAAACCGAACCACCTGGGAAGTCGTTTTTAGACCCTGTAAGAAAATGCTTGGCAGGTGACAGGACAAACCATTTGTCTATCATCGTCTATCACAGGCCAACTTCAGATCCACAGATCGACCTGTGGAGCACAGTCGAGAGAAGAGCACAAACGCGTTTTCCTTCAGTGAAAGCCTTCAGTGTCGTTCTTTGCTCCTCCTTGAAATAATCTCTCCAGTTCTGATATGACAGATGCTGGAGCAGCATCCACGCTTACCTCTTGAGCAGCCGCCATTGTTGATTTCAAACAAACAGTCGCTTCTCTAATTGGTCATCACACCTGAACCACGCCCACTGCTGCCAGTGGTCCTTAAAGGACACTGATTGGTCAAACCACCATGTGTTCTGCCCCAAGCACATAGATAGCCTAAATTCCGCCCGGTTGACCTTCGCCCTCTATAGCTGGTAAATTCAGGTACCTCGAAATGTAAATAATCAGCTAACTGTTTGGCATTGTTGCCTCAAAAACAACTGGAATGAATCAATTAGCAACACCATTACTGGTTAATTGTATGTCGATCTATTAATCTGCAAATATTGAGGCAAATCGGCCTCCGTCAGGTTCCTGAATTGTTCTCTAACTCTTGCTGACTTTGCAGGATCTGTGGAGACACGGCTCTGGACAAGAATATCCACGAATCTGTCAGCGCCCAAATCAAGAAGAACTTTGCCAAAAGTAAATGGAAGGTCAGTGTCTTTGGCTGAATCACAGAGCAACCTGCTGAAGGAGCAGTATTAAAATTTGCAGGAGCCAGAGTACATTTCGTATGCCCTTGCTGTTTTTCTCCCCCACTAGCTATCAAACTCGAAGGTTTATCCCTCCCCTCTCTCTTGCTTTCTGTCTTTACATGCAGCAAGCATTTAATGCCACAGCGGTGGTGCGCCACATGCGGAAGTTGCAGCTGGGCACTAGTCTCGAGGGACCCAGTCAGATTACTCCCACCAGTCCCTGCCATGGACATCTGCTCCCAGAGGAGGAGGAGGACGAGGAGGAGGAGGAAGATGATTTGGGGAATGGGGAGGAGGAGAGCTGTAAGTCATCACTGCATAGTCAACAAGCAGACACTCTCACATACAGTAATTATACCACGGGGTGTCGTTAAGGGCTGGTAATGGAAAGCCGTAATAAACTTTCAGAGCGGTTGGATGTGTGAAAGGAGAGGATGTTTCGAGTTACTTAGAGTTGCATTAATTAGCTTCGATGTCAGCAGCCAAGTGAAATACGTCAAACAATTTGTGATATGTATTCCAAGTGGGGCGTACCAAAGTGCCTGAGAAACCAACAGATCTGCTTCTCGTTAGCCAAAGACTTCAGATCGCAGTCATGTAATGTCATAAACTCCCATTTTAACCCTCATGTCGCCAACTTTGAGCTTTCCAGTGACCCAGCGTCGACCACCTGTCCTATCTGACATGAAGGGAGGACGCAGGGTTAAATGAGGAGAAAGAGGAGACTCAGTGGGGGGTGTCAGCCTCAGGCATTGTGCTCCAACTTTGAGCCTCAGACAGTACACAGAGAAGGGAAAATGAGGGAAGTATGTGCAGGATTGAGTGAAAAAAACGGAGGATGGAGGCGATAAAGGAGGGATGGAGAAGTGTCTCAGGTCTAACTTTTGGTCGTGCTTATTTTGCACTTGTCACCTTGGCTGCCATCTTCGTAGAAACTCGGGCAAAATCAAAGTGCGTCAGGGCAAGCAGTGCAAAGGCACAAGGCATAAAGCCAAATGTAAACACACAAATTAGCACCTGCTAACTTCATAGTGATCTGCTTATTGGGCAACCAGCTGGCAAACCGTGCTAGCTATATGGTTAGAAATATTGCAAAATATCTTTTCATCTGTAGAAATAACAACACTTTTATTAATTTCTTAATACACAGACCACTTTCAAGAAATCAAGACCCGGTAATTCAAGATATTCCACAGACCTTCTTGTGAGCAGTTTAATTTAGGAACCCTGGTCTTTCTAACGAACGACA
The DNA here is from genome assembly GCF_900880675.1 of Sparus aurata. NCBI lineage: Eukaryota > Metazoa > Chordata > Actinopteri > Spariformes > Sparidae > Sparus > Sparus aurata. The sequence goes on from NC_044192.1 coordinate 18,546,512, forward strand.
CACACCAACTATAACTGTGCAGAAGGAAGCGTGCATCGACTGAGGGGCAGGATGGGGCATGATGTTATCACTTGATGCAATTTTTCCTGTATGCTTAGTTTACTTTGTGAAAGAAGCGGTTGTGAACCGTGGATAATTTCTATTGAGTGTCCAAACACCAGCGGAATGTACTACCATAATTTGAGCCATTTGAGCCAAAATTTGGAAAGTCTACAAAAGCCACAAGATTAAACCATGAGCCGGCTTGGTTGGCAGAAGACTCTAGTGTCCCCCTCCATGGGGCCTACAAATTCGAAGATCCAGGTAACTTCGCAGCGTGGAAGTCGAGCCATTTTGGCTTCACGTGTCACTGAGCAGCTTTCATAGGACTGAATGGGGCTCTGCCTCCCTCCAGTACTTTGTACAGGGTTAAATGTAACGTCCTTGATGTAAACATAAATGGCATCGCTCGGCGCCTGAGCTGTAATGTTCACTAGCTTAGTCAACTAGCCTCTCATAGATGAGAAGGTGTAAGCAGGTCATAATTTCTTGAAAGCTGTTGAGTTCCACTAATGTATTTTTTGGCACCAGAAGCCGGGTGTTATGTAGTTTCTTGAGCTGTCCATTTGGTCAAACTAGTTTCTAGTGCTGCAGCGTTCATCAGGCTGTATAACTGGTAATCGCACCTGATTTTCTTGCATTTCCTCAGAAGATGATAACAAATCTTATCTTGTTGGCTACTACCTCTCTAGCATGCTTACTTGCTAAATTTACACCGACCCACAGCCTCCCACGTGTAAACAAGCCGGAGTGTGCAGATGACGCTGCAGCTGTTTGGTTTTCCGGCTGGTCGCTCCAGAAGTGGCTGATGTAGATCCCTGTGCAGTTAGAAACAATATCTCATCCAGGCAGGGAGCTGTTGACTTTTGGTGAGGCTCTGAGACAAGCAGCTCCAATGACTTTCCTAACATGCAGTTTATTTGGAAAAGCTTATCAAGTCTGCTTTCCCAGATATGTAGTCAGATTTCGTGTATCTGTACAAAGGAGGAGGTGAGTGCAAAGCAAACAGTATTTCCCTTTAAAGTCGCACCGTGTAGCGTTAAGAAAGAAATGCAGAAACTCAGGGAGGTTGTATTATAATACTGATAAGATAAGTAAACACATTCATAAATATTTATGTTTTCCATAACTGAATAAACAAGCTGTTCTCAGAGGATAAAATAAGGTCCCCACAACACTGTTTGAAGCTAGAAAGGTGGCAGGGTCCACCACATATAAACAAAGTATAACAGCGTGAAAATTGTGTTACTCATGAAAACATAGTCACTTTGTTTATTAAATCTGTTTAAGCATGAACAACAACCAGTAATGTTTTTTCTCATCTGAGCAAAATTTCTTCCCCAAAAAACAACACAGTGCACCTTTAACTCCCGACTGTATGTCCCCCTGTTTCGCTCTCATCTCCAGTGTCCCACTATGAGGACGGCCGCCGCGGAAGCACCGAGGGCAGTGCGGATCGGGACAGCCTGAGAAGCTGCACCTACTGCTGCAGGCCAGCCAGTCGTGTCTGAGCACATCCTCCCGTTACCATGGAGCGCCCAGAGCCCGCCCCACCCCGCCCAGTCTGGCCAGGAATGCAGAGAGTAGTTATCAGGCAGTGTCCACCAGAGTACCTCCACCGCAAGCAGGTGACTGCGTGGAGACATCTTGTCAAGTCTTTGTCAACAAAAAAAAAAAACCCAAAAAACTATCCTGACTTAAGATACACACTTTTTACAAGGCTGCTCCAAGTCATTTATTAAAAGGGCCTGTCTGCATGATAATCCTGAATACCCCCCCCCCCCCCCAAGCAACCTAACATGTAGTCCTCCTTTCGTGCAGCTCTATCAGACGGTCATATCACAGTGTGTGTATTACAGGAAGTGTTTCTGGATGTTAGCTTGAGAAAGGATCCTAGCCTCTGGATTACAAATCAAAGGGGAGGCAGTGGCCTAAAGGGAGTCTTTCTTGTCCATTACTTTTTGTTCTCACGTTGTCACATCTACCTCTAACCGCACTCACTGTCTGTCTTCATCCATCTGGCTCTCACACACTCTACATTACTGGCAGCTTCCTCCAAAAAAAAATTTGGCCAGACGGCACAAAGAAAACGGCTTTTCTCTGGGGGGGGCGGGGGGACAGGGCTGAAAGCTACTCCTGCATGTCTTGACCCATCCACGTGACTCAGTCCAGTCACCGACCAAATAGCTGTTTAGTTGAGTAGATTTAATCCCAAGGCATGTCTCCACTGCCAATGCCACCCGCCCTTATGTTCGGTTCCATCTCCTCTTTCTCATATTAAGTGTTTCTGTCTTTTTCCTAAGTATTTACTGCTTTTTGTTTAAATCCTCTGTCAGAAAAAAAGTTGAGGGTGATTCTGGGGGTTTTGGACTCTATATTCTGGCTCAGACTGGGTTTGTGAAGAGTGGCTCTGACCTGGAGTGTCTGCATGCTTCTGTTGGGGAAAAACGTCAAAAAATGTGTGAAAAATCAAAAGGAAGCTTTTCTTTTTTTTTTTTGTTGGTTTTTTTTTTTTGTTTAATGGCTGTTCTGTTATCAGAGGCTCAAACTGAGATCCCCCATAAATCACAAGAGTCTTACCTCCCTGCCATCGCGTTAGGAGGAGTTATTCTGAACGTGCGCGTCCACCCGTGTGGGGTGGGAAAACGATCACATTCACATCACGCTCATCCTCCTTGTTCTGTAGCTGGCACACGTCTAAATAATCCACCTGCTGTCAGCCTCTCACTCTGGGTCGGAGGGATCTCAGTCTGGGCGCTCGGCCTGCTCTGTGCTGTGCACCTCTAGTGGAAGAAGTTTTGGTCTACTGTTTGCATGACCTGGTTAAATATGTTTACATGAATGATGATCAATTAGTATAAACACACATGATTATTATTACTCTGTTGTATTGAAAAAAAAATGATGTAATACTGTAATTTTGAGCTATATAATGTGAAGTGAGTAACACCAGAAGTAATGTTGTTGACAAAAGTACAACACAGCACAGTGGACTTATCATTTGCATTGACTATGAAGGTCTAGTCTCTACCTGAGTGGCATTTCTCCTGTACTATGTTTATTCACAACTCAAGTAATTCTTTTCCTTCAGTCTGTTTTCTTGCTGTTGCTTATTGTTGAATCTCTTGAGCTGTTTATCCATGTCTGATACCTGGGCACAAGCTGAAAAAAACACATTCATTTTAGCCAAAGTGCAAAACAAACAAACACACATACATAACATAACAAACAAAACATATATATATATATATATATGTATATATATATATATATATATATATATATATATATATATATATATATATATATATATATATATATATATGTATATATATTTATATATATATCTCATCACAGGGATTGAATCGTCTACTGTCTGCCATGGGAGTAGCCTTCAGTGTACAAGTTCTACATCTGCCCCCCCCCCGAGTACAGCACTACAGCACTAAAGCCATAAGGTAAAGGGTGAAGTGGGGATGTCTTACTGCAGGTGATTAAAACACGTTGCCATCTTATGAATCTGCGGCTCACATTAAGGACGGTGATGTCTGACAAGACATTTAATGTAGAAAAGATAAATTACACTCTCCCTGCGACAACTGGCTGGAAACACTTTAATGTTGATATCAATCATACTATGCCATTATTAATTTAAGGTATGTTCTGACATAATGCTGTATCATTATTATTATTATTATTATTATTATTATTATTATTATTGTTATTATTATTATTATCATTAGTTAGCTGTAGAGATAATTTACCAACCCATAAAAAATGCCCACATAAAACTGGTTCCCTCAATTTGTCATTGATACTATCAGGTTCATAGTGCAGTAAAATAAGGCAATCACTCTGGATTTACATGACTGTAATTGTGGAAAATATGCAAACTGTGTGTGAAGGGCTTAATGTTAACTGTAAGATAGCCAGTGTTGATGACTTTGATAACCTGGCTAGTATTTGACCTATGTTGAACCTTACCTTGGATTCGTTTCCACTTGGCTGTGTTTTTTTTTTCTTATTAAAAAAAAGCTTATTTTACCCATTACAAACACATCTAAATGCATAAAGAAACACATGTATATTATATATATAAATATAAGTATATATTGTATATCCTTTTTTGTAAAAGCTGTTTTGAGCTACAAATGTATGGATGCAATGCATCATGGGTTATGGAACAAGATGTAAGAAAAATACAATGATTTGTACCCACAGAGATCTGATTGCAGGAAATGAAATAAAACTTCCTTGTCTATGCATTGTGTGTTCTGTTTTTATACAAAAGCTTTATTTTGATATGTAAACAAATGTTATGGTTCGTAAAGAAGTACAGGGGAAATTATTCATGAAGGTAAATTGTAATATTTTTAAAGGATTACTCTGGGGTATTAATAGAATAACTTTGCATACTTTAATGCATACTAACAATGCTTTGCCTGTGTGTGAAAAAAACATTCCAACATGTCCTTATAATGTTGCTGAACATTCTTTAATGTAAATATTATTGGAAAGGCACACAGGACTAATTATCACATAAGTCACCTTAGAATCAAAATAATTCTCAGTGTTGCCCATCAGACAAATACACCTGGTTACTGACCAGTATACTGATGACACAACACTTCCCACCATCACATTACATACATAACATGGCTGGACAAAACAATGACATCTGAAGGGTGAACTCATTACACACAAAAAACATGGTAAAATTAAAAACTTTGTCACTTTTCATTTAAAATATCCGTCGCCACACATAAATAACGCTACAAATGACTCGATGATGTGGGGAACAATACAGTGAGAACACTACATAATGATCCAGCAGGATGATTTAGTTATATAGACTTAATGATGTTATCTATCTACTCCAATACTGATTCATATTACCTGTCCATATTCCAAACAGACTGCTGCGCTGACTGTCCGCAGGAAACATTTAACATCCGATGACAAATCATTAACATCACACTTGTTTCTCTCCTGCATTCGACACAGCGGTTCTTCTCAGTCTCTCTTTGACTTGGAGGAACTCTGGCCCCTCTCGCTGTTGTCCTTCGTCTTTCTCCAGCTATGGAAGAATTAATACAAGCTAAAAATGTATATTTGGAGCTGCACATATGCATATGTAAAGCCACGATAAACAGCAACCTTCCCTAAAGGACAGATGTTTTGGTTTCGATGTCATTTCCTCAGATTAAAGGCCTTCTCCTTGTGTGCTTGGGTTCATACAACTACTTTGCACAGAGGGCCTTAATAAATGTGGAGTGTCTACCAGATGATTGTCTTGTCAAAGTGTTGATGTGTCTAAAACGTTGTCTACACTGCCCTCCAGTGGCTGACTGCAGAACAACTAGATGCTCCACATAGATATTATCAGGGGCCATGTGGAAATACTGAGCATTTTTTATATCATACGATACGTTATGCTCTTGGAACATACAATTTGATTTCATGTGTCAACCACCGTGTCAATCTTTTCATGGAAAATGTGGGGGGAAAAAAGAGGATGACCAAAGCAAACCTTTTCTAGCCTCTGCTGTCTTTTCACGAGCTCTTGATAAAGTGGTGATCTGCTCCTCCTCGCCTCTTCCTGATCTCTGCTCTCCTTCATCCTTTGTTCCCATTTCCTCTTCTCTAAAGCCCTCTGGAGCTCACTCTTTCCTTCCTGTGACACTCTCCTGACAGACACACACAAGGAGTTTTAATGATTTATGCGCACAATGAAACCAAAAGAGTGAGTGTTTTACAACCGTCTGTGCGTCTGTCCGACCTCTTGTGGGTCATCCGCAGTTCTTTGTGGAGCTCCTGGTGGCTCCTGGAGGCTGTTAAAGGATTGAGAGGTTTTTGTGGTCTGATGAGATTACTGCTCTCCTCCTCACTCAGGAGCAGAGCAGCCTGAAGCTCTGGCGATTGGTCTTGCTGTTCAGTGTGGTGCGTCTGCATTACTGAGGCTGAAAAAGGAAAGCAATGTACAGTAAGTGTTTTGCTACTAAGTTCTTTTTATGTGCAACCTTTCTTACTAATAGTTCTCATCATATATAGAAGTGCAACAAACATTGCAAGCGATTAGAAAAAAACAGCAAACATAAAATGGCTCCATGCAGCCCGTCCAGAGTAAGCCAAGTTTTTGGAAGCCCTGAGATCCAGAAATCATTTGATAATATTTTATTTACACCCTGAAGCTCATGCACAAAGTTCAGACGGAGAGCACACTAATGCTTTTAGCTTGGCAGCTGCAGTGAAGATTTCCGCTTAAAAAGGGTGTGAATAAAGTCTTTATAAATCAATTTATGGATCTTGGGGTTTGGGGGTTTGGAGACTTGCTTATGGTTTTGGGTTTTTTTTGTTGTTTTTTTTAACATTTTAAAGTCCACATCTACTTCAGTTTTTTAGGAGAATGCTGCAACACTGTTTTGCTGTGAAGCTCCGGAAATTTTTTGTGGACTATGAAACTGACTTTCTGACTACACCTGACTTTCCATGGACATGGGGGTGAGAAGATAACGACTGAATTACAATTTTTGGGTGAATATATCCTTGTGCTATTTGTAAGAAAAGCTGATTTTTGAGTCTCATTCCTAACTTGACAAAAACTGATGCTTTAGGATCGTCGGATGGCTCGGCTGTAATCCCAGACCGTCATTATTTGACGAGAATGAGACTCAACTTTTCTTACAAATGTCACCTTTAAGTTTCAGTTATAAACAAATGTAAACTATCAGGTCAGAGTAACACTAGTTAGCAAGCAGCGGTGAGCAGGCTTAACAAAGTCGAACAAAGGTAGGTAGGATTAGTAGCTCACCAAATGATATTGCAATAAATGAGGTTTGGATTTTTATCCTGTTTTATCTACAGATGGTCTTGGCTGTATGATATTTTTTACATTTTCTCATTAGTTGTAAAACGCATGTGTTCAGTATATCTAAGATTGTGGGAGACTAGTCAGGGGTTGGAAAACTGACTGAAATACATGACAGAGCACTGAACAAACCTCTCGGTATACACAGAGGCGTTAGGTATACACTTGTTAGCTTAATAACATTTTAGAGAATTCACTTTATTTTAGAGGTGCCATCTACTTCAGTTGTTTAGGAGAATGCTGCAACGCTGTTAGAAATGTCCAGAAATATTTTGTGGACTAAGAAACTTTTTTTGTTTTGGGTGGACCTATCCTTTAAGAGTTGCCGATGTGTCCACTAAAAGGAGGATGATAAATGCTAAAACAATAGGTTACACATGAAGAGAAACAATGGCATGATCTGTCTAAACTTTGCTCACATTAGCCTCCCGAAGCTACACGAGGGGTTAATAAGGCTGCAGCTTCAAAATGTCTGAGAGGTTTTTTTTATATTAGAAATGTACAAGGGCGTGTTTATTTACTCATGGGTTTACTTTTTCATTTGTATTTCTTCTTCCAAAGCGACCCAGCCTCGCTTTTGAAACAGTTTACAGACTAGACTGTTGACTTAATGGTTTATTGGCAGCCACACAACGGACAATTGACTCAACAAGCTCCCCTTTTTACTCTTTAATGACAGTAAGAATCAATACAAACGTCTGCATGGCCACACACATCCCTTCTAACACTCTCTACCACACCTCTTTATGATAGAGTTCTCAATCATAAACTTTATAGATGCCACCGTATAAGTCTGCGTTGCTCTGCCTCACAGCAAGAGGTAGAAAATGAGTTGTTCCTCCATCAGATCTACAGTAACACTGTGTATAATGTGTGCAGTGGGCCACTCTGTGCTGTTGAAGGTAATACATGCATGAATCAGCATCATCAAAACTGGATATTTTCAGATTTCTCACCAGACCCGTTCAGGTGTGTCTCGCTTCTACCTGGAAAATGTTGCACATCTCTCTGTCAACAGAAGAAGTCGACAACAAGTCAAACAGAACAGAATGTATCTCGTAGTTATTGCCATCGTCTACGCCTGAGAGGAAGCGCTACAAGTGTGTGAAGTGAAACAAAAAGTGGGGGGAAACATTGTGCGGCACATGAAATCACTCCAAACAAATAGGAAAATCGCTCGGTCACGTCAGCACAAAGAAGTGTTATGACGCCAACGGACAAATGAGTTGTCAGCTCTAGTCAAATGTGTCCAGTGAAGCGGGCGCTCTTGCTGAGGAGGTGGATGGCTGCCACCTCATTAATAACGGGATCAAACAATAACCCCGTCTGAGTCCCACTGAGTTCCTCATTTGCTGGAGTTTGGGCAGAATTAACAGTCGAGACCAGAGTTATTATTCCCCAGGTGGAATTCAGACCGGACTGCTAAATAAAGTCATTCTGTCTGTTTTGCGTTGTTTGATGAATTACTGATGTGTTTTAATGAAGAGAAATTACATTATCATAATGTTACAGTTCCATGTACATGTTCCATAATGTGTGTTGTCCCCCGGGTGGGTCAGGTTGCTTTTAAATCAATAAAAAAAGAAGCTCACGATAATGATATTTAAATAAAATGTTGTCGTTCATCTCTAACTTAGTTTCCTGTGTTTTGTCTCATTTTTGGCAAATAGCCTACATTCACAACAAGAGTGAGAGCGTAATCACGACTGTTTAAAAAAGGATTATTAAACTTAAAAGGCAACCAAATGAATAGATAAACAAAAGATATACTCGCCTTACACCTGTGCCTGATATATTACCATATATGTATTAACATGATATCAATATTTACATTTTTGTTATCACAGTTATCTTCAAAATCACTATCATTTATACTACATCTACATATTTTTCTACTATTATAGAAAATTAATATCATGATTTACTGGATTAAAAAGGAAAAAGTGGCCTAATCCTGATATTTTTGGAGTTATTTTGGATTAGCTCAACATCAAACATTTAAAATATTGCTGCTTAATCGTGGATCGTGTGGAAAGAGTTCCACAATTGTTATGTTTTCTCTTTAAGCATCACAAAACATTTTCAGTGCAAATAAAATGCATTTTTTAATGTTCAGCTTTTAAATCTGATCAAAAAGAATGACCCTTACAAAAACAGGACTGACACAACACACAGTTGTATCACATATTGCTGAACATGTGGGATGCAGGCAGTTCCCTTGTGCATGTCTTTGGAGTACTTTGCTTTCATTAACTACTAAAAACTAAAAACTCCTTTATGATCATTATACTGTAAAACACAAACAAATATCTGTAAAGTACCCATTAAAACTGGCTACCTGGAAACCTGAGAGGAGTAACTTGCTTTGACAGAACATTCTCATGAGAAGGTTTCATAATTCTGAAATTTCCATATTTTAAAGACTGAATAAAAAATGTTATTATCGTTGACAATATGACTATAATAAACCAGTGCTGTAAAAAAAAGTACTTAAGTCATTCTTGAGTAAAAATAAAGATGGTATTTCAAAATATATCTTTGGTAAACAAGTTAAAGTCATAAATATCTAATATCAAATGTACCTAAAGTTACAAAAAACAAAAAATCTAACATATTGCATCTTTAAGTATCAAAAGAACATTTCTGGCAATAAATATACTTAAGCTTAACGAGAAAAAGTAAATGATACATTAATTTACATTTTTGTATTCACTACAAGGGTTTGATGGATCACCAGCGTGGATGATTGCCTGAGCTAATATTCATAATATTTTGTCTAATTATCGGAATCAGTTTTGGTCTGATTACTGACAAAATAAATGCATTTTAAAATGTGCAGCAAACGAGGTAATTACTAAAGTTATGCGGTAAAGGTAGGTAGTGTAAAAGCTACAAACTTTAATGCATGAGTGGAAGTAGAAAGTAGAAAAATTGAAAAACTCAATCAAGAATAAACCCCTCAAAATTGTCCTGAATGACACTTGAGTAAATGCACTTATTTACATTCCATCACTGTAATTTATCTATATAATTCTAATTATGTTTTGTTATGTACTTATCCCAGCTACATGTAATCTGTTATACCCAACAATGGTTATAGCCTTGAGATTAGTTGCATTCAGCTCTTCCATATCTGGGCAAACAATCACAAGCAGCACTGCTGGATGTGTTCAAAAACCAGCAGCCAGTGAACGCATAAAGCAAAGCCTTAAAGATGACAGTAAACTGTCAGAAAGAGGATAATAGTGTGATCTAAACGAGGTATTTTAATGACAACTCTGCTGCTGGCTGCGGTTTGGTTTATTAGGGAAGAGTCATGCTGTTTGGCTAAATCTCCGACAGTGGGTATTGTGTGAAGAAGAATTAATAGGACATGACGGGATAAACACTCTCCGAGGCCCGCTCTTCAGCGTTGGCAAGACTCTTCTTTTATTGGATAAAGACCTGCGTTTGGTGCCGGCTCTGACTGTCTGTGGGAAATGCAGAGACAACAATAACAAAACTACCACAGCAAAAAACGGGAAATTCTGCACAACAAATGCAGAATGTGGAAAAGACTGAACAGTTATTGCCGTATGTATCATTTGTAATAACACAAATAAGAAAACATACCGTCTCATCTCATTCGTAATCTGTTCAAACACAGTGCATGCCAAGAAAGTATTTTTGCCACATGAATGCTTCTGCTGGATTATCTTAATGTGACTACAGTAAAGGAAGCAAAAAAAAAATTGTACCTTCTTTCCATGGGTGACTCCCATGTCCTCGGTATATCAGAGTTTCTTCAGACACCTCCTGGGCTCACAGTGGACAGAGTTTCAATAGTCATTTGAGGTTCCCCTCTCTCTCTCTCTCTCTCTCAACTGCAGCAGGTGCCAAGAATGTCAGAGAGGAAACTTCCCTGGTTTAGACCAGTGATAAAGCAGCAACCAAGTGTAAGACAAACCCTGGAGAACAAAGTGCTGGAGCAGTATTTAGTGTACAGTAGTGAAAGTAACTACATATACTGAGGCCCTGCACATTAGCAGGATTATAAGATAATAAGATTTAGGATTTTGTTACTTTATACGACATTTAAGAGGGAAACTCCAACACATTTATCTGACCACTAAACTTTTCAGATTAAAAAGAATAAAACTTTCCAGTTGGGGCTCCTTGTCATGTTTCAGATCTCGGAGTCCGGTTCCACCAATCACAAATGTGCCTTGTTCACTCCTAAGATATCTTTCCTGACGTGAACTACAATATTAACGTGCAAAAAATGTTCATTTTCACATGAGAATCACGTAAATGTTTTTCCACTTGGCACACGAAATCACATGAAATTTGCTTCGTCACATGTAAATTGTGCAACTGGCTATTTTTAAAAATGTGAAACCAAAATAATAACACATGTGAATCAGACATTCTAACAACTGATTATATTTTGTCACATATGAAGGAAAATTTCCACATGAAAAATGTACATTTTCGGATGAGAACTGCATATGGTAATTCACGGTTGTCTTTTTATTTATTTGTTCACATGCCACTAAAAACTTCCACATGCAATCACATGAAATTTTTTTCTTCACATGCAAATTCCTCATTTTCAGTGATTATTTTCATGGGAACTAAAATTTGAACATATGGAACATAAAGTCAACTAAACATTTTCACAGGCGATCGGCTTTTTTCACATATGATTTGAAATGTAGATGCTTGAAATCAAAATGTTCACATATGAATCGTATGCTCGAGGCCCAGGGAGTTCCAATTACCCAACATTTCACAGTTAAAGCAAATCTCTAGCTCTCTCTCATATATATATAAAATAATATATATTCCAGATTCATGTACCAGAAGTTTTTTCTCTCTTTTGCCTCTCATTCATCATCTCACAGCTCATCTCCTATATAATCTGACTCTTTGAAGGGGGCCTGACCCCGAGGTGGGAGCCAACACTAAACTGCCAGACTGTTCATGATGAACTGTGCTGTAGATAATGTAGCCTCAACTCTGAAATGCTTAGACACATTTTTTACAATTCTAGTACGGCTGCATGAAGTCAGATTTTGAATGTCGAAGTTGTACTTTACTAATGGAGTATTTGCACCTCATTGTTTTACGCTATCCTTAAACTCCAGTGAAGTTCTCTCACAAAGAGTACTTGGATATAAAAGAGGGCACTGCAGATCACAAAATCTCATGCTCTTGTTTTTTTTATTGACGGTTAAATAATATATGATCCTCCACCTCCAGGGATCTGAAAATATATTGTTCATTTATCCCAGAGGGATAAAAACGGCTGGCATATTAAATTCACTAGTCAAGTGCAGTCAGTTTTATTTATATAGCCCGGAATTACAAATGACATACCAGCCGCAGACAGTTTTACCGTCCGCACAAAATACAACACCTGCTGTCCCTGGACTCAGGATGCGCAAAAACCCCAAGGAAACACCAGCAAGAGCCAAAGAAGAGGACATTTCTTAAATCCCACAAGATTTTAAAGGGGCCATCACTTATACAGGGCATTTTCTAGAAGGCCAAACAACACAGCTTCCATCATAGTCTCCTTTTCATCACAAAGGTCCGTTAAGTTTATCGTCGGTCAGTTTGGTCTTGGGGAAACAGCCGCTCACCTCCACAAACTCCGGCCATCCTTCATAAGCGTTGGTTTTCGCATCGTTAACAACATGCTGACAGGTGAACAGAGAAGAAGACATTTGTTTTGCCATCACTTATCATGCCTTTTTGTACTTTCAGCATATTTTTAAATAGATGTCACGCATGGAATAAAATGAATCTGCAGGGAACAAGGCTCACTAACCCTTTCATGGAGGCTTTTGTTTTCTGTCCCCACTCTTCCAGCAAACACCCAGCTGTCCCTGTGTTTCACCGACTTGATCAAAGTGCTTCCCATTCCAACAAATGCCTCCCTTATTTCATCTGTCATTCTGCCACAAAATAAATAGAAGAAAAGGGTCATTGTGCGTGTCGTGAAATCGTTTTTGGTTCTTGAATCACTGAGATTTAGACTTACTTCTTTGTCACATCATCAAACGAGGCCACCAAGACAATCATTCCAGGTTTTATTGCCTTCAGGTATGCCAGGATGTCTTCTGGGTCTATTGGTAGTCATTGAAAGAAGAAAACATCATTTTAAGGTTTCATTAAACTTTGAAAATTGAAATCAGGATTGAAAGGATTTTTTAAAAAAGAAAAGAAAAAAAACCTCTTACTTCCAGCTTGCATGTTAAGATAGCCAACACTTTCCACAGTTCCATTTTGACCTGAGATGGAAACACACATAAATAACTGACCATGACAAAAATCATCAAGGTCTGTATGACAGCTGTTATTGAGAATTTTAGGACTTGTAGATGTTAAAATTCTCATTAAGAAGCATCTCATCCCTCCTTTCTTTTTTCAAAGTATTGAGTACTATATATGCTAATGAGATAAACAGGCTAAGAAGAAACATGTCTTCCAAAAAAAAAACAACTATGCACAATATTGTTTCGTGAATGAGAGTGACAATGACTACACTTAACCACCACGCCACCATGGGGTGCAGTAGAACATTGCATAAACTATGCATGTTGAGATTGCCCAAACCCGAAAGCTCCTCGACAGCTATTATATAGACCTTTGGGTGAAATTGTTTCACTAACTGCTGGTTCCAAGTTCAATGATCTTTTGAGGGCAAAACCATTAACAACATCAAAGATAGCCTCCATACCAGTGGCGGTTCTAGACCAGTTTTAATAGGGGGGCCAGGTTGGGGCCGGCTTTTTTGTTAGGGGGCACATACAACCCGGAAAAAAGGATAAATCCCTCATTCAGACAAAGCAGTGTTTACAATTTCAGCAATTTTGATTGGGTAGTAAACTGCTGAGACACTTTATTTCAGCCTTTCCCTTCAGAACAAAATCATTGCAAGAAATCTGTCATTGTATTATTGATGCAGACTCCCTGTCGGGGGGGCCACAGGGGGGTCCAGACTCAGAGTTACGGGGGCACTGGCCCCTGTTGCCCCCCCCCTAGAACCGCCCCTGCTCCACACATGTATAAGGCAAACATAATAAAAATCTCTTATGTGTATTCGACATGGGTTTTGCTGACAAAAGTACAATTATGACATTAAAATCCTTAAAATGGACCCTAACCCTTCACCCACATAAAAAAAAAAAAATGAATGCCAGATGACATTTCATTTAACAAGTTTCACTGCCGGACACAAGATTTCTCCTCCTTCACTGTGGGTGTACTTGAAGCTTCAAGTTTCCATATCACTCTTATATATGTTGAATGGTGGCCCAAGATTGGCTTCCAAACCATTTGGAAAATGTACACTTTGTGCAATGAATGGGAAAACTCTGCACATACGTCATTTTGCACATTGAAGCTCAAATATTCAACGACAGGAACCAGAAAAAAAACTTTGTGGTGCGAGTATTTTACTCACCATTTACCACCACGACGTTCAGTCCTGATCCGACATTATTCAACACATGACTCATAATTCTGTTGAGACATCAACAAGGTTGAGTTTTTAACTGTATAGGCACCATTCTCATTGATTCAGGCTCATCCATATTAACATACGTACTTTTTACCCTCGAAACAAATCTTTGGTCCGATAACATTAGCCACTCCGCTCTGGATGTGTAAAGCAAAATGATCAGGTGGGCAGAGTCTGGAGAGGCCACACTTTGGCTTAGGTGCTGGTGTGGTTGAAACTACTGAAAGGAAGGCAATCACACAGTTAATGTGGAATTTGTATAATGATATAAAAGAAGAGATCTACCATAATTGGATTTACCTGCTTTCAATTGCAGTTTGAGTTGATCTGCATAATTAAACCCTAAGATAAAAGAATGGAGACAGTGTTATTAGGCTGTGGCAAGTAAAACAAAATGAGAAGAGGTAGCTGAGGATTTAAGATGTAATAAGTAGAAATGAGCTCACCAAGAATATTTCTTGCTTTCTCCTGTACGTCGAAGGAATTGATGGAGATTCCCCATGTTATTAGGAGGACAGCAATTACAGCAGGAAGGCGCAAAGCAGCTTTCAATCATAGAGAGCAGAGAGATGAAGATTTTGCCGACATACAAGCACAACTACGTTTTTTTCTTTAAAAAAAAAAAAAAAAGTTGAAACTCACCTCGATATCTCATATCCGGAATATGAGAGCTTTCTTTTCCTAGAGGGAAGAGCGGTGGCCTTTGAAAAGCACTTCAAGTATTTCCTGCTCGCTGGAAATATTGTAGATACAGCAGAGCTTTGGTGTCATCTCATCTGTGAACACACACACTGATTCCTCACTGGTTCCCACAACTATTCCTGGTAGGTGAGGTTTTTTGGATTTGCATCGCAATTATCAGCTCTCCTCCCCCTTGTGCTACATTATAACCAGGATGTGGCATTGAATAAATAAACACACACCCTCTGTGAACTGGATGATCAAGTTTCTGTCTCTTACAATGCGAAATATGGGACAGCAGTGTCAGGCAGCAACAGACACTGTTGTTTGATTGAACAATGCTGTTGGTTTCATATTTCAAATTGGATGAGTAAATGAGAAAAACAGTCAGTTCTCTATTTGTAAGAATATCATAGTAAATCCCAACTGATGTGTGTACTTATCAGCATAAAACTTACATGACCCGCCCAAAAAATCTACAGACTGTAGAATAAACTGAAGATGGAGAAATAAAAAGTATTCTACTCAAACCTTCACGTACAGTAAATAAATAACAGGTGTAAATCACCAGTTTCATTACAATATTATATTGATTCTTTGTTAGGGATGGGACAAAAAAAAAAAAACTCTTTAGAATTTTGGGCCGAATACTGACACAAAGCATTGGTATTTGATGACCTGGGAGTGAGACTCAGCAATCCACAATTTTTCCCCAGAATGGTCTTCCTTATCTTTCACAAATGTTTAAGATATTTTGATGATAATTAGGATAATATAGTCAATTGCGATAATTTTGGCCACGATAATCGTGACATATATCATATTGTTCGATGCCGATTCTTTGAACAACACTGCGATATTTGTCGATATCAGGATAAGTGTGCCAAGATACAATTTTGATTTGATTCAATTCAATGATGATACAAATATTCTATATTCTTCTCATAAAATATACTAACTCTAACTTTACAACTTGTAGGTTGATCAATTTGCAGAAAAACATGTATAGTAATTGTATAGTAAGACACTTTTTATAATGTCTTACTATTAGATGTTTATATAATGCGACCGCAATGTAGTCTGTTTATAGCCTAACATTAGCTTTACACTTCTAGCAATTTCACTTACGCTTTGAATCACATCAATGATGTTCATCTGTGAAGATCATCTTGCTGAACAAAACGTGTAAGTATCATACATTTGCCTCTGTCACAGAGATTATTTGATAATGTTCCAAAATCCAATCAACAATCCAATTAGCTTTTCAAAGAGGTACCAGGGTATTGGGTCAACGTCAACTTCCGGGTTGGCCTACAAAAATACCTCATCACTTCACCACCCTCACCTGCCCAACTAACCAAATCAATTACAGAAGAAGCCACCACCACTTTCTGTTGTGCTTTTGGCCATAAAGGAAAATAACACAGAGATAAGTGTACATAATTGTAGCTAAGTTTAAACTGACTCCACTGACACACGTGAAACATGTGGAGGAGAGAATGTTTTACTAGTCACCATTATTGGCCTAATTAGCTTAAATTAGCTTAGCGACTAGCAAACTTTTCTTCTACTCAGGTCATGACATATAAGGCCTAGCTACACATATAGTTTGTACTGGTTTAAGTCACTGCATTTCCAGACAGAACAACATGGTTGCATTTCAGTCTACATGAAGTTTTTACAGTTAAACATTGTTGAAGCTAATGTTGCTGTAGTGGTAGAGAAGAGTTAGTGGACTGTCTGTGGTCTCCTCTTTTCTCTGAAAATCTGAATAATTACACACAGCTGATCTATTCACCAGAGGAGGGTAAATATTTTGCCTACCTGCAGTTAACTGTGTGTAACTGTGTGGTGCTCTCACCCTTTAAATGTCTGGGAAACAGGTGCGTTTAGATGGACAGGTGAGGTAGGGTCACCATCACGCCTGGGCGGGATTTCAAATTAAAAGCATAATCTAAAGATGATGATAGGCGTGATGTTTCCACGTTGCATCAGGCATCAGCACACCGCACACTTCATAGGGGAGGATGGTACGGAGGCCCATTTCTGCCAGTTAAAGAAAAAAAAAAGTGCTTTGATTAAAGAAATATATACACATTTTCCCTTGGTATGGCATAATTATGAGATAAAAAGCTGACATTATTAGAAAAAAAGACATACGATTAATTATGTTAATGAATAAATGGTAATTATCTTTTCCTTTCATAATTATGACTTTATCTCATGATTATGAATTCATATCTCATAATTATGGTCTTATCTTATAAATACAACCTTTAATTTCATAGTACTGATAATCATGACTTTTTAGCTCAATATTGACCTTTTATCTCACAATTATGACTCTTTATCTCATGATCATGACATTATCTCATAATTATGACTTTATCTCATAACATTGACTTTTTATCTGATAATTATGACTTTTTATCTCAATATTGACCTTTTATGTCATAATTAGGTCATAATTATGACATACAATGGGGATATTTTTATCAAGCAAACTGACAGAAATGGGCTTCCACTGAAGGGGCAGGGGCTTCCACAAGTCTCTCTCCTGCTTTATCTCTCAATTAATATTCATCCATTTATTGCTGCATCCCACAAAGTAAAGTTTATAACTCGAACTCCACACTGCATCAATGGTATTATATCAGTTATCATTAAATAGAAAAAAGAAACTACAACTGAAACAGAATCAGAGGATAAATCATTTTACAAACCAGGTCGAGATGGAGTGTAAGAATCACAATGAAGACGACATAAGTGGGCCAACATTGTCTGTGGTGTTTTTGTCAAGACACAAGGAATTAAAGACCACATTGACAACGCTGTACGAACATGAAGCCCTTACCAACATTTAAAGGAGACATATCACGCTACACTACAGGTCTTGAAGGTTAAAGCGTCCAAAGTTGACACCAACAAAAGTCACTCCTACAGAAAACACTGCTCCTGAAACACCTTATCAGTGGTCATTGTGACATCACGCTGCATCACCATGTCAAAAATTAGCATAATTGATGTCCATATCCTCGATAGATGTGAAGCAAACTGGAAGATGAAAACACAGCAGAGCCAAACGGAGACATGTTTAGCATCGCTGGCTCCCGCATGTGTGAGCTGACCAATCACAGCCGACTCCTGGGTTTTCAGGAGTGAAGCCTTAAAGACAAAGGAGCTAAAACAGAGTGTTTCAAACAGAGGGAGAATACAGTTCTGCTGTATGACAGCATTAAAGCATGTAAGCAAGTATTAGTAACCCAAAATAAAATTATGAGCCAGAAGAATTAGCATAGTATGTCTCCTTTAAAGCAGAGGTCAAGCCCTTGTGTCAGCAAGCGTCTGCCCTGTCAATGGTTGAACAGCTGAGTTTGAGATTTCACCTGCCTGGAGTGGCAGTAATGACCTGATATTATGACTGTTTTTATTTATGGTGGCCAGATCATTATAAAGTCATTATTATAATTTAATCATCAAGAAAGAATTGAGTAGCTGGTCTGCACGGCCATATCTTGACAAATGAACCACACATACACGGACATTGACAAATTACTGGGAAAACCAGAGGAAAAAATTTCTTAAATAGCTGGAAGGCTGCCAAAGGTCTCTCCACATCAGCTTCCGTGCTATTTGGTGCTGGTTTGTCGTTCATTTGCTCATCACATTAAGTTCTATCATTGCAATTTTATTCCAGAATATGCATCATAGGAGCATGAAACTGACTGAAATGTTATTAATATAAATGGTAGATTCTGACAGGGGGCTCCTCCACCAGACACGATTACGTTAGCTGTTAATAAGTATTACCTTAAACTTCTTAACATTTCAATTTGATTTAATCAAATTGCAGCAAACTAATCGTCACACAATGAACACAACACCCAGGGGTCAGAGGACAACTGTCTGCTTTACCTCCTCGGTAATCCAGCTTTCACTATAATAAATTAAGGACACTGAAAGGACAAAACTTGAAAGCATATTCACAGTTAGTGTGTGCACATTAGATGTTGGCTGGACACATGAAATATTATCCTGTCTGACACCTGAAAGCTCTCGTAATGAAACATTAAAATGCATTAAAAGACAAACTAGAGGTGAATCATGGTGCAGTATATTGTTTTTCATGCCTGGGCTGATTCTGTCCCTCATCTTTCCCCACAACTCTGTCACTGGCTGCATGTTTTTAACGGTTGTAAAATCTGTATTTTTGTGGTAGCATTGGCTCAGTGAACATTTAATGTGGTGTGTATTTAAACACAGGATCCCAGAAGCTCTACAAACAGTTTAGTGTGCTCAAGGGTGAACTGCGATAATTATCAGGTAAATGGCTGGTGGAGTATTTAAAAGATTAAAGAAAATATCAAAAATCTCACAAAAGATAATAGTCATAATCATGAAATATTAGTTTGCCGTTTAACGTACACCGTTAATGCATCCACAAGCTGGCACACCCTTAATTAACACAGGATTAACTCAGGTATCTAACATAATGAAATTCAAACAATCTGTTAATCCTCAAATAATACATGCCATTTAAACCAAATCAATTATTGTGAAGGTCAAAAGTCCATAAAATCAGCTCTTTCTTCCTATTCCTTTGTTTGGTGGTTTGGAGGGAGAGTTGTATTATCTTGCGGGTGTTTGTCCAGGCAGGAGAGGCAATCTATACTGGTCAGCCTGGTGATTTAGCAGTGGTCTTCTGATTTATTTTCCCCTGCTTGTTAAATTAAGAGGTGCCTCCACCAATTTTACGCATTTAAGTGTTTTTACAGGTCTAGTAAGAGACACATGTTGTAGGGAGTACTGCCTCATATGTGAAGCAAGTAGTATAAAGCTTTTGTGACTCCAGAAGAAGCTGCATGTAATCTGATAAATTACCTCCAGTGCCTACGTTACCCATGATGCAAATTAGCCCCTAAGTGACATCTTTCGAGGCAGTTTATCAGATTACATGCATCTCCCTGGAGCCACAAAAAAGGCTTTAAAATTGTTTTATCCATTTGTGCAACAGCGCAACCCAAGACCTCTAAATACACTTTAATGTGTAAAAAAGGCAGACTTACCCTTTTATATATATTATGTTTATGTTTAAAAAATGTTGTATACACAGGAATTTACTCATGAGGTATTTAAATTCCTAACATGCTGTAATACTACAGACAACCAGCAGAGGGCACTACCGATCTGAGTGAACATAATGCATTCAGAGAGATAAAAAAAAATCCATGTTTTGTTCCTTTTCTAGTAAATAGTATGCCTGCCTGCTTAGGCAAGTCGAATCAAATCATGGTGTTAAATGGCCAGCTTTAGGAAACAAGTAGTTCAAACTGTATAATACTTATGAAGCTGAGATTCTCCCCAGATGAGAGACAGAACAAGATG